>NC_090933.1:1271037150-1271345400 GCF_040938575.1 Ambystoma mexicanum | reverse complement strand
ACCTTTCTTGAGCATCGCCCTTACTTCCAACAGCAGTTGAGGGACGTGATTCTCCTTCCTGGCCATGGGAGGAATGCAAGGGCACTTCTTTTGGAATTCCAGCAAGTGCCCGTTGGCCAGGGTGTCCAGCACCCAACGGTCGGTGGAGATGGACTCCCACACGCTGACGAACTTCGTCAGCCGGCCTCCCACCGGGGTGCTTCGGTGGGGGCCCGACGACACGGCCGGGTCAGTCTTGCTTGGAGGCGGCCTTGCCGCCTTGGCCTCCTTGGCGACGACGGCGGGATCCCCCTTGCTTGCCGCAACCTGTGTAGGCCTCCTGGGAAGGGAAGCGGGCCGCTTGGCGGTATGTGGAGGAGCCACCGCTGGATCCTTTGGAGGCACCCTGTCTGCCTCCAGAGCTCCGAAAGGGCTGTCGTTGTTGAAGTACCCCTAGGGCCCGGGCCGTCTCGGTCTTGATGGCCTGTAGAGACTCGTCCACCGCCTTACCAAAAAGGTTGTTGCCGTCGAACGGCATATCCAACATTCTCGTCTGGACGTCCTGGCGAAAGTCTGTCGCCTTGAGCCATCCTCGTCATCGGAGGCAAACTCTGTTGCCCAGTTGCTGAAATCCGGTATCGGCAATGTCCGTTGCCACCGTTATGGTGTGATCTGACGCCACCTCGCCTTACTGCAGAATTTGTAGGGCCTCCGCCCTCTTGTCGTCAGGTAGGAAGTCTAGCAGGGGAGCTATCTTGAACCAGAGCTCCATGTCGTAGCGGGCCACGATCGCTAGGGCATTGGCCGCCTTAATCGTCGCCGACGAGATGACTCGTCGTCCAACTTCTTGCCCTCGCTGTCCGGCGGGGAAGTGGAAGTTGAAGCCGCCGCACCCGCTGCTTTCTTCTTAGCCGCTGCCGAGACGACAGAGTCCGGCGTGGGCTGGGCCCTGAGGCACAAGGGGGCGGCATCGGGGACTCGGTACTTCTTCTCGTACCTGTCCCTCTTGGCGGGTGTCGTGGAAGGGTTCTTGAGGACAGCAAGCCCCTCGTCCCAGATGTCGTCGAGCAAAGGCACCGCGAGGACCGTCTTCCTCTTGGCCTCTCGTTGTTGGTAAAGAAACCCTTCCTTTTTTTGTTCTTCAGGGCAGAGGTGGAAGAGCTCTGATGCCCTGGTTATCATGGCGTGGAAGGAGCCAATTTCGTCGGCTGGAGAAGCCCGAGGGGGTGGGGGGTGATGACGGGATGTCCGCTGTGTCATCGCCACCGTCGTCGTTCGTCCCCGTCGCTGTATCTGTCACCGTATCCTCTCTAGGATCCGGCGAGGGGGATGAGGGGTCCACAGGCCTCACAGGCACGAAGGGCAGAGAGGGGTGGACTCTCCTCCGCTTGTTCGGAGGGTTTCCCGACAGGCCTGGTTCTGGATCCTCCATCGGGGTCCGTGGTAATCTCGTCCTTATCTCGGTACATAAGGATTGGATCGCCAACAAAATGGCCGCCGAGCTATCCTGGGGCTCGGGTAATGGCTGCGACGGACGGGATGGCCGCTCCACTGGGCCCTCTTTGTCGCCATCATCGCTATCTTCGATCACGTCAGCGGGGACCGTCCCCTGGGATCGAACCTTCTCGAACCTCTCGTTGAGGCCCTTCTCGGTTTCCACCAGCTCCTCCTCAGAGGCTGATTCCGAGTCTGTAATGGCCACCGGCCAGCCCCCTCTTTTTCCGCCGGGGACTTCACAGGGGTCTTAACGATGGGCTGGAAAGAGGATTCCCTCCGCGGTGGCAGGGATACTCTGGGCCCAGAGGCCGTTTCCACTGGCGTAGTCTCACCAGCTTAGGTGCGTCCTGGGCCTTCGCCTTGGGGGGAGGGTCAGCGCCTCGCTCCCCCTTCGAGATCGACCGGGGCCGCTCCAGCAGCTTACCCGGGTTTTCGGACTTCCTCTTCCCCGAACCAGAGCGCTGACTCGTGGTTGAACGTGCCGGGGAAGTCGCGCCCTGCCTAGCAGCCGAAGAGCCTGACCTTTCGGCACTCCCGGTGCCCGCGGACTCGCGGTGCTTGGCCCTCTGTTAGGCCCCCATCGCCGGGGCGCCCTCACAGGACTTAGAAGCCCGCTCAGACTTTTTCTTCGCCTTCTCACCTGCTGTGCCCTTCTCCAGCCAGGCGATGAGGCGGGAACGACGATCTTGTTTGGTCCGTTCCGAAAGGTTCTTGCAGAACGCACAGTCCTTCTCCACGTGCGTCTTGTCCTCATGAAGGCAGTAGAGACATTGCGAATGCTCGTCCTCCTTGAAAACGTTTTGTAATCCGCATCCAGGGCAGCACCTGAACAGCTTGGATCCGGGCGTCGAGCTTCCCTTGTTTTGGGCCATGTCCGTTGAGGTAGGCCGCAGATCTTCCGGAATCCTCCAAGAAACGTAAACTCGATGAAAACATCACCCTTGAGGGGCATAGAAGAATTCCGAAACGGGTCCCCGTTATCGGAAGTAGAAACGGTGGAGCTTGAGGCTCGATTAAACCGAAAAAATGAGAAAATCTCCTGAAAAAGCGCGAAAACGCAGCAAAAACTCGAGAGCTAAAGCACAAGGACTCCCAACACTTGAGCGTGCGGTAAAAATCTGAGGATGGCTGCCAGAGGCGGGGCTTAGGGAGAGGACAGTCATTGGCTGGGGGCAGTATGACCCAGAGATCAGTGATTGGTTACTACTAAGAAAGACAGATCAGAAACGAAACTGATACTGATTTTTTCTTTACCGAGGATTCACAGCCTGACGACGGGGAATATTCATGAGCATTTGAATACATGCCAGACCCCATGCTGGAGAAGAAGGGAATTCCACTAAAGAGGAAGAAGCCCAGCTGGAGGAAAAGATAGCTGAATTAAGGAAAACACAAAGCATACTCACTAAGAAGCTTGAGCTAAAGGAACTGGAGACAGGTGCAGCTGGAGAGGGGAAAAAGGAGTGAGGATGGAACTCGAGCAGAAAGAGGAAGAGGAAAGGAAGCGGGAGGAGGCACGCATACGGGGCATAGCAGAGAGGGCAGCTCGAATGGAACAACGGGAGAATTGGAGAAGAGAAGAGGAAAGGGAAGAGGTTGACCAGGAAATGGAGAAGGGTTTAGCAAACTTTACATCACATGCACAGGCACAGGGTCATCATGGGAATGTAGAACACGAGAAGAGACAACAGCTGGACATGGAGGGACAAACGCACAGAAGGAGGAGACACAACAAACTATACCCCGGTCAGCCTCACACACCATATGTCAACAGGCTCAGGGACCTCCCTGGGTGCAGGACGGAAGGGTCGGCACTAGCACATAACAAGGGCCACTCACATCAACGCGGGGAACACAGGGCAACAGGGGACACACAGCAAGCATGCAATCTCATTGACCTATTTGACGATTTGTCCAACATGGAGGACGACACACAGGATGTACAAACACCACAATATAAACACACACCGGAGGAAATGGCAGAATACACGCAGTTGCCATTACTGGAAAGGGGGGACACAAGGCCACAATATGTACCATGGAAGCATGCAGTCAAGGAAAACATTAAATGCAGGCAACCTTCCTTAAGCGGAGGGGTAGGGAAGTGGATATACAAAATGGAAAAGTTGACAGCAGGAAACAGGCTAGCGGTTGGTGACGTCAAGGGGCTCTTGATCTCCATTTTGGGTGACTCTGCAGATGACATCTGGAAGAGCGTGGGGTTTCCCAGGGTGACAATCTGTGCCACATCACATGATGGGTCGTCATTTGCAAACTGTAGACACGCAGTATGGCAGGCATTGAGGGTACAGTATCCTGACACATCAGACATAGGGGCGATTATGTCACACAAAATGCGTGACAATGAGGACCCCGTTAATTACATCCAAGAAATTCAGGAGAAATGGCGCTTGGAAACACGGGAGCCATGGAGGTATTTTATCACATACTGATACAGTGGCTCCCAGAACCTGTGCAGAGGCAATTGAAGAAGTTGGTGGGGATGGAAGCAAAGGCATGGCCAGAGATACAATTAACAATAGTACACCATTGTAGATTATGGCAAGAAAAGGTGAAGCAGAAGGAGGAAGACAGGAAGGCAGATGAGGCAAAATTGGTTAAAAAAACACTGTCAAAATATGCCCTGGCGGGAGCCCTCATAGCCAGCCCCGCCCCGCCGGTGCAGCCGCCCGCACAACAACAAGCAGCAATACCACAACAAGTACCCACAACAACCCAACAATTGCCACACCCGCCTCCATACACAACAATACGCACAACCTATGGGGGGTGGATACATGACGATGGGCAACGGCTACACAAACAACTACAGATGGAGAGGAGGGTTCAACAGGGGGAGGGGGTTTGGACCATCAGCACACCATATGGACAGCAAGGGCATTTGGATAGCACAGGGGGATTCCCATGGCAAGCACGGGAGCCACCCACCTGCTGGACATGTGGGTTGGTAGGACATGTAGCACGCACATGCAGGGCAAGACCAGCACAACTAGGATGGGGGTGAACATGGACAACAGGGCTACCAAGCGGGAACAAACATTTATTACCACCAAGAAACACAACATACGGGTCAGATGCAGTTTGGACAGCAATGCACCATGCCACAACAGCAATAGCAAGTGATGCCCAACACACAGCATATTTCACACCAACCCGCTCAACAACAAGCACAACGTCAAATGACAGTGGCACAGCAACAACACTTCCACACAGATCAGCAACTAACAATTGCAAGACGACACACAACCACCCATGGACACCACAATACCAATGACACGGATGGGGAGAGTGGCGATCCTGGGGCATAACCCCTACACAGGCAGCAGACAATCATTATACCCCCAATAGGACAGCCCACAGACTTCCTTTTTGTGTCCCATCCTGTCGGTAAGACCTAACCCTGCGGAGGAACCATGCATAAAGGCGGCGATAGGTGACAAAACTTTCTCTTTCCTAGTTGACACAGGAGCAACCAGATCCTGCATCAGAGAGGGGAAGCAGGAGATGGCGAGATGGTGTTTGACATGAGCGTCTATGTCTGGCTAAGAGTGACATACAAAGAGGTAGCACAGAAAATAGCAATGGCATTATAGGCACCCCTCCCAGCACTGCCCAATTTCCACAAGGAAGACTTGGCAACTGTACCTGCCTCCCTATGGACGACTAGTCCCTAAGATGTAGGTTGCATAAAGAGCATTGGCGGAGTAAAGATAAAACTGAAAAAGGGAGCAATACTGCCCAGAGTCAGACAATACCCACTGTCAAAGGAAGCTGATTAACGAATTTATGAGACAATAAGCGCCCTAATAGAGAGGGGTATATTGGTACCATCAGAGTCACCATGCAATACAGCGGTGTACCCTGTGCGCAAGGCCAAGGGAGGGTTGTGGTATTTCATACAAGATTTGAGACCCCTTTGTAGAGGCAGAATATCCGGAGGCAGCTAACCCTGACACAATATTGTGTGGGATGCCAGCAGAGGCATCACGATTCACAGTGATTGACCTCAAGAACGTGTTCTTTTCAATACCACTACACCCAGACTCACAAGATCTGACCAGCTTCACATACCGCAACACAAAATGGAAACACACTAGGTTACCCCAGGGATACTGCAAGTCACCATCCATTTTTAACAGGGTCATACAAATGGACCTGGGGAATGTCGAGCTTGAGAGCAATGTGTTCCAATATGTAGATGAAATCCTCATCTGCAGCACCACCGAAGAAGAGTGTAGAAAAGACTTGGTAAATATGTTCACAGTGTTGGCCGAGAAAGGGTACAAGGTTGACAAAGCAAAACTGCAATATTGCCAGGAACAGGTCCTATACATAGGACAGATCGTTTCACAAAAAGGACAAAACATTGAACCACAAAGAGCACAGACAACGAATACGCCACAAACAATACGAGAATTGCAACAATTTCTTGGCCTATGCAATTACTGCAGAAAATGGGTATTCGATTACAGCACATACACAGGACCCCTATTGGCAGCTCTTAGGGAAGCACAGAGGGGGAGGAAGCTGGGGTGGACGAGAGAAATGACTGAAGCCTTCAATGAATTAAAGGAGGCCATATCAACAGCACCAGTTCTGGGCACTCCCAATTACAAGCAGGAGTTCCACATCTTTTGCATTGCGATGGGGCAGTAATGAAAACGGTGCTGACCCAAAAGACAAGCATGGGACACAGGCCCCTTGAATTTTACAGCGGGCACTTAGACCCAGTAATGATGGGACACTTCCCATGCGAACAACACCTGGCTGCTGCTGCTTTCGCAGTAGAAAAACCGTCATCTATCACTATGGATTGCTCCATTACACTGTATGTTGAGCATGCCCTCTTTGCAATTCTGCATAAACCAAAAAGCACACTCACTACCCAGAGGGCAATGGGATATGAGATTATATTGTCGAGACCAGAGTTGAAAATAGTGAGATGCAACAATGCTAACCCAGCACAGTTCTTAGTAGAAGAGGTACTAGAAGGCGAATATGCACATGATTGCACATATGCCATTGAATACTACTCGTCCACCCGGAAGGTAGAGGAAAATGCCATAGAGGGAGGTGATGTCTTGTACATTGATGGGTCCTCAACCAATTCCAGAGTGAGGGCATAAGGAGAACAGGTGCAACCATTGTGCGATTAAGGGAAGACTGGACAAGCAAGCCAGTGAAATGTGTCAAATTGCCCCAACAATATTCAGCACAAGCGGCAGAGTTAGTGGCCCTCATATTGGCTCTAGAAGAAAGTAACGGAAAAAGAGTGACAATATATTATGACAGTGACTATGTCACGTCTACGGTACACTCAGGAATGATAAGGTGGCTCAGAAGGGGATTTAGGAGAGCAGATGGTACCCCGGTACAACATGCTCTCCTCCTGGTTGAACTAATAGAGGTAATAACATATCCACATGAGCTGGCTCTGGTGAAATGTCAGGAACACACAAATGGTGAAGATCCAATATATAGACGAAATGAAGCAGCAGACACCCATGCAAAACATGCTGCATATTTTGGCAAGATGTGGAACCTCCACGAAAAACAAAAAGAGGGGGGGGGCAAGACAAATGATAATGAAAGAAGGTTACATGCAGCTCCCAGAAACACATTATGGAACTACAGGCGGCAGTCCCAATGGCAGAGAAAGAATTGTGGGTAAAAAGAGGATGCACAATGTCTCCAACAGATGCACTATGGAGACAAAATAACAGGAAAAGTAGTTATGCCCCTGGCCCTACTAAAAACAGCGCTGGTCCAGCTGCACCACCCCACTCATACAGGAAAGGAGGTCATTGCAGCACGAATAAGAGAGTCATGGTTCTGTCCCAAACTAAATGCGCACGTTGCGAACTTCATCAGTAATTGCCTTACCTGCCAACAATGTACGGACGGCCACACGTTGCAAGTGATCAAAGGTACAATACCGCGGCCTGTAGGACCCTTCCTACACCTTCACATTGACTACATTGATATGATCAACGTATGCCAAGGCTACCGATACATGATTGTGGTAGTGTGCCCCTTCTCAAGGTAGATTGAGGCTGGCCTGTGCTCCCATGCTGATGCTCTTCGGGCAGCAAACATTTTGGTGAGGGAGGTGTTCCCAAGATGGGGAGTTTGCGAAGTGTTAGGGTCAGACAACGGCCCCCACTTCGCGAACAAACTATTTCAGCACATCACCGCATTAGTTGGGATCAAACATAGGTTTGCCTGTGCGTACCACCCACAGGCCAATGGCGTCTGTGAATGCCTCAACGGCCTCCTAAAGGAATCCATCGCAAAAACTCAGCAGGCCACCAAGAAAAGTTGGCTTTACTGCCTTCCCCTGGCTCTGTTTGGTGACCGAGCGCCAAATGCACCTTGCATTAACAGCACCCACAAGAGCGATGTACGATTGTGAAGGAACGGATGATGTGTTTGGAAAAGAAGAACAAGTTACTTCTTACCTGGTAACGTTCTTTCAACGGGATGTTCCTCCGACGTATTCCTTATCTTTGATAACACGTTTCCAGCTTGCTGGCCTCGGAAATGTTTTCTGTAGAGGGTGCTGCGCGTCGACGTCCGCCGAGTCGATGTCCCTCGACGGCCACCGTATCGGCGCCGACGTCACCATGCCCATAAATAGCCACGCGCTGCGTCCATTGCTCAGTTCCATTTTGTAGCATAAGAAAAGTCATGCCTGAATTGGTTAGTGACCTTGAAGGAGCGTAAGCTGCAACCACAAGGGAAGTTATCACTGCGGGGATGGTTGGGAGGGGCGATAAGGAATACGTCTGAGGAACATCCCGTCGAAAGAACGTTACCAGGTAAGAAGTAACTTGTTCTTCGAAAGGATTGTGTCCTCCGACGTATTCCTTATCTTTGATAGACTCCCATAGCAGTGGCATGTAATTGGAGGTGGAAGTGATAGTATTATGTATCCCTTTAGGGATGGACCGAATGTAATACGGCCTTGCCAAATCTGGTCTCTTAAGCAGTGGAGGAATCCAGGTTTTAAAATTTTGTGAATGTATGTGCGGACGACCATGTGGCAGCCGCACATATGTCCCGGACCGGTACCCCTCTCTGGAGAGCCGAAGAGGCTGTGATACCCCTGGTTGAATGAGCCCTGAGATTTTGGGGTGGCTCTTTCCCTGCTAGTCTATAACATTCCAGGATGGCCAAAATAATCCACCTGGAGATGGTTTGTTTTGTTATGGGTAGTCCCAACTTGTGACCTGAGTATCCTACAAACAGTTGGTCTGCTTGCCTGATCCTAGCCATTCTGCTGATGTAAAAGCTGAGAGCTCGCCTAGGGTCCAGCCTATGTAGCCTTTCCTCCTCTTTCCCCGGATGGGCAGGAGGGTGGAATGAAGGCAAGGTAATTTTCTGAGTAATTTGAAATTCAGAAACCACCTTTGGGAGGAAATTAGGCTTAACCTGTAGGACAATTTTGTCCTTGTGGAAGATTGTATGTGGGGGTTTACAGAAGAGAGCTTGTAGCTCACTCACCCTCCTAGCAGATGTTAGTGCTACCAATAGGAAAGTTTTAAGCGTGAGAAATCTCAGCGCGCAAGAGTGAAGTGGTTCGAATGGAGTGCCCATTAAAAAGTTTAAGACTAAATTTAAGTCCCATAAGGGAACCTGGAATGGTTTTGGAGGGTAAACATTAGCTAGACCCTTGAGAAATTGTACCACTAGAGGAATTTTGAAATACGATGGTTCCTCCGCAGTGCGCTTGAAGATAGAAAGCGCTGCGAGATAGCCTTTTACAGTGCCAACTTGAAGGCCTGAGTTTGCCAAGTAGAGTAGAAACGATAACACCGTTGGTGTACCACATGAAAAAGGGTCGATATTCTCTTCCCTACACCAGCTGCAAAACTTGTTCCAACGGCAGCGGTATAAAGACTTTGTTGCTGGTCTTCTGGCCGAAAGCAACACCTCCATGACGTCATCAGGGAGATCCCAATCCTTGTACCTCAACCTTTCAGAAGCCAAGCGTGAAGGCTGAGGGTTCTGGTGTCTGGATGGAGAACCTGACCTCCCTTCTGTGAGAGAAGATTCTCTTTGAGTGGAAGACGGATTGGAGGACAGATGGACATATCTAGAAGGTCCAGGTACCACGTTCTCCTGGCCCAATCGGGGGCAATTAGGATCATGGTTTTCCGGAATCTTCTCAATCTCCTGATCATTTGAGGAATAACAGGGACTGGTGGGGACGCGTAAAGGAGTGGAAACTCCCAGTCCACTACGAACGCATCTCCTAGAGCTCCTCTCGGGGGAAATTCCCTTGAACAGAACAGATCGCACTTCCTGTTGGTGCTTGTGGCGAACAGATCCACCTGAGGGGTTCCCCAAAGGGCGAAGATCTCTTGAAGGACTTCCTGAGCTAGCTCCCACTCGTGGGAGACTGTGCTCTGCCTGCTCAGAGCGTACGCTGTCAAGTTCTTCTCTCCGGCTAGGTGGACTACCGATAGAGAGATTCCTTCCCGAATTGCCCAAAACCAGAGCATGTTGAGGTAGTGCATGGCCACCGTGTTGTCCGTCATTAACAGGACATTTCTCCCCTGTACTGATGGCAGGAAAGCTTTCAGCGCTAGTTTGATCGCTCTCAGCTCTAATAGGTTGATGTGTAGTCTGGACTCCGATGGAGACCAACGACCGCTGATGGTCAAGTCATTGGTATGGGCTCCCCACCCCATGAGCGAGGCGTCTGTGACTACTGTTATCTCCGGCCATGGTTGCCAAAATAGTTCTCCTTTCAAGATGTTCTCTGGATAGGCCCACCATTTAAGGTCGTGGGCTACCTTGTCTGGAATCCGGAGGAGATCTGTCATTCTCCCTGAGAATTGTGACCACTGACTTCTCAGTGCCCACTGAAGAGATCTTATTCTCAGGCGAGCCTCTGGCACAAGGAAGATGCAGGATGCCATGAGGCCTAGCAACCTCAAAAAGTTGAAGGCTGGGAGACGTTGGGCATTTTGAAACTTGGTGACCATCTGTAGAATATCTTGAGCCCTCACCTCACCTCTGGTGGCGAGGCTTTTCCCAGGGAAGTGTCCAGGACCGCTCCAATGAACTGGAGTCTCTGTGATGGTATCATCTGTGACTTCTTTAAATTGAGGGAGAAGCCCAGTCTGTGAAGGAAGAGGCAGACATAATCTCGCTGGGTCTGGGCCTGTACCGAAGATATGGCCCTGGTCAGCCAATCGTCCAGGTAGGGGTAGATGTGGATCCCTTCCCTCCTTAGACTCGCCGCCACTACCGACATCAGCTTGGTGAAGACCCTCGGGGCGGAGGTCAGCCCAAATGGCAGAACTCGAAATTGATAATGAGAGTCGCCAATTGCGAACCTCAGGTATTTCCTGTGTTTGAGATGGATTGGCACATGGAAATAAGCATCCTGAAGGTCCAGAGATACCAGCCAGTCCTGGAGCTGGAGGGCCTGAAGGATTTGAGAGAGAGTTACCATCTTGAACTTGTCCTTCCTGAGGAACTTGTTCAATTCTCATAAGTCCAGGATGGGTCTCAGTCCTCTGTCTTTCTTTGGTATGAGAAAGTAGGGGGAGTACCAGCCCTTGTTCCTGTCCGCTACAGGTACCGTTCTATGGCACCTTTCTCTAGCAGGTCTATAATTTCCTGCAAAAGGAGCGGATCTGGAACTTTTAGAGAGCTGTTCCCCGGTGATGACTCTGAGGGATGTGTAGAAAGGGTAGGCAGTAACCTTGGGCAACTGTCTCCAATGCCCAAGCATCTGACGTTATAGCCTGCCATTCCGTCAGATGGTGAGTTAACCTGCCCCCTACAGGTGTATTGTGTGGGAAGGCCTCAGAGTGGTTTGGGGTCGGCTGATGCAGATGCCGAGGGTAAAGAGGCACCTGATGCTGCTGCGGTCTTAGTACTTTTGACCCGTCCACCTCGGGTGGATCTCCTTTGGCCTCTTTGAGCCGGCTGTCCTCTGCCTTTCCCGAATGCGGAATAATAGCGAAAGGACTTTCCTCTCCTAGAGGTTCCTGAGGGGCGAAAAGGATTTTGCTGCTGCTTTAGAAGTCTGCAACTTTTCCAGACTGTCATCAGCCTTTTCCCCGAATAATGAAGAGCCGTCAAAGGGCATATTCAAAAGTCTGGTCTGTACATCAGGGGCAAAGCCCGACTTTCGCAACCACGCATGCCTGCGGATTGTTGTACTTGCCGCCATGGCCCTGCTGATACTGACAGCGGAATCGATGCTAGTTTGAAGTGATTCGCACATGGCATCTTTGCCATCTTTAATAATGTTAAGGCTTCCTTTTCCTCTCCTTCGGGTATGCAGTCAGCCGCTGATGATGCACACTCCCATAGTGTGCGACTGAACCTGGCGAGCGTACAGGTGGCGTTGATGGACTACAACGCCATACTACAGGCAGAGAAGACTTTCTTTGCCATAGAGTCGTACCTCTTGTCATCCCTATCCTGTGGGACAGTAGGGTAAGCGGTCCTACTGCTGGATGAAGTTGCCGCTTGAACCACCAGGCTCTCTGGGGTCAGGTGTTTTGACAGGTATTCAGGGTCAGCAGCCGCTACCCTATACTTGGTTGACAATCTTTTATTGACTGCAGGGATAACTTCAGGAGTTTCCCAATTAGATGCAATTTTTCTTTGTAAGGCTGCATGGAAGGGGACCACCGGGTCCTCCTGTGGGCCTTTGTCAAATATATCTGTTAGGTCATCCTGTTGGAAAACAGGTGAAGGCGCAGACCAACCCATAAACTCAATTATTCTTGCCATCAGGGTTCTATATGGTGTTTTGGCATGTTCCCCTGGGTCTGGCTTAACAAATTCCACTTCTGGGGAAGTGTCCAGCCCACTTGCCTCATGTAGTGACTCCTGTAGTTCCTTCAGCCTTCTTTCCTCAGAGGTGAAATCCTCTGCAGTAGGCAGTGTGGTTCTCTGTAATCCGAATGTTTCCTGGTCAGAATCTTCCCCTTTTTCATAAATTGAAGAAAGTCCAGGGTATTCTGACCTCTGAAATGGAGTAAACCCCATTTCTAAGGCTGAAGGAGCCAAACTCGTCGTTATTGGACGAGAAAACGTCGATGTCGTCGACGCCGTTGTAACAGGCTTCGAAGGCGCCGAAAACGGCGTCGAAAAAACTGGAAGGGGTCTCGAAGAACTCGAGAGGAACAGGATTCTACTCGAGGGCATCGACGACGGTCTCGGCGTCGTGCCGGAGGCCCTTGAAATCACCGTTGGCTGTGGGGTGGCCTTGGTCCTCTCCTTCATCGGCGTCGACGATGGCGTCGAGTCGATCGACCGATGCGTCGAGGAACCCTTCGACAACGGTGTCGATGGCGCCGATCCGTGCGTCGAAGGAATCTTCGACGACGGCGTCGAAGACAGTGCCTTCTTACCCGATGGCTCATGGCGCTCTCGGGTGGAATGTTTCGCCGGGTGCTGCGACTCGCGGCGTTTTGATTTTTTGGGTTTTTCACCCAGGGTATCACCCTCAGCTGTCTTCGAGGGGGTCGAGGCCGCGTTCTCGAAGATGCTTAACATTTTCTTTCTGAATTCCTCCCACTCAGCTTGAGAACTGTGTTTGGTGGGACAGGAGACTCTTTCTGGGGACACAGAAGACGACGAGGAATGGGACCTTCAACGTCTCTTTTTTGAGTGTCTAGATCTCGACGAATGGTGGGAGCTGCTTCGAGATCTAGAATGGGTATGTTTTCGACGGCGAGGAGACGAATGCCTCGACTCAGCCGACGAAACTTTCGAGGAGGTTTTGGCTGACTTACCTCTCTCGAGCTTCCCCTTTCGCTCCTTCAAGGCTTTCGCCGTCATGGACATGCAGTCCTCACACTCCGAACAATGGTGCTCGGATCCCAAGCACCATAAACAGACCCTGTGTGGATCTGTTATTGACATTTTTTTACCGCAGTCTCGACATTTCTTGAAGCCGGATTGCGGCGTCGTCGGTTCTGATGAAGAAGCCATCGAGAACGATAAGGAATATTCGAGTCGAAATAGATAGCTAACCTGACTGAACTGAGCAACGACGTTCCGAGGCCCCACGAAGCGTGAAAAAACGGAACTGAGCAACGGACGCAGCGCGTGGCTATTTTTGGGCATGGTGACGTTGGCGCCGATACGGTGGCCGTCGAGGGACATCGACTCGGCGGACGTCGACGCGCAGCGCCCTCTACAGAAAAGATTTCAGAGGCCAGCAAGCTGGAAACATATTATCAAAGATGAGGAATACGTCGGAGGACACAATCCCTTCGAAATGCATGATTATGTCACTTCCTTGGTTACTAGCGCCTCCTTTATCTCTCAACAGATTCGACAGACACAGGGCGGGTCAGAGAACGATGAACAGGAAACAACCACCAACAATGTCCAAACTGGACAGTGGGCAGTAAAAGAAGGAGACACCGTGCTCCTTCAGAACTTTAGGTGTAAATGGAACTCCCCTAGATTTACGGGGCCACACATCATAGAAAAGGTGGCACCCAGGGCAGTGAAATTGATGAATAAGGACGTTTGGTTGCATATCCACGACATCAAGCCCTACAAAGCACCAACCGCGCCCCATCACAGCAGCGACAGTGCCAATGCATCAGCAACAGCAATGACAGACGACGGAAAAGACAAAGCACAAGCATCAGATACCTCTAAGTACATAAACGAGTCGCAGCCCACTGCCCACCCTATGCTTACAAGATCGCAAACACAAGAGGTCCCCACTGAACAGTTGATAGAACTATAAATGTGAGAATGATATTGGAGTACAGCGGTAGACAAAAAAATAAGATATCAGCAAAAATTAATAAACTAATGAGATTGATACAGGGTTATGACGATATGCACAACACTATGTACACATGTGCATGCTCTCTTCTCTTTTTCCTCACACATGCAGATGTTGCGCATTATACTGTTGTATGCAAATAGTTGATAAAAAAAACACATCGATCACTGCCCAGGCTTAAATGTTTCCTCCCATCGACCATCAAGAAGCACTATCATACCTGTTTGTACACAGACTTAGAAGACCAATGTCGAGACTTGCCGCGTAGTAGAGAGTAATGGGCCTCTGTCCACAAATCACCTACAGGGAGAAAGTAAAGCAACTCCCTGTGCGAGCTTTGAGGCCACAGGTGGTTTTGATGGTTCGCCGGATCTGATGACGCCGAGGACCCGAGAGGCTGTAACAAGGAAGTTAGGGTTAGCACAGGCAAACACAGTACTTTGATATGAAGAAGTGTGCAAACTCTCTTACCTAAGTATAGCAGGATGGTGCTATAGTGCCTGGGGTTCTGGTGCGAGGGAGCGTCAAAGATCCGGGTAGCCGTGTACCAGATGGGCGGTACCGGCTGAAACCTGTAGCCTTTCCGGTGTAGTCGAAGGGAGCTTGGATTGATCGCGTAGAGTCAATGGTCAAGGGGTCCAAGAAATCAAGAGCCAGAAAGGTGAAATCCGAAAGCAATCCGTTGAATGTTAGCAAAAGAGTCCAAAGTACCAATATCCGTGCAGAGTTCCGAGTGACAGTGTCCGTGGAGTAGAAAAGCCAATCCGTGGTTCGTAAGCCTGAGTCCTGATCCGATGCAGCAAAACAACGTGAATCCTGAAACGCCGAACTGAGTCGTGAGACAGCTGTGAAGCGGTGAGCGATTCGAACTTCCCGGCTTTTACGTGCGCCGGCTCCCAATCACGTGAGCGTAACCCTGAGCATGTGATCGTGAAGCCGACGCGGAACCAGGAAGTAACCGCGATCGGGTGCTCCAGCCCGACCGTAGTCTCCATGGGAGTTGCCAATGGAAACGAGGCAACAAACTGGGCTGGCCCCTGCGCACGGCCCAAAACCACCGGCGATGACGACTCCCCCGCACCACAGGTGAAGGGATTGCTTGGGAGGTGGACAGTGACCCGGGAAGTCTAGCAGTGTGTGTCGGGGTATTAAGCAGGGTGGTGCGTAGTCGTGTAGCTGATCTGTTGTGCATGACAGAGCCCCCCCTTCAATGCCCCACAACCACGTGGGCAGGTAGGGTGATCCCGGTGAAAACGTGAAACAAGTCTCGGGGCATGGACATCAATCGCGGGAACCCAACACCGCTCCTCAGGGTCAAAACCCGCCCAGTCCACAAGATATTGGAGACCACCCCGAACCACACGAGATCCCAGTATACCCGAGAACTCGTACTCCACTGAGCCACCCACCGAAACAGGGCCAGGCGTAGACCGGAGACGGGTAGGGGCAGGACATGGTTTCAACAAGGAGGTGTGGAATACAGGGTGTATGCGCCAGGAGGTAGGGACTGAGAGGCGATAGGCCACAAGGTTGATCACAGCAGAAATCCTATAGGGGCCCACAAATCGGGGAAGTACTTGCGCCAACCAGGAAGCCTGAGATGGCGAGAAGAGAGCCAAACCCTGTCCCCCACAACATAGGAAGGTGCCGCTGCCCTCCTCCGGTCCGCTGCAGCCTTCAAAGACTCCTGTGCCTCCCGAAGGTAAGGGTTTGGGCCTGAACAGTCGACAAGTCGCGACCACAGGCAACAGCAGCAGGATTATTAGAAGGTGCGAGGTCTGGGACAGGCAAGGTGTGAGGGCGTTGACCATACAAAACATAAAAGGGTGAAGAGCCAGTGGAGGAATGCATGGCGTTGTTGTAGGAAAACTCAGCGAGGTGTAGCACACCCAGCCAGGACTGCTGGTGTTGCAAAACAAGGCAACGCAAATACTGCTCCATAGCTTGGTTCACCCTCTCAGTCTGGCTGTCCGTCTCCGGATGGTATGCGGAAGAAAAACCGGAATCGATGCCCAGGAGAACTGCGAGTGCCCGCCAGAACCGAGAAGTGAACTGGGGTCCCCTATCTGAGACGATAACTGTGGGTAGCCCAAAGAGGCAAAAGATCGACCTAAAGAAAAGATCGGCCAAAGCCGGGGCTGAAGGGATGCCAGAACAGGGAATGAAACGTGCCATTTTGGAAAAGGAGTCGACCACCACCCAAATGGTGTTGAATCCCTTGGTTCGGCGTAGGTCTGTTACGAAATCCATGGATACTGTTGCCAGGGCCTGGGAGGAATAGGCAAAGGAAGCAGGAGCCCCACCGGACGCCCTCTGCGATGCTTACATTGGGCGCATATCACACAAGTGTTAACATATCCCTCTACATCGTGTTTCATGGAGGGCCACCAGCACCAACGCCTGAGGAGGTCCAACGTGCGTTTTTGTCTGGGATGACCATTGATGGCGCTATCGTGGGACCATTCCAGAGCGAGATTGCGAGCGTCGGTTGTCGGTAACCACAATCTGTTCTGGATATATGGTAGCCCGTCATTAAACACCGGATTCCACTCGGTAACCTGATCAGGATGTAGCGAAACCCAATTGCGAATGGAATCCAACAAAGGCAGAGGAGGGGTGCAAAGACAAATGACATGTTGGTCTAATAGATTTTCAGGGAAAATAGGCAAGGATACCCCACCCGGAGAGCGAGACAAGGCGTCTGCCTTCCCATGGGACAGACCGGATCGATGTTTGATCTGGAAGTCAAAGGCCGGGAAGAATAAATGCCACCGCACCTGCCGACTGTTGGCACACTTTAGTGAGGCCAAGTTCTGGAGGTTACGATGGTCCGTGAACACCGTGACAGCGTGCCTTGCCCCCAATAGGTGATGCCGCCAGACCTGGAAGGCATCCTTGACGGCCAACAGCTCCTTCTCCGTGACAGTGTAGTGTGACTCAGCAGCAGAAAACTTCCAGGAATGGAACGCCACTGGATGTAGCTGACCCGAACAAGGGCAGTATTGGGACAAAACTGCACCAAGGGCGAAGGAGGCGGTATCGGCCTCCACAATGAACGGTAGTTCCGGGTCAGGATGTTTCAGGACAGGAGCCGTAGTAAACGCCAACTTCAGGGCATCAAAAGCCGCTTGGTGTTCCTCCAACCAGACAAAAGGCAGCTTGGGGCTGGTTAGGGCAGTAAGGGGGGCTACCAGAGATGAGAAATCCTGGATGAAGCGCCGGTAGAAGTTCGAGAACCCAAGGAATGATTGTAAGGACTTGATGTTACTGGGCTTTGGCCAGTCCAAAACCGCACAGACCCTGGACTGGTTCATTGCCAAACCCCCAGGGGGAATATGGAATCCCAGGAATTCCACGCTTTCAGTGTGGAACTGACATTTTTCGGGCTTGGCGTAGAGGGAGTGCTGACGGAGACGTGACAGTACCTCGCGGACGTGTGATACGTGATCCTTCATGCTCTGTGAATATATCAAGATATCATCAAGGTATACCGCTACACAAACATCCAATAAGTCGTGAAAAACCTCATTCATGAAACGTTGGAAGGTAGCAGGGGCGTTACAAAGTCCGAAGGGCATGACCACGTATTCAAACAATCCGTAGCGAGTACAGAAGGCTGTCTTCCACTCGTCTCCGGAACGGATTCTGACCAGGTTATAGGCCCCACGGAGATCGAGTTTTGTGAAAACGGTAGCGTGACTGAACCTGTCCAGCAATGGGGTAATCAGGGGAATTGGATATCGGTCCTTGATGGTGATGGAATTTTGTCAGCGGTAGTCCACACAAGGGCGCAGATCGCCCTCCTTTTTGGGGACAAAGAAAATAGGGCTGGCCGCCAGTGAGGTGGAGGGACGTATGTGGCCTATCTTCAGAGCTACTTGAATGTATTCCTTTAATGCGTGTTCTTCCAAGGGAGACAAGGAGTAGATGCGGCCTGAGGGAATCACGGAGTCAGGGAGCAGATCAATGGGGCAATCGTAGGAACAATATGGCAAGAGCACGTCCGAGGAACCCTTATCAAAGACCTCATGAAAATCCCCATATTCCATAGGGAAGCCAGTAGCAACGGCCCCCACCATGTGAGGCTCCAGGGACATAGGAATGTCCTCATGCAGTGTGAGTTGCGCTACAGCCCCTAGGGCTCGTGTTGGCGACTTAATGTCGTCAGGTGCAGTGAGACAATAGTTCTGACACGCTTCTGATTTGAAATGAACCTGCCCAGCCTTCCAGTCAATCAAAGGGTTATGTTGATGCAACCATGGGAGACCCAGTATGATCCCGAATTGTGGCATGGTAATCAGGTCAAAAGAGATAACTTCCTGATGCGTGTTCTGTATGGTTAGGGTGACCGGGGCAGTCTGTTGCCGGATAGGGCCTGAAATCAGGGCTGTGCCATCCACCGCCTGTACCGGCTCCGGATGTTGCTTGGTAATCAGGGGTAGATTTAAGGACCCGGCCAGTTTTATGTCAATGTAGTTGCCTGTGGCGCCTGAGTCTATGTAAATCGAGACAGCATGAACAATGTCGAGTGTTGGTTTTAACATGGCCTGCAGCAGCACTGGCCTAATCCTGCCAAAGGTGGAGTACCTGTCCGGGGGAATGGAAGGACTGCTCGAGCCGGCCCCCGGGTCTAGGGTCGAGCATTCCAAAAAAACGTATTCTTGAGCTTAGGGAGTCTGGGACATGACTTTACGAAATGGCCATTCAGGCCACAATAGAAACAAGCGTGGTCATTTCTTCTGCGGCCCCTCTCTAGTTGTGTGATGGGACTTCGAACGCCTCCTATTTGCATGGACTCAATGCCTGTATCAGAGGAAGAGGAGGGCAAAGTGGTATTGGCGACTCCTGCTTTGAACCAGTGTTCGGAACGCCTTGCGTCAATCTGTAACGCGAGGTCCACTAAATCGGTGTGGGTAGTGGATAAGGAAGAGACGACAGCCATAGCGTCTTTCATGGTATTGTTGAGCCCTCTATAGAAGACAACTGCCTTTTTGGGTTCAGGCCAGGCCGTCTCAGCAGCTAGCTGATTAAATCGAGCAATGTATTCTATGAGGGATCCCTTTCCTTGAGTCAGGTCTAACAGCTCGAGGTCCCGGGATTGGGCCTTGTGACGTGTGTCGAATACACAAGACATTTCTGTGATCAGCAGTTCAAAGTCATATAGGACAGGGTTGTCGTTTTCCAACAAAGGATTGGCCCACACTGCGGCGGTGTCGGCCAGATGAGACAAAGTGAACGCCGCTTTTGTGGTGGCGTCGGGAAAAGCCTGAGGTCTACAGAGGAAGTGTAATTTGCATTGATTTATAAAGGTGCAGTACTTTCTAGGGTCTCCGTGGAACCTCTCTGGGGCAGCCAAGGGAAAGGGTGTGGGCATGAGTACTGGCAACTGTGGTGCTGTAGATGCAATAGGAGGTTGGGGAACAATAGGCTGAACCGCTGAGGGTTGTGCAGCGGCAGCGGCCTCCCCGAACTCAACATCAGCGGGCAGAGGGTGTTGTGTGCTTTGGATCAAGTCTAGCCTCTGGTGTATCGCAGAAGTGGCTGCAATCCGCCCTTAGCACTGTGAGTGCCTGTACCAAGGCAGCCACGGGGTCCTCAGCTGCAGGCTCCATACTCATCACAACGGCTTCACAGTCTGTCGAGACTTGCCGCGTAGTGGAGAGTAATGGGCCTCTGTCCACAAATCACCCACAGGGAGAAAGTAAAGCAACTCCCTGTGCGAGCTTTGAGGCCACAGGTGGTTTTGATGGTTCGCCGGATCTGATGACGCCGAGGACCCCAGAGGCTGTTAAAAGGAAGTTAGGGTTAGCACAGGAAAACAGTACTTTGATATGAAGAAGTGTGCAAACTCTCTTACCTAAGTATAGCATGATGGTGCTATAGTGCCTGCGGTTCTGGTGCGAGGGAGCGTCAAAGATCCGGGTAGCCATGTACCAGATGGGCGGTGCCGGCTGAAACCTGTAGCCCTTCCGGTGTAGCCGAAGGGAGCTTGGACTGATCACGTAGAGTCAATGGTCGAGGGGTCCAAGAAGTCAAGAGCCAGAAAGGGGAAATCCGAAAGCAATCCATTGAGCATTAGCAAAAAAGTCCAAAGTACCAATATCTGTGCAGAGTTCCGAGTGACAGTGTCCGTGGAGTAGAAAAGCCAATCCGTGGTTCGTAAGCCTGAGTCCTGATCCGATGCAGCAAAACAACGTGAATCCTGAAACGCCCAACAGAGTCGTGCGACAGCTGTGAAGCGGTGAGCGATTTGAACTTCCTGGCTTTTACGTGCGCCGGATCCCAATCACGTGAGCGGAACCCTGAGCACATGATCGTGAAGCCGACGCGGAACCAGGAAGTAACCGCGATCGGGTGCTCCAGCCCGACCATAGTCTCCATGGGAGTTGCCAATGGGAACGAGGCAACAAACTGGGCCGGCCCCTGCGCACGGCCCGAAACCACCGGCGATGACGACTCCCCCGCACCACAGGTGAAGGGATAGCTTGGGAGGTGGCCAGTGACCCGGGGAGTCTA
Source organism: Ambystoma mexicanum (assembly GCF_040938575.1). Lineage (NCBI taxonomy): Eukaryota > Metazoa > Chordata > Amphibia > Caudata > Ambystomatidae > Ambystoma > Ambystoma mexicanum. The sequence continues at coordinate 1,271,324,609 of NC_090933.1, read as the reverse complement.
GCAGTGTGTGTCGGGGTATTAAGCAGGGTGGTGCGTAGTCGTGTAGCTGATCTGTTGTGCATGACAACCAACACATTTTAGGCCCAGACGACCACACGTTTATTATAACGCATTTATTCAATTCATAGTACGGTCAGACCCACACCTCCATGCGGTCCTACCCGCTCTAATAGACAGGGCAGTTAGGCGGATGTGGGAGGAGCTTTTTGCATGGACATTGAACAACTATTTGATCCGCAGGGCTTAAGTAACAAGTACTAACAGTAACAGGGCAATATTTTGGAGAATTTTCAGGTGGGCACCTTTATCATCTGGACTCAATAGCTGCAGGACAGCAGCATAGGTAAGAGTAACATGCCAGTGGTCGCAACAATTATGATAAAAATGTTGGGGGTATTTTTGACCACTGGACTGATCACTGCTGCTGACTGGGAGGCCTACTATGCTTTGCATGCACCTGCAACATCCAATACTAACATTTCCTCCACTTCCGCTGCAAGGAGCACTGTGTCAGGTGGTACGAGTAGTACAGGACAAAAGGTAAGGAGAGGCAAACTTAGTGTTTCCTTCGATGTACATGGGGTTGACACATACCTTACAGAGTCTGCACACGTCTCTAACATGTGGTACAAACATGTTCAAAATTGTTAAGGATATGACAAAAGACAACTGTTACGTTTGCTCGTTGATACCGTACACCATGAGCGCCTCCCGAACATTTGTAGCCACTGAAGTACCAGCGTCCACAGCCTCCTATATCTAGCGCTGTTCCAAACACGCAGGCGATTCCAAGGTAGAACGGCAACACTAAGGTCGAAATCAAGGTCAACATACCCACACGAGGATAACCTTCAAAACGCTACCTATGTTCAACAACTATTGGCAACTCACTGAAGGACTGCAGTACTTAATAGATGGGCCAGACAAAGGAGAAACAAAAGAAGTGACACTGGACTACCTGCCATGTAAATGGAGCACAAGAGAGTTAGGAGGTGAACCTGGGTGCTGGGAAAGACGCTGATCTTGATCTATGGCAAGGTGTATACAAAGAACGGCTGGGTAGACGGAGTAGTGGGTAGCAAAATATTAACATTGGCAAAACTTCCAGTAGTAACAGTGCAAGAAGAAAATTACAAGTGCTACAATGAGTGGACAAAGAGTGCGGGACTACTCACATGGCTGGACAAGGAGGAGGAGCCGTTAACAATAATACCAATTGCATCCCCCACACGATGTTACCAGCATGAGGTTGATGTAGGAATGAATGAAGGATGCAAAAGAAAGTGAAGATTCCTGAGAGGGGTGCTGGAACAGCAGTACTAATGGAACACTACTGGGCCTGCCTGAGCCAAAGCATATCACAGTCTACTGCTATCATGGGGTGGAGTGTGTACGGTGGTACACATCAACATAAAACAACAACAGAAAAACATTAAGATGGAAGACTTCCCCAAAATGGACGAAGGAAACAAAAGAAGAAGGTGGTCTCTGGGACAAATTGACAGCACATCCCAGGGTGCCGCCCCCACAGAAAAGACGCTGACAAGAATAAAAAGACAAGGGGAACCACTCACAGGAAATTACCTCTGGGGTAAATCAGAAACAGCGCTCAGCGACATTCCATCACCTCACAGACTGTTCAGTAGAGCAGCCATGTTCTTTTCATCAATAATACATCCAGGGGTACAAGCATATGCAAATGCGAAGTGGCTGCAGATCACCAGGTGGGAGCTGATGATGACAATTAACTCCACAGTGAACGGTTACAACGCCATCAAAGAAGAGTTAAGAGCGATACGAATGGTAGCACTACAGAACAGGTATGTCCGGGACCTCCTCACTGCCATGGAAGAAGGAGTTTGCGCAATAATTGGAAGTTCCTGCTGTACGTTCATTCCCGCGAATGATGAAGATAATGGAACACTATCAGAAGCAGTATCACAATTGCACGCAAAGATGGAAGACGAAGCAAAGGGAAGTAAGAAGGATGGAAGTTGGTTTTCATACATCTGATTGTGGATGACATCGTGGCTAGCGGATAGTCTTAAAGTACTAGAGGGATGTATAATACTAGGAATGGCATCGCTGATGGGAATAAAGATATGGATGGCAAGGTCAAAACATACAGCAGAAGAAATGATCGGTATGCACATCCTCATGCCGGCAGAAGAGGAACCTCACACAGAAGTGATCCTCAAGGAACGTGAACAGCTACGCCAGCAGATAGTAGAAGCGGATTTGTACCCACCATCAATAAAGGTAGAAAATACACGAAATCCAAAGTCATACGTCGGCGAAGTGGGTCTATTGTAAGCCCGGTGGTGAGTGCGTATACATGTATTGGTCATTTGAGGATCACGTCAACCGCTACAGACACCTGGCGGGGATAACGAAAGTATGGCGCTTACGTGACGATAGAAGTGGATAATTTTGTGGTCGACAAGTCAACCAGAGGGGGGACTGAAGAGGAAAAATGGGACGGTCCCTTCCCCGACCCACATACAAGCTAAGGCCGACGACATCACAACCAAAGTACCCTCAGCGAGATGAGTTTACACCTCTGTCCACAGCCTCGGATGACATGATCCACCATGCCCACAGTCCACCTGCGAAACCAGGCCGCATCCCGCACAAAGCACAAGGTGGGAACCAAGACGGAGCTGACACTGACTGCATGGAGGGCTTGACTAAAACAGCTCACAACCTAAACTACCATTGTTTGAGATGACACAACAACATAGCCGCAACACACAAACACATGTGCTGTCGCGCACCTGAATCAGACACACACTGACTCACATGAAGAACACGCTCAGTGTTATGACATAGAAGACCGTGTACCCTCACAGACTTGGATGGTTATTTTTCACATAGGCCAACAACCGCATCGCAGAAATGCAAGATACTGGAAGTGTTTGTGTATATGCTTGCAGACGCTTCATGCTACTAACCCCGATGACAAGGCCCTATACCTGGACCGATTTATAAGGAACCATACCAATCACCCACATCCCCTGCTCTTACGGACATCATGCCACGTTATACAACAAAGCCAAAGTAGGCCTCAAACCAGAGTCGACAGACCCAGAGCAACTCGTACGGAGCCCAAGGTGCTGAGCATGCAGAACAGCCCCTGACTGAAGCCCTCGCAGCCAAGGTTGTTATGTTGCACTTTACATTCCATGCTCTCCAAGCCAAGGTGATACCCGACACTGCTGCAGCCACCCGGAGCAAAATACAAATCAAATCCCTATAATTCTGCCTCTGCCACGGTCTCTCAACATGTGACCAGGCCGACCTGATACGACGCAAACCCCCGAAGACTGAAGAAGTCCTGGTGCGACAGCTTGCAACAAAGTTGTAACAACTCAGACACCGGAGGTGATGTGAACGGAGTGCTGTAATGGCAGTAACAGGACCTGTCCATTGTCGTCCACTGACACAGTCACGCATTGTTGCTAACACCAGGTACATCGCAGGCTGGGAACGATGATGGTCCCAGGTTTGGGGGCTCGCTGATGAACCAATCAGGGCACGGGGGGCTAACCACTGACGATATTACCACACAACCAATCACTAACTCTTTCCATGTAACCTTTTAGAAGTAACAACTTTTAGGGACGAACCAAGCGTACCACCTGACATCTACTCTACCAATAAACCTATTTAGTCCTATACTGAACCTACCACTCAGGGAACCAAGCCGGAGTGGTGGTAGGTTTGGAGAAGGGCTTTCGCAGAAGACGCACATTGTTACATCACTCAGGTAGAAAATGGGCCTGCGAGCCCGATTGCGCTGAGAAGTTGCCTGGAACCTACGCTCCATGTACCTGTCCCTGTCTGTTTTCTTGCAATAAACAGCAGTAACTATTGCTCTTGTGTGGGCCGTCTACTTCCTTTGGGACACGTAAGAGTTAGGGCCTTCAGAGAGCTGGAGGTCAGCAGACCCCGGGTATGGCTCTGCCAACCACCAGAAATGACCCTAGCACCATTTTTCAAGGAACTGTGAACACACCAAGAGAAGAGAGGTATCCTCTTGGATTACAAGGAATTTGGTTATTCTGTATTGGAACATTTCATTTTGATAAAAGGAATCAGGGGAAGGGAGCCATTCCCTGGAGCCATGAACATGGTCCACTTGTAACTTTTTGGTTGGATTTATCTCTTTGTGTTGGATTCGAACATGTGTGCACTTTGAGAATCAAAGACAAGAATATCCTTTGCACCGTAGAGTTAGTTTTGAAGTGTGAGGGTCATAATATGATTTAGGACACAGGACATGTTTTTGCTTTGGACATCTTGATAAAGGGCAGGCCCAATAGTTTTGGTTGAGGTAGGGAAACAACTCCTAGATTAGGGATAGTGAGGCATTTTCCAACCCCTTTATTATTTTAAATAAAGGTTTATAACCAAAACATGAGTCCTCTGTGTCCGCACCTCATTCCTGACTCCTCACAATACATATTGCTAAAAGGGAGACTGTTCGACATAAATAATGCATTACTTAGAGGAAGTGAAATTATTAAAAACAATTTGAAACCACATCCAGAGGCCCACCCAAAAATTCCAGGAGAATTACATGCAAAGTACTGGGAACAGCTAGGTCCTAGCTCACCCATAGATGTACACGCGCACACACAGTAGGAACATTTTAACACGTGCCCAGTATTCTCCTGCGGGAAAAGAGTGAACTGCAGTGATGTATTGCATTAAATTTGCTAATAAATCACTGGTATCTCCAAAAGTCAGTTTCTAGAAGAGAACACCAGAGGCCAAAGGGATGTCGGGGGAAATCTCCAAGTTCAAGTAAGAAATTCAGTACTCTTGAGACTGAAAAGCTTGTAAATGTTTGGTCCATAGGAAACAACAGGACAAAATACATAGGCAAGACGCAGTTATGGGATAAGGGCAGGTAAGTAACAGTTCTACCTCATAGGTGCATTAAAAGAAGCAACCAAACCCAGGGAGCACCAGAGGGGACCTGTGAGAAACCTGGGGGCATTCTCACATCTACTCCCCTTGGGTCTTCTTCTCAGGTGGCCAGGGAAAGGCCACCGCTTTTGTATCCTGACCCTGGGGGTAGAGAAACGAGGGAGGATCACCTGGGTAGAGGGTCCTTGAGGATTGGAAATAAGATGTCCTCAGGCGAGATGCAGTGTTACACATTTCCCTTTCTGGAAGAACCCTCTATCGCAGAGGCAGTTATGGGGTATTGCTATCCCTGTCCCACTAACCAGGAAAATACCCAGAGATATTACCACTCTAGAAGCACCAGGAAGAGGGTGAAGAATAAGGGTCAAGGGTGAGACAGGCGAGACATGGTATCCCCCTTTCCCTATTGAAAACCAGCCTAACTCTCCCCCGGCCTTTATGGGCTATCAAACAGCTCTGCTCATTGTCCCATATATTTCCTATGACAGTACTGAGACAAGGTAGAGGTGACTAGTATTAGTGAACACCAGTAACTTCTTTCACCACTGTACTACTGGGACGAGGAAGATGCCTGCAGAGTACTATGCCGGTCAGGCATGTCCCTCTAACTATAGTCCGGCAAGTTTAATTAAGAGCTCCCACCTGCAACCTGTTAAGTAGTTGCAGGTGTATACGAAGAGACGAAGAGAGCAGCAAAAGGACCAATAGGGAAGCCTGTATGGGAGAGACCAGCAGCGGACCCTGCTCGTGAGGAGGCAGCCGTGGTGGGACATGCAGAGACGCAAGGATTCTGTCAAACGACCCCGGAAACTGGTGGTGCTCAGGAGAAGTTGGGCTGTTGGAAATCCTCAGGTGTGGGAGCCTCCATGTCCGGGAAGCGCAGCTGGAACTGGGAGCAAGGGAAAAGCAAGGAAACTGCTGACTGCATCCGCAGAAGCAGAACGGAGCTGCTGGCGATCCCAGAGAGGCATCAAAGGTGCGAGCGAGGCCCGCATGAAAGGCAAGCCGGCATGCAGAGTAGGAGTCGTTCAGCACAGCTACCGGAAAGGACCGGCGGAGACCGTGAGTAAAAGGGAGCATCACTCTGAGACCGGGTCACTCCAAGGGGGCTGGAAGTAAGCAGAGTGAATGCTGAGCGAGTCGAAAAGCATGCACGGAGTGGTAACAAACCAAAAGTCACGGGGGCTTGGAAATCAAGCAGCAAAGTAAATATTTATGGACAAAGCATGAATATTGAATACTGGACTGAATGAAAACTTTGTGATATCAAAAAAACAGAACTGCATGAAAACTTTAAGAAGAAAGCTACGAATTAATTAAAGTTAAATGGGAAGTGCCCATTTGAAAGCAACATATGAAATACGAGCACAAGTGTGAAAGAGCATGACAGAAAGCACTGCCAACAACCACAACTCTGGGGAATATTGCCATTGAGATGTTAACATTTGAGACATGGCGTCCTCCACTTTTCCCCAGAATGGTGTAATGTGTGGACAGGTACATGCCACATGACAGAAGTCAGCCATAGCTGAGCCACATCTTTCAGGAAAGAACCGGTACGGGTGGGCAGGTGAGTAATAGACTTGATGTAGGAATTTAAAATTGATTAATCGAAACCGGCAGTTCAGGGACAGGTTACGTGTCTGCATGCATATAGAATTGCATTGCTCTTCAGCTATCAGTTTCAGCTATCAGTTTTCCCAGTGCCAGTTCCCACCTCATTCTATTGTTTTGACCCTTCATTTCCTTCTGTGTTCTGATCATCAAGTAGAAGGTGAATACCAGTTTCCTGGACACAGACAGACTTTTAAGTTGAACTTTTTGGCTCAGGCTTTCCTTAGTTTCGTTCATGTAGGGAAATCCCACCTTAGCATAGGGCAAGGTAGGCCTTCAACCACCCTGACGTTTCATTTAATAAACCATCTTATTTTTTGACTTTAAGTCTGTTGTCTGTGTCTTACTTCAGGTTGCCTTCACAGACCTGTCCCAAGAAAAGCTCCAGCTACAGGTTTGAGATCCCAGCCACGTTAGAGGGACAGATGCTGAGCAGGCAGATCACCAATGCAAGTCAACGTTAATACACAGTGAGGCGAGGCCTGCAACACCACCACTGCACACAGACCCAGGAGGCACCTGTAAATGTCAAGGCATTCAAGAGCACCCAGATAAAAGTCTCCCTGTGCAAGTCACTGTGGATTCAGCACAGGAAGACCACAAGCTCCTGGTAAGTAGAGGGTTTTCTTAACAGGTCTGGGAAAGGGATCTGTTACCCTGGGGTTTGAACCTTCAACCAGACAGATTAAAGGAAGAATAATTGTTTTTCCAGAAGGATGGCCAACAAATAATCGTTCCACAATGAGAGTGTCACGACTCGCTCCCTTCGCTCCCGTTCCCGCCACTTGGGGGCATGTTTTGGGGTTTATTCCCTACTGGACATTTCCTCCGAACCTAATGCTACAGTGCTGTGATGAATTGGGAGCGCTAAAACATTATTTCCCAAGTTACTTCCCTTCCGGATCCATTCCAGGTTTTTGGCAGCCAGCATGCTTCTTTAATCTAATGACTATGCTTCCCAGAATGCCTGGCTCACTGCTTCATCTCCTCCCTTGCAGGACAAGGTTGGGTGCAGGATAGGCAACACCTGTGGCTGCAGGTGCAGCAAGCGGCACACCTGAGGGGTGTGCTCGTTAAGCAGCTTTAAAAGCCTCAGTTTGCTTCAGTCCAGCGCTGGTCATTGTTGCAGTGTTCCTGTTGTGACTGGTCCCTTGTTCCTGGTTCTTAGCTTTGCGCCTAGTTCCTAGTTTCTGTTTCTTGTTCCTCTACCCTGGATTTCTAATTTATGTGCTTAATTGATTTCTGTTTTCTAGATTTCCCTTTCTGTCTTCCTCTGTCTGCAGGCAGCCTTTCTCAGTGCTTTCCCCTTTGATGCAGCTCAATTTGCCTGTGTTCTCTTTTGCTTTGATGTTGTCCTTAGCTACTGAAAAACTTGATGCTTTAGTCTTTCCCTTTATAGATTTAGCTTCCTGCCTTTATTCCTTGGAAGGGTGGGAGAAGTTTGCCTTTTGTAATATCGTTTTCCCTGCTCCTGCTCCTTACTTTCTATTGGAATCCATTCCATGTTTTCCCTTGCACTTCTGCATTTATTTCCATTGATTATTAGGTGTGGTGTGCTGTTGTAGCTAGCTCCTGTGTGAATGCCTTTGTTTTCCTCACTATTCTATAATCACAATTCTTACTTGCCCCTTGTCTTGAGTCTTATGTATTTAGTTATCCTCCACCCATTGCTGTTATAGCCTTCTGGGTCCCCGTTTGATCAACAGGGTTCGTGGGCTTACTGACATTCTAGTGGTATTTCCAGTCCTCGTGAGTACTGTTTTTAAGTTCTTTATTTCAATATCAGCAAGAGTGTCAGCTCACAGATCCTGTCCTTGCTTGCCCTCTACGTGGGTTTAGCGCTGTCAGTATCTGTAATAGCATAGTGGGTAAGGAGTTTGCCGACTTTCCTTTCAGTCATAAGGAGGTTCTAAGTGCTTACCCCACATCCCTTTTCATATATTTGTATTATTGTTTCACTCTATCTGCACTCCTGGGTTTTAGTATACATGAGTCTTGGTTCTTGTGTGCACGTTGTTTGATTCAAGGTTATTCACTGTGCGATTTTGTGCACATTTCCCTTGCCATATTCGCTGCCTTTGTACTCACCTGATTAATCCTGACAGAGAGCAACAGATGGAGAAGAGCCAGAATAACCCAAGATGGATCTGAGGCAGAACAGTTCCAACTCACAAATCATCCAGGCCAGGGAGACGCACCACCTTGAAGCACTTGTTCCTGGGGGATGTTGAAGGGAGGCAGCACAGCAACTGGCAGGCAACAGTCCCAATATGGGACAGGCAGGCCAACCAGCAAGGACTGGATGGAGGACAAAAAAGCTCAGAATGGGTTTTCAGCATCCTTAGAAGAAGCCGGGAGCAAGGCAATAGGAGACAGGGTCCACCCAATATGGCTAACCAAGTCCACAGTGACAGCAGCCCTTCTTTCTGGCACTCATCTAGAAATTCAGCTAAGAATCTGAGGAATGCACAGGGTCTCATAAAAAACACATTTACACAGGGGCTGGTCCAAGCCAGGCCCACCAAAGGGCACCAAGAGGACACATAGGTTTTAGGTGTCAGCCAATCATGGTGGCCCTGAAAGATGTCAAGCACACTGGTACACCGAAACAGGACGTGTACTGGGCACGTCTGCAGCAGAAAGCGAACCCAGTTTGAAGAACTTAAGTGTAGGGCTGGGCTCAGAGTGAGCCCACTCCAGCAAAACAAATGTTTGGCCTGCCCGTGGTCCATACAGGCCTAGAGATGGCCCATAACAAAATAGCAGGGAGTAGGAATTAAAACATTGCATTAATACCAAAATGGCTACTTCTATAGGCTATTAATGTGGTAAAAATGATTGCACTCAGTGATGCCAGAATATAATAACCTCTGCCACCAGTCTACCCTATAACACACTTGTAGGCTGATAGAATCATCCAGGGACGAACGTGGGTACTTTAAAAGCATCTCTGCCATGGTAGCTATACGGGATACTAGATCAGTACAACACAAAAAGGGTTGTGGGTGGCCGTAAAGTAACAAAAAGAAGGGAAGCCTGCAAAAGGAAAGCAAAATGTTTAGGGGACCCACAAAGAGGGCCCAGAAAATTACCCAAAATAAAACCGCCCTCCAATTGGAATGCTTGCCTAGAGATTTTCTTTTTTTAAATTGATTTCATAGTTTATTACAAACTTTTATCAAATTCTCTTAAAACTTTAGAAAATAAATTCAACACACCTTCGTCTCGACAGCCATTGGTCCACATCACTCCCTCGCATGACAAGGAGAAGGAAAGCGAGCAGAAAGCTGAACACATTCTTCGATCTTACACCACCCCTAGCTTACATGTAAAACACGTCCTCCAGAAACTGTATTGAGGCAAAAATCAAAAGGAAAATCTTCACCACACGAGTCGAGACCAAAAGTTTTCAACCTCCTCCCATTTACTTTTTTTTATACAATCCCCCAGATGTTTGGTTCTGATTTCCGTCAGTCCCCTGCAGCATGTCGGGACGTGCAGCAGTGTTTCAACTTGGCCCTCGGATCTACAGAATCTACAAGTCTTCACATTCGTTTTGCCATATATCTTCAGGATTTCTTAGTGGGGAACAGGTTACATCTTAATCTCAAACTGGGTGCTACAGCAAGAGGAGGGGAAGAGCTTTAAATATCGCTGCCTTCTACATATGCCTTGACTCCTTTGCCTAGGGCTGATTGCATCAGTCGAGTGTTTCTATCCTCTAGGGTTTTAATCCATTCTTGCTCCCAAATTTTTATTTTGTCTGGATTGGTCATCAGGACCTCGATGTTGGAGTCTAGCGATTCTAGCAAAGCTCTACAGCGACCCTCTTATTGTCCCAAATGCCGGGCGCCATGGTCTGCCCTATCGCCTCCTTTATGGATTGAGACAATCACTACTGACTGCCATGATTTACGAATTGTCTCAGCCCTGATAATCTGTTTAAAAAAGGGAGCACATGAGAGACGCCCATTCTTCCTGCGCTTCTTTCAGCATCATATTTGGGATGCCATCCGGGTTCGGGGTTCTGGATCTACTTGCTTTAATAATTAGTGTCAGCAAATCGCCCTTGGCAAAAGTCAGGGACCAACCTCTCCCCTTCATGGATCATTGCAAACGCTGTCTTTTTTAGCAAATGATTTCTCAGAATGGCCTAACCATTTGTTCTCTGACCCCATATTCGAAACTGGCATAGTTTTTTCGTTGCCCTGTTGATTGAGCAATTCCCATATGGCTCGAGTGTCTATTCTTATTATCTTTGCAAGCATAGCCTCCGAGTCTAACGATAGCATTTTTGCCCTGTGTGCAGTTGCCCAATTTCTGAATTTGTGTTTTCTCTTGGCAATTAAATTGCTCGTAGCCTCCCCCTTTGTGCATTTCAATTGTCCTATGTCTCTTCTTAACCTGTTTTTTTCTCTGCCCATTTATGCGTAATTCACTCCCTCTTCTCCAGTCCCTAATTTTGCATGGTTAGAATTCAAAGATCTGACATCTTCCCTCTTGAGTTTCAACCCGTTGTATCCGTTAGAGACTTCAAGAGGGAACTGCCATAGCCCATTTCCTGAGTAAGCCTCACTGTTTCGTATGGACAATCTCAAAAACGGGTGTTCACTGTTTTTTTGGGGTAAATTCTTAGAGAAGAGACACGTTTGTTTAAATCGGGACAAACAAACAATCCAGAATAGAGGAATACACCCCTTTTGTTCAAGTTACTGCCGGGAGGCGATCAGTCTCCCAATGGCCATTTACCATATACAAGTCGTTGGCATCCATTACCTCCAACCATGCAAAGGCCCTCCTATTTCTGATTCCCTTTTGTCCCATGTTCTCATCAATCCCCCTCCCCTTTGGACAAACAAGGAGCATTCAGATGACCACCCACACACATAGAATTGATGGTGTACCTACTGTGGAATTCATCAATCACATCAATGAACACCTGTGCAAACTTGCTCAATTCAATCCGCATGGGATTCCAGTAGACATTTACGAGTAGCCAGGTATAGCTTTCCCGTGACAGCCCTCCCGTTCTTACACATGTGGCCTGGCTGAAACGGTTGGGGCATATGGAGTCTACCACAAAAAGACCCCTTCCGTTTTTATCAATGTTAAAAGACCTGCAGATGGCCTGCCTTTTGGCCCGTTGATGGCTGGATTAATGTAGAAACTGTAGCCATCATAAACTGCCGAGGTAGACAGCCACGTCTCTTGCAGGCAAAGGATTCCCATTTATCCAGAGGTGATGTCCTTGTCTGTGGCCAAGTGGGAGAACCCTCTGGTGTTACTAAAGTCCATTCTTTCACTCGCTGTTAATTCCGTTCGAGCGTTCCCTCTCCTGTCCAATTCCTGTCTCCCTTCTACTTTGTCTTTGCTTTTTGAGGGAATAATCGTTCACTCACCATGGGAGTGACTGTTAAAAGTTATTTGGGAGGGCTCTTCCAATTTAAACGGCAGGCTATTAGAGTCTGTAGCTTCATACTCATCGCCCCCTTCTTGTAGTTTATCATAGGAGGGGCGGGAATATGACTTGGCCCGTTTGTTGGATGACCTTTTGGTTTTTACTGGGCTAGCTGTTGACTGATTTTGGCGGAGGTACCGACCCTCCAACAGTCTTTCTCGCGTCGAGAGCTGTGTCAGGTCAAAGCCCCAAGGATGAAGCAAGTGGGCTTGCCTTAAGAGGGAAGATTTAGCACCTCTCAAGCTTAGGTGCAAAATCACGTTGTCCGCCCGTTTCTCATTAGCAAAGTCAACAATTGTTATGTCCTCTGAGCTGAGGAAGTGGAAGGCGGTGACGTGGAATAGCTTCATCACGTTCGCTCGGTTCAAAATCAGTCCATCCTTGAGATGGAGAAGCCTTTCTAGTCTTAATTTACGAGGAAGCCTCTTGTCGTCCAGTTGACTTGGCGCTCTTTTTCCATTTTATTCGAACCTAATGAAGTTATTGGGCTCTTCTTCCAGGAATATTTCCGGCCTTAAAGTGAGCCCGCTTCATCCCTTCATTTCTACCATCTGTTGGGGCTAGGTGACAAGGCCTTTTAAAGTCAATTGATCGCCGTTGATCTTCCAACGTCAGGAACTTTGCTACAGATCGATCTCTGTTCAGGCCCACACAAAGGAGCAAAGAACTTTCTTCATTAAAGGAGACCATTCACTCTGAGGCTGGCTCAAGCTCCTCCTCATGCCCGTCATCCTCATGGATAGTCAGGAGGGACAGATTAAGGTCTACCTCATCTTTGCAACTTGGGTATCCTTCTATCAGTGTTGAGAGGGGACCCTCGTTTTGGTAGATTTGGCTTCCTCCTTGGATTTGGGCTGCCACCTTAGCACCGACATACTCGCTCTATGACTCGTGTTGACACCCAAAGGGGGGGTTGCAAGATTCCTTAGGAAAGCCCTTGAGCCATTAGATCTCCTCTTGGACTTATCTGCTTCCATGTTTTTCGATTTTCCGACAAATGATTCCATTTTGCGAGTTGCTTCCAGCCTCTTGCGTTTTTTCCTCTTCTGTAAAATCGGGAATGGAACATGGGCCCCAGTACTTTGTTTTGCCACCACTTCCTTAGCAACTGATTTAGCTGAAGCCTCCACCTTTTCCCAGATGTTTGGACTGACTCTGGGAATTATCTCCTCAGTCTTCTGGTTATCAACTGGGGCTGTGGGGTCAATGACTCTTGGGCAGCCTGATTTATGGAGGTCTCCTTTGTGATCTCCTTGCCAATGCTCACCACATCCTCATCTGCTCTTGAACTCTTCTGTTCCAATAAGAGAGCATCCATGTTAGGCAAGGGCATCCTACGTAGTATTTCGGAAGGGCCCATGGATAGCCTACGAGCCATCTGAACATCAATGGAGGCCATTACTTGTAGTAATTCCAAAAGGTAATCCATTAAGCATTTTTTCTCCTCTCTCTCCAGGTTGAGTGCAATTGTAAGATTTTGATGGATTCTTTTGGAAAATTCTGCCTCTTGATCGACTGTAAAGAAGTGACAGCATTTTCCAAATATTTCAATTTGGAGATACACCTTGTAGGGAGTACCCCAAGGTCACCTGATCTTGTCCGCTCTGCCAAGCTGTCGCACGGTTTGCTCTGTTCTGGCCCTTGGACCAACCTTGTTTTCTTCTCATCTGGTGGGTTCCCAGAATCACCCATTTGTCCCAGAGGGGTCTTCCTTTCGTTTGAATCTGCTACCCCTAGTACCTTCAGGATTTCTGCATCAGTCAGTTCTAGGATATTGATAGTTCCATCTCCCTCCTTAGAGCAAAAGTTGTCTCCTTTTAATTCTAGTGACTTCTTGGGATTAGTCAGGTACCCTTTAGGTATTGGTGTCAGCTCTGTTTTGTTAGAAGTAAGTTTCCTTTTTAGGGCCTGAGTAAGGCTAATGCATTCAAAGCCTTTGTTCTGAACATCTGACCAAGCACAGGCGTTTGACTGGGTGGCCGGGGATGGGAGCTGAGATTGTCCCTCCTGCGTGACTGGGGGTTCAGACTTCGTTCTTTTGATGTTATTATCAGACTCACAAAATCCCTTCCAGCTCACCCTAATCCTTGCTTGGAGCATGTTCCGTGGAGAGAAGATTGGAAAATGAGTGTTCTCCATTTGAGCTCTTCATGGCAGAACCTGCTCCCAGCTCTGGAAAGCGAGAACACAGGAACACTCTGCCAAACTCCGCAGAGAGGCGTGTGTTTATGTGCAGCTCCTCCCATACTCTGCTGTAAACAGTGAAGAAACACTGCAGGTCGCCGCAAGCACCAAGCTCCAAAAGCAACATAGAGTTAGCAGGAACACTCTGCCACCCTCCGCCAGTGTCAACAGAGACAACATATACACTTTAATAAAAGAGGTCAGTGGATTAGAACTCAGCTCTTGATAGGTCTAGCATATCTTACCAGATAGACATTCCACACTTGGAATGTGCACCAGTCTTCACACAGATCCACCCAAGTCAAATGAACTGGCGAACCTGTGGAATCTGATAAAATGAGGAGCCTGGAATTGTTATCATTAGAGAATCATTAGACTCATCATTAGAGAATCAGTATTCTTTGTTACAGAACCATTACCCATCATTAGTACCCATTGTTAGAGAACCATTATTTAGTATTATCCCTTTAGGAATGATTCATCATGTTTAGTTATCCATTATTGCATCCTGTTTAGTAGTAAATGAAGAAGTAGCATCATTATACTATCCACAATATTAGACTTCCACTTTGCATTAGCCATTGACATATTATGCATTTGAAGAGAGAAATAGGCCTGTTATATGAAGGGTTTGCTTAAAATGTTATTGCATTATGCATTAGAATGTAGCGCTTAGAATGAGAGAGAAAAGTGCTATTAGAGAGATTGACTGAAGCCTGGAAATGACATACTGTCATATTTGAAATGCCGTGTAGAGCCATTTAGAATGACACATTGTTATGCCTTGTAGAGATACATGGAGAGATATGTTTGACACACATGTATGCATGTTGAGTGTGCACTTAGAATTTGCATTATGCTTTGAGGATAGTGCTTGGTATTGTTTGAATTTGTTGGGCACTACATTCGAGAGAAGCGTAAACGTTAGAAAGCATTCGGCTGGCATTTGTAGCCATTTCTGATGGAGACACACAGAAGTTGCCTGCGCCACTGGGCTCAGTGTGAAGATTGTTTTGAGTTAACAGTGTACAAGAATTCGTAAACATTTGCTTGGCGGACAGATAGCACAAACCCTTGTCTGAGTGGGGAAGGTGAGGGAGCCTAATCAGCTTGGCTTCTGTGCCACAGAGACAGCAAAAGGTTGGAGAGAGGAGAGAAGCCTTTTCAGGCAAAGAGTTGCTTTGAAAACGGGCCCTAAGAGAGCATTTCGTAATGCAGACAGAGCCAACAGTGGAGTGAATGGAGAAATGATGGAATAGATGGTGTTTTGCACCAGACACGGAAGGCCAAGGCAGAGATATGATGTCCAATGTCACTTTGACACAGGAAACGCAGTGACTAGAACACGAAAGGACATGCAAACAGACTTTCGGGCACGTTCATATTTATAGAAAGCTGAGACAAAGGAATAGACATTCTTAGTAGAGAATGTTTAAAGTAACCATGGAAATGAGTGCGTCATTGGAAAGTATAACCAGACGCCGAGAGAAGACAGAGGGGCTAGTTGCTGTGAGGGAGTTGCCCCTAGTTCTTGTTGGTTGCTGAGAATTGCAGTTGGAAAAAGGGGTTAGAAACTGATGGAGTTCGTTCGAGCTAGATGCTGATGGAGTTTGGATGGAGGATGCAATCCTGAGAATGAGGGAGAGATGTCTTGGTGCAGCAGAATCCGATGTCTTTGGGGCAGAGCTTGGCAGAGGCAGTCGTGTGACCAGATCTTGAGGGGCCTGCTACTGCTGACTGATTGCAGAGAGTAGCGGGAAGAGGAGAGACCTGGCTTGACAAAGACAGAGCTGGAGAGGAGAAAGGCACAAGCAAATGGCATGGTTCATGGTTAGACAAACTGATTACATTTAGTGGGGTAACTTTGCTGATGGGTTTGGGGAGGACATGGCATCTGAAGAGGAGGTGCCCGTGCCAAATGAGTGGGGACAGAATGGTGTGCCATGGAGGTTGGGGGGACGGGCATCCTTGCCTCTCGCCCTAGAACACTCACATGAAGAGCTTTGGGTTTGAGAAAGAGGCGATCAGACAGGGATTGTCTTAAGAGAGTGAGTGTGAAGTATGGTGTGGGTTGGTGTTGATTGAAGAGAGGATTGATTCTCCATGAAGGAGAGGATTGTAGGAGAGGATTGTTGGATGTTTGATGCTTGCATTTAGACTGCATTAGAATCACAGGCTTGCATCACAGGCTTGCATCACAGGCTTGCATTAGGAACCTGTAAGGCTTATAGTTATTGCATAGTAGATTTGCACCAGAAGCATAAAAGGTGCAAATTCGATTTTGGCTAGAGTTTTAGTATTATCTGCAACATGCTTTGTTGTGCATAAATCAATATATTCCATGGTTATAATTGAATCGATTCATGTGTTTTCTTTGTGTCTTGTGTTTTGTGTCCATAGAAGTAAGACAGGTGTATGTAATTAGGCGTAATATAGGAGTAACACAGTGCACAAAGGCCCTAAGATACGGGAGCAGGGGGGTACAGGGATCAACACCCCCCCAGGGTTTGTCTAAGACCGGTGCATGCTTGCCCAGGGGGGCAAGACCATGATAGAGCTTTATTTTGCAAATTAACAAAACCTCGGCATTCAGCTACAGCCACAATGCATACAGAACAAGTGAGCACAACACTGGCAAAAACAGGGACCAGTACGCACCAGGCCTTGACATCTGGTGGTAAATTAAGTGCTGCTAAACGGTCAACAAAAATTAGGGCCACAACTTTATATATTTATATAGGCCTATATAAGGAACAAGTTACTTACCTGTAACTGTTGTTCTCCAGCATGGGTCTGGCATGGATTCACATGCTCATGAATATTCCCCGTCGTCAGGCCGGGAATCCTCGGTATAGAAAAAAAATCAGTATCAGTTGCGTTTCTGATCTGTCTTTCTTAGTAGTAACCAATCACTGGTCACTGGGTCATACTGCCCCCAGCCAATGACTGCCCTCTCCCTAAGCCCCGCCTCTGGCAGCCATCCTCAGATTTGGTAGCACGTAAAGTGGCAGTATGACCAAGTGAAGAGCCGCAGAGGGGTAGGCGGGAGGGTTCGCATGTGAATCCATGCCAGACCCATGCTGGAGAACAACAGTTACAGGTAAGTAACTTGTTCCTTCTCCAGCATGGGGTCTGGCATGGATTCACATGCTCATGAATAAGAGAATACATAGCAGTACACACATTCACAACCACGGGAGATGGCAACAGGCTCAACATTAAGCAATACAACAACTCAACATTAAGCATCTCTTACCTCCTCACCAGGCTCACCTTAGGCGAACAGGTTGCGCAGCACTGCTTGGCCGACCCTGGACTCCTCCCTGGAGTCCCGATCGACGCAGTAGAATCTTGTGAAGGTGTGCGTCGACCTCCACGTCGCAGCCCTGCAGATGTCTAGCAGGGGCACACCAGACAGGAACGCCGTGGTAGCAGTGATCGCTCTGGTCGAATGGGCTCTCGGACGGACGGGCAGCGGTTGGTTTGCCAACCGGTGACAGTGCATGATGCAGCCGGAGAGCCATCTGGAAATGGAAGTCTTCGAGAGAGCCTTCCCTTGATTCACAGTCCCAAAGTTCACAAACAGCTGTGACGTCTTCCGAAAACTCTTCGTGCAGTCCACGTAGAACTTCAGCGCTCTAGCTACATCCAGCGAGTGCAAAGTCCTCTCAGCCGGCGACGAAGGCGACGGGAAGAAAACTGGCAACACCAAGGGCTCGTTGAGGTGGAAGTCCGGCAGCACCTTGGGCATAAAGGAGGGGTGCGTCCTCAGCACCACCCTCGTGTCATGAAAAGTCAAGTATGGAGGCTTGCAAGATAGGGCCTGGATCTCTCCCACTCGTTGTGCGGAGGTGATGGCCACGAGGAAAGCGGTCTTCCATGACAGGAACTTCAGAGGCGCCGAATGCATAGGCTCGAATGGGGCCCCCATGAGCCTGGTCAGCACCACATTAAGCTCCCACGCCGGGGCAGGAGCCTTCACCGGCGGGAATGATCGGGATAGTCCCTTCATGAATTCTTTCACCAGGCGATGAGACCACAAGGACGCCCGTCCCGTAGTCCTGGTATATCGGGAGATTGCAGCCAGATGTATTTTGATGGAGGCGTGAGCCAGTCCAGCTTTGGCCAGCGACAGTAGGTACGGCTGTACTTTAGGGGCCGTAATCCGCAGAGGGTTAATCTTCTGTGCACGGCACCAGACAGAGAACCTCTTCCATTTATGTCCGTAGCACTTGAGAGTTGAGGACGCCCTGGCCTTTGCAAGAACCTCTCTGCAGTTGGCCGGGATGTCGTACCCTCCAAACTCTAGTGTTGCAGGAGCCAGGCCTGCAAGTTCAGCGACTCCGGGTTGTGGTGAAGAATGGCACCTCCTTCTCTGGAGAGAAGGTCTGCGTCCGTCGGCAGCTTGACTGGTGTGGACGTTGACAAGTCCAGAAGGTCCGGGAACCAGATCTGTCTCGGCCACGCAGGTGCGACGAGGATCATCCTGCACCAGGACCTCTTGAGCTGGTTGATGAGCCGGAGCAGCAATGGCAGCGGAGGGAATGCATAAAGAAATAGGCCGTCCCAGGGGAACGAGAAAGCATCGCCCATGCTCCTCGGCTGGGGGAACCTGCTGGCGAACCTCCGGCACTTGGAATTTGTCGCCGTCGCGAAGAGATCGATTTGGGGTTCGCCCCATCGTCGGAAGAGTCGATCCACTTGATCCTGGTGTAGTTCCCATTCGTGGCACGAGCGCAGCTCCCTGCTGAGTGAGTCGGCGATCGTGTTTTTTATTCCTGCCAGATGAAGAGGCACCAGAAACATCCGTTGGCCGACGGTCCAATGCCACAGATCCTGGGCTTCCTTGGATAGGGCCAGGGACCTGGTTCCTCCCTGCTTCCGGATGTAGAACATCGTGGTGGTGTTGTCGGTGAAGATCCTCACCACCTTGACCTGGAGGGACGGGAGAAAGGACCTGAGGGCCCAGAACACTGCGCGGAGCTCCAAAATGTTGATGTGGAGTGACTTCTCCTCCGGGAGCCAAAGGCCTCTCGTGTGAAGATCTCCAGAGTGCGCTCTCCAACCTTCCAGGGAGGCGTCCGTTGTCACCGTCACCTGGTGAGCTGGGATCTGAAAGTCCGTTCCCACCAACAGAGGGGAGCGGGTACCCCACCACCGGATCACCTGACGGAACGTCTCGTTGAGAGGGATCCTGTCCTCGAAGCTGCCCGTCGACTGGACCCAGCGGGCGTCGAGGAACTCTTGTAAGGGGCACATTCGAAGCATGCAAAGGCGCACCAGATAAATGCAGGAGGACATCATCCCGAGGAGGGACTTGATAGATCTTACCCTGGCCATGTCCGTGCCCAGCAGACGCTGCACCTTGCCCAGAATGGTCCTGGTCCCTTCCTCCGACGGCGAGGCCAGCCGTGCCACTGTGTCGAGCTTGGCTCCCAGAAACAGGGCGACTTGCGACGGAACCAGGTGGGATTTTGGAAAGTTGATGGAGAATCCCAGGTCCGTGAGCAGCTGGACGGTCTTCGCAGTGTGCTCCACGGCGAGCTCCCTCGTCCTTGAGCCAGTCGTCCAGGTAGGGGTAGACGTGGATCCCCTGTAGGCACAGCCGCGCCGCCACCTGTGCGAGGCACTTGGTGAACACCCTGGGTGCCGACTTCAATCCGAACGGGAGGGCCTTGAACTGGTAGTGCCGCCCTTGGACCACGAACCTGAGGAACTTTCGGTGTCTTTTTAGAATGGGGATGTGGAAGTACGCATCCTCCAAGTCCAACGACGACAGGAAATCGCCCTCCTCCAGCTGTCCCAGCACATGCTGGAGGGTGACCATACGGAACTTCTGCGCCTTGATGTACTTGTTCAGTCGTCGTAGGTCCAGGATGGGGCGCCATCCTCCTGTCTTCTTTTTTACGAGGAAGTACCTTGAGTAAACTCCAGAGCCCAAAGCCTCTTTGCGACAAGCTCGATGGCACCTTTCTTGAGCATCGCCCTTACTTCCAAAAGTAGTTAAGGGATGTGATTTTCCTTCCTGGCCACGGGTGGAACGCGAGGGCACTTCTTCTGAAACTCGAGGGCGTGCCCTTGGGCCAGGGCGTCCAGCACCCAACGGTCGGTGGAGATGGATTCCCACACGCTGACCAACCTCGCCAGCCGGCCTCCCACCGGGGTGCTTCGGCGGGGGCCCAACCCCACGGTCGGTTCAATCTTGTTTGGAGGCCGCCTTGCCTCCTTGACCCCCCTGTCGACGACGACGAGCACCACCTGACTTGCTGCGTCCCCTGTAGGCTTCCTGGGATGAAGATCTTGCCGCTTGGCGGTACGTGGAGGAGCTACTGCCGGATCCCTTGGAGGCACCTTGTCTGCCTCCGGAGCTCCGAAAGGACAGCCGTCGTTGTTGGAGCACTCCCAGTGCCCGGGCAGTCTCTGTGTCTGTCTTGATGGCCTGAAGGGACTCATCAACCGCCTTCCCAAACAGGTTGTTCCCGTCGAAGGGCATGTCCAGAACCTTGGTTTGTACGTCCTGCGAAAATCCGTGGCCTTGAGTCATCCTCGTCGTCTCAAGCAAACGCCGTTGCCCAAATGACGGAAACCGTGATGGCGTGGTCCGAAGCAATCTCACCCTCCTGTAGGATTTCAAGGGCCTCAGCCCTTTTGGCGTCCGGAAGGAAGTCTAACAGATGGGCGATTTTGAACCACAACTCCCTGTCGTAGCGGGCTACGATAGCCAGGGCGTTGGCCGCCTTGATAGTCGTTGCTGCGGATGAGATGATCCGTCATCCCATCGTGTCCAACTTCCTGCCCTCGCCGTCCAGCGGGGAAGTTGATGTTGAGGCCGATGCCCCCCCAGCTTTCTTCTTTGCCGCCGCCGAGACGACCGAATCCGGGGTAGGTTGTGCCCGAAGGCACAAGGGGGCAGCGTCGGGGACCCGGTGCTTCTTCTCGTACCGGTCCCTCTTTGCCGGCGCCGTGGCAGGGTTTTTGAGGAGGGCGAGCCCCTCATCCCAGATGTCATCAAGAAGCGGTACGGCGAGGACCGTCTTCCTTTTAGCCTCGCGCCGTTGGTAAAGGAACCCTTCTTTCTTCTTCTCTTCTGGGCAGAGCTGGAAATGCTCGGATGCCCTGGAAATCATGGTATGAAAGGATCCAATCTCGTCGGGCGGGGACTCCCGAGCAGGGGGCGACGGGGGACACGTCCTGTCGTCGCATCCATCGTCATCTGTACCTGTCGTAGCCGTGTCCGTGCCTGTATCATCCCCGTGGGTAGTAGACCGGGGGGAAGGCAGAGCAGGCCGCAGAGGTGGCGTAGGATGCGTCCTCCTCCTGTTATGCGGTGGACTTTCCGAAGGTCCTGGCTCCGGTTGGGAAGGGGCAACCTTGTCCTTATCTTCGAGCATAAGGACTGAATCGCTGACAAAATGGCCGCCGAAGTGTTCTGCGGCGCCGGAAACGACGGGCGTGAGGGCTCTTGAGGAGCCTTGTCGGCGACACCGTCGCTCTCGTCGTCGCCCTCGTCGGGATCCCTCCCGATGGGCTGGGCCTCTTCCACGACTTCGATGAGCTCTTCTTCAGAGGTCGTGTCCATATCCACGATGGCCACCAGCCCCTCCCCCACCTTTTCCAACGAGGACTTTGTGGGGGTCTTAATGGGCCTGAAAGACGACTCCCTCCGCGCTGGCAGGGAGACTCTGGGTCCTGAGGGCGCCTCCACTGGTGTAGCCTCCACAGGCTGAGCCAGGGCCGCGGCGACATCCTCAATCGAGGTCTTAGCAGGGTGAATTAAGGCCATCGTCACCTTCTGGACGCCTGGGGCCTTCACCTTGGGGGGAGGGTCCGAGCCTCGCTCCCCCTCTGCCAGAATCTTCGAGATCGACCAGGGCCTCTCTAGAAGCTTTGCCGGGTTCTCGGACTTCCTCTTACCCGAGCCAGAGCATTGGCTCGTGGTTGATGGCGCCGGGGAGGATGCGCCCTGCCTGGCAGCCAAGGAGCTCGACTGTTCGGCGCTCCTGGTGCCTGCAGACTCGCTTGTGCTTAGCCTTTTGTTGGGCCCCCATCGCCGGGGCGCCCTCACAGGACTTAGAAGACCGCTCGGACTTCTTTTACTTCTTCTCGCCTGACGGGCTCTTCCCTTCCAGCCAGTTGGCGAGACGGAGGTGGCGATCCTTCATGGTCCGCTCCGACATGTTCCCACAAAACGCGCAGTCCTTATCCATGTGCGTCTTGTCCTCATGGAGACAGTAGAGGCATAACGAATGCTCGTCCTCCTTGAAAACATTCTGAAGCTGGCATCCAGGGCAGGTCCTGAACAGCTTCCTGGGCGTCGAGCTTCCTTTCTCCTGGGCCATGTCCGGGGTAGGCCTCGGAACTTCAGGAATCCTCCAAAAGCGTAACTCGATGAAAACTTCACCCTTGAGGGGCGTAGAAAATTCCGAAACAGATCCCTGTTGATCGGATGTAGAAACGGTGGAGCTTGAGGCTCTATTTAACCGAAAAATGAGAAAAATCTCCTGACAAAGCGCGAAAATGCAGCAAAAGCTCGAGAGCTACAGCACGAGAACTCCCAACACTTGAACGTGCGGTAAAAATCTGAGGATGGCTGCCAGAGGCGGGGGTTAGGGAAAGGGCAGTCATTGGCTGGGGGCAGTATGACCCAGAGACCAGTGATTGGTTACTACTAAGAAAGACAGATCAGAAACAAAACTAATACTGATTATTTTTCTATACCGAGGATTCCCGGCCTGACGACGGGGAATATTCATGAGCATGTGAATCCATGCCAGACCACATGCTGGAGAAGTAAGCATTAATTGGAAACTTAACTTTACATTAAAGACAGGAAAAAACACATACCATTTGATTTTATAAGCACAAGGAACTGTGTCCACTGAACCACTGATTAGGGTTCAGAGAACACAGCAACACATGCCATTACTCAACAGTGCGCTGTTCCACCACCCTGTAGACTGCAACTAGTGAAAATTAATATTAGAGCATACAAGGAGTTATATAGAAAAGTGTGGGGGTGAGGGGAAGTCTGCTGAAAAATCACCCCCTGTTGGGGACACTTACCTGCAGAAGCTGTGCAGGCACTCGCGCAGTAGCACCCCATCTCCAGGGGGCACCCTGGTGTAACAGATCAAGCATTCGATCTCCTCCTGATTGGGTACCAGAGCCTCGTCGTCCAGCTGGAGCAAGTACAGGAAGTTCTGGACTCTCTCCTCCTCCTGTTCCTGCATCGCAAAAAAACAAAAACAACCTTTTAGTACAGTGCGGCACTACAGATGCTGCACATTTGTCCAACTTCGAGGGATAGCAAAAGATATGTCTTTTTTTATTGCATCTCTGCTTTATTAAAACCTTTATGCAAAAATATTTACATATATCAATTATATCACATTACAATTGAACCTGAAGGAAGAGTGAAAAAGCAGAACAGAAGAAAAGGAAAAGTCTCAATTTAAATCAGCTTAATACATCCATTTCGGTGTTTAACCCTGTGCAGAATTAACACTGTCTGCTTCCATTGCACGGTTTCCGCTCCCAAATAACAGTCCCTGTGAAGAATTCAACCATCCGCCTGGTGGGTGTGCCCTTGCCTGCGCTTTTTATAATAGGTTTTAAGAAAGTGAATGATGCGAGATCAACCTCGGAACATGGCCAGCCTAATTAAATATCAAAGGCTCCATGGATCTGCCCTGCCCATTGCCAGTTCTGCTGGTGGCAGCGCATACTGATGAGAGTTAATTGAAGCAGGCCTGTGAGAGGCCTGGTCACAGAGCTGACAAAGGCGACAGGAAACCCAACACCTTTTTGATATGCACCTGTGTCAACCTGAAGCCAGCTCCTACCCCTTAGCATCAAGGGCAGTGAAATGTCATGTCTGGTACATGTGTTTACAGTAGGCAACCCCCGCAGGGGGACCCCCTTTCAGACGGTAGAAGCATGTGATCTGATGGAGACAGAAACTCTGTTCTCGCAACAACTTCAAGGGAGACCTGCACTTTGATCAGCAATCACAGAGTGCTCAATTAAGCAGAGAGACCCTTTGATCCACAACAGACAGGAAGATGGGTGGGACTTAGTAGTACATGTTTTCACCCCTTTACCTTTCCTGTTGCAAAGCAGTCTGGTTATGAACCCACGCATAACAGAAGATTGTTGGTAACGACCCAGGATTGGTACATTAAGGTAGGCTTAGCCTGCACCAATCACTGGGGCCCATTTGGTTTGAAAAGAGGGCTGAGACACTCTCTTAGCAGATCATCTGAAGACTTTGCAAGGAGTAACAAGGACACATTTGGAACCTGGCCAAAGGTAGTCAGCCTCAAAGCTTCTGCCAGTGTAGGAGGCCGGGATTTCAAAGAGGGAAGCAAGGTCCTTCCCCAAAATATCTCCCAGGGAACAGAGGGAGATACTGAATCCAGAGGACCCTCTAGCAGCTCCAGAACTGGTACCCAGCCAGCACACAGCGTGCCCTGCTAGGCTCTGCAGCAAGCTTCCTAGGTGGGAAGTGCCAGAGAGTCATTGAACCGAAAGAAGGACAAGGCCATTGCCTGCAACACTCTCCTCAACTTTCGGTGTCCGCCTTAAAGGACATGAGCCCAGCGAAGAAGATAAGAGTGCACCGACAAGAAGCAACCAGCATCCACATGAAAGCGCGAGAGGCCCATATATTGCACATGAGCATTGATTCTGGGGGGACATCCCTAAATGCAGGGGTGCATGAGCAGGGCATTTTCTAGACAATATTGCGCCGAGGGTGAGACACCAGACTACGCCCCCACCTTCCGGTTCCTGCTCTGCTGCTACCGGCACTTCACACCTTCTCCAAGATGATCGAGTCCTTGGCATTTAAAAAACCTTTTATTGACTTGTACTTAAGACCAATAAGTAGAGGATATACAGAACAATATGAGAAACTGGAATTAATCATCCTGCGTTTATGTTCATTGTCTAAATAAATTGCACACTCCTAGATGTTGGTGCCACAAAAGCATCTATTGCTGTTGCACAATACAAATACATATGTTTGCCAACCTGTTGCTGCACATTGACAGTGTAAGAGCCAATAGTCCTCTTCAGCTGGTGAACACAGCGCTAAGAGCGAATGCCAAGAGCTCCGGCGGAAGAATGGACGGTGGGTGAGAAATAAAGGGAAAGACTTGGGCAGTGGTGAAAAGGGAGGAAGGTTGGTGTACCAAGATTGCCTTGAAACGACCTCAGGGCGCTATGGGGGCAGACCAGAGAGGAAGGCAGACTGAGGTAAAGCAGTCATGTGGCCATTTGACCCGAGTACCGAGACAAAGCATAACAATACCAGCCAAAGGGTGTGAGTGCATGAGCAGCTCAGGGGAAAACCTGCTATATGGTGGATTGTAATATCTAGAACACGGCATGAATGCTTAAGCATGCAACGTCAAGAGCTGCCTAATGGCGCGAATCCTGGACATACAATGTGAATTTCTGGAGAATAGTAGAATGCCGGATGATGGCTCATTCACAACGCGGTTACTGGAAGAATGGGACAATGCCATGGGACTGGTCTGGAATCCAGGTGGCACCGCCTAGTTCATACTTCATTGTGAAGGCGATCAATCGAGTATCATCAGTGGGTAGGAACACTGATCATTACAGAGTCTACAACCGGTCCATCTACATGAAGCTCTATACAAAAACCAGCCATTTATAATGATCTGATGCAAGTACAATGCCAACATGATGACATGCCTAGTAAACTGTGCTAGCTGCGTGTGTCCGATGGCAGAACCTGGCAGTTTAAGTACCAGGCAACGACAACAGTTCCAAAGTATGATGAAATAGGTAGTAAGTCATTAATCTGACAAAATAGGCACATTGTTAAGGTACGTGATATCTGATCTCAGTATCTACAGTAACAGAAAAGAAAACCTTTTAACTAGACCTGTCAAACTGTTGGCTTTGTTAATGCTGGTTTGCTATCTTGAATAAAGGAAGTAATCCCCCTTAAGCGCAATCCCCCACCCTTCAAAACTTGAATTTGTCCAACTCCTGGCCCTTTTGCTTCGACTTAATAGTCAGCAACAAACACAATGAATACAAATATTGCTTTCCCCCTACGTACTCACTTTCTCTCCCAGTAACAGCGTAGTTTGGTTAGGAGACTACATGTCACCCGAACACACTGTCATGATCTCTGCTTCCAAAAGGTCAGGGTTTTCCCAACTCCCTTGGAAGCAGATCCATAACCCAGGTTCCGAGTGCCAACCAGTCCCAATTGGGACCTTTTGGACCCAGTCCTGGCGCCAGTGGCACCAGGCTCATAAATATGCCCAGTCCCAGCGCTGGAAGCGCCGGGCTCATAATGCTTGGGTGGACTTACCTGCAGCAGACCATGCTGCTTACTTGCCTGCCAGTTGAGCCTCTGATCCTCTTCTGTTTGGAACTACTTTTCCTGTTGGGTGGGGCAGGAGCCACTCCCTAGATTCAGAACACTGGAACTCTTCTGGAAAGCAGGAACTCTTTTCTTACCTAGGCGTGGCTGTGGAAGGAGACACCTAAGCACTACAGGAGGCTATTTAAACCACACCCGATGGATGAATCTTGCTTTGCGTTATTCTGCATCCTCTGCAGCAGAACGCTCATCGTGTCTTCTGCATCTGATCCTGGGCCTAAGGAAAAAGGCTTACCATCCTGAATCCAGTCTTCAGCAACACCTATAAAGACAAGAAAGAACAGGTTAGCATTACGGTCTTCAGTGACAGCTCTTCACTTACCTGGTCCATCGGCTGTCACCAACGCCTCGCGCTGCATTCCGGCATCTGAAAGACAAAGGCTTACCTACTCTTTGTGCGCTCCGGAGGTCTTCACACTGCATTCCGGCATCTGAAAGACAAAAGCTTACCAACTCTTCGCACGCTCCGGAGGCCTTCGGCGCTGCATCCCGCATCTGAAAGACAAAACAAGGTGCGTTTAAAGACATTGGGGAACTTTAATACTCACGTGCCATTACTCCTTTCCACATCTAACACAGTGGGTATTCCGGCACCCTGCAGCCGCTCCGAACTTGTACCTGCAAAATAAAAAGACAGTTAGAGCGCATCGTGAAGCAGGCAACAAGCGCTTACTTACGTGCTTCCAGGCGCTTCTATTCATCACACGGGCTCCATCTTCAACTCACTTCAGCCCATCATCCGCCATCGCCGGAACCCTGCAAAACAAGAAACATCATTACTAAAGACTTTAAAGACATTAGAATTACTCGAAACTTACCGTTCGTGCAGTAAACGACGGACAGCAGTCCTCTGAAGTCAAGAGGCCTGCTCCCCTTATCCAGTGAAGAAACTGGTTACAGCACCCTGCCCCGAGGCAGATGGAGAGCACAGCGTTCACTTACCTAAGGTGAGAGCGTTAACCTTTGGGGTTCTACAGGAGAAGAGAAAGGGAAGAAGAGAGAGACATTCAATAACCCAGTTCCTTAATCCCATATTTTCTATCTGCAGACATCTTACCCTTCGAGTCAGACATACAGTGCACAGAGGTCCAGCCCAAAGAGCCAGCCGTGTGTTACACATCACCTTTGAAGATACGGTATACGCCCAGTCAAGACCGGCGCCTCTACGGGAATCAGGTGAGCATTACAGAACGCAAAGCCTACCACAAAAATCCCGTCCAGGCGCTATGGAAACCTCGGATACCGACCAGCTAGCCCAGTTACTTGGGAAACTAAGGGCAGAAGTGCATGCAGCCCGTCAGCAAACGAACGCTCTAAGAAGGGAACTGATTATTTCCAAGGAGCGAACAGATGATCTCGCTAGACAATTGCTACAGTCACAAGCCGGACAGACCCCGTTACCCGCATCTGGGGGAAATCTTCCTTCTACATCCTCTATGAATCCAGTGCAGATCAACCTACCTGGGAATGTACCTCTGGCTCCGCCCGAACGATTTTCTGGTGACCCAAAGAGGTTTGCAGTATTTATCAATCAGTGCCGGTTGCATTTCTTATGCCGGCCAGCAGCCTTTCCAACTGATCAAGCTAAAGTAGCTTTCGTGCTTTCGTACCTTAGTGGCAATGCGGCAGACTGGTCGATCCCTCTAGTAAATCAAGATGATCCGGTCCTCCATGATTTTCAAGCTTTTCAGCTCAGTATGGAAAAACTGTTCGCAAGACATTCACAGGGGCAGGCCTTGGACAATGAGCTTCTTTCGTTGCGACAAGGTAATCAAGACCTTTTGGCTTATATTGCGTCTTTCAACAGACTGATAGTGGAAACTCAATGGCCTGAGGACAAAAGGATTACGCTGTTTTATAGAGGTCTACGTGGAGAGCTCAAAGATGTGTTAGCCCAAGTAGTGAATCCCCCACAAGATTGTTCGGACTATATAGACTTAGTCGTTCAAATAGATCACAGACTGCAGAACAGGAAGGCCGATCGTTCCAAGTTTGATGCTCGAGTATTTTCCAAACCGCCAACTCCTTCCAAAGGAGTAGACTCCGGGGAACCCATGCAAATAGGGGGTCTGAAAGGTCCTCTAACACAAAAGGAGCGGGAAAGGAGAAAACAGTTGCAATTATGCCTCTATTGCGGAAACTCAGGGCACTTTCTTCGAGACTGTCCGGTGAAACCTGCCAAGAAGGCAGTAGGAGCTGCGGTTACCAAAGTTACAAACTCTGAGCAGGGAAACGACCTCGCCCGACAAGAATAGAGGTCCTCTTGCCGAGCGTGAAAACCAGTTCCGTGACCTCGCATTTCGTGATACCTATGGTCCTCATTAGCCCTGATAATCCGGATCGATTACATGCAATTGAAGCTTACGTCGACAGCGGTGCCATCGGCAATTATGTGGATCATGAAATGGTTTTGAGGATGAATCTAACTCTTTGTCCCAAGGCTGTAAAGGACGTCATTACTACGGTGGATGGTACGGAGATAGCCTCCGGGCCAGTAACGCATACCACTCAAGAGGTGACGCTAGTAAGTCAAGATGGACACCATGAGAAGATCGTGTTCGATGTGATCAAGGCCCCTCAGTTTCAGATTATTCTAGGAATACCTTGGTTAGAGAAACACAATCCTCTGATCGATTGGCGAGCAAGAACGGTCCAGTTTCCAGAATGTGGCTCTACTTGTCACCCTCCACCTGGTGTTGCACTGGCAGCAATTTCTTCAGAGACTCCCCAGTTACCTCCCGAATACCTAGAATACCAAGATGTTTTCCGGAAGGATCAGGCTAACTCTCTACCTCCTCATAGGTCTTATGACTGCCAGATAGACCTGATACCTGGATCTACTCCTCCTTGTAGTAGAATTTATGCCCTCACCGAGCCTGAGAACCTTCACCTTCGACAATACTTGGATCAATACCTGGCAAATGGGTTTATTCGTCCTTCAAGTCCCCTGCTTCTTCAGCTTTGTTCTTCGTTCCAAAAAAGGAAGGAGACCTTAGAACTTGTATAGATTATCGCTCCCTGAACCAGATCACCGTTAAGAATAGATATCCGTTACCTTTGAACCCTGAACTCCTGGACCAAGTCAGAAAAGCATGCATATATACAAAGCTGGATCTTAGAGGAGCTTACCACTTGGTACGAGTAAAAGAGGGCGATGAATGGAAGACGGCCTTCCGCACCAAGTATGGGCTATTTGAATATCAGGTCATGCCCTTCGGACTTTGCAATGCCCCGGCCGCCTTTCAATATTTTATGAACGATGTCCTCAGAGAGCTCATAGATGTGTGTGTTGTTGTTTACATTGACGACATCCTCGTTTATTCTTCATCGGAATCTGACATCGGAAACACGTGAAAATGGTCCTCGAAAGATTGCGTCAACACAAACTTTTCGCTAAGTTGGAAAAATGTGTTTTCAACGTGACTGAAGTTGAATTCTTGGGATTCATATTATCACCTGGCGGAGTGCGTATGGATTCAAAGAAGGTCGATGCAGTTCTCAAATGGCCATCACCATCCTCCGTAAAAGGTGTGCAAAGCATGTTAGGCTTCGCTAACTTTTACCGCAGGTTTATCCCCGAATTCTCTCGAATAGTCCAGCCCATCACTGCCCATCACCAGCTCCGACCTGTCAGTCACGCCTCGACGAACAACTCTGACCTCCTTTCGGCCAAACTCACACTGTCACCCAACAGCACCATCAACATTCACCTACTATACCGTCCCCCAGGCATCACCACAGACTCCCAGGAAAACATCATTCACATCCTCAGCAATAATATCAAAAGCTCCACCAAAACCCTTCTACTAGGAGACCTCAATCTTGGATTCAACGACTCAAAGGACAAATTTGCAGCCACTCTCACCAAGGAACTCAATGACCTGGGCTTCACCCAAAAAGTAGAAAGTCCTACTCACATCAAAGGCCGCATTCTTGACTGGATTGCAGACCATAACTGCCTCACCACTATCACCTCTAACTCCTCAATGCCCTGGACTGACCACAACTGCATCGAGTTCTCTATTCCCATCACCAAAAACCACAAAACTCTGACCCCGGCCAGCGCTGCACAAGTCAGAAGCTCTAAAAAACTCATAGAGGAGAACCTGCGCCCATACCTCAATACCCCTGAGTTAGCTCCCCCATTCGCTAATGACCCCAATATCCTAGCAGACATCTACAAAGATGTCATCACCAAAGCTATCAATGAAATAGCACCACTCGATTGGAAAAAAGAGAAGAAATCCCTACACACCAACTCATGGTTTACTGAAGAACTGCACTCAATGCGATCCCACAAAAGAGCCGCACTAAAAAACTGGCAATCTGACCCCTGCACCAATACCAAAAATAAATTCAATTTAATCTCCCACCAATACAAGGTAGCTATCACCGATGCCAAAGCCAACGCTTTCAACACACGTATCGCCAATGCCAAATCACACTCCAAAGAGATCTTCGCCATTTTTAATGAGCTCATCTCCCCCCCTAATACACCGGACGAAATAATCAAAGATGAAGCCTGGTGTACCAGCATTCAAGCTGCCATGCTACACAAAATTGACCTTCTCCAAAAGAAAATCAAAGACCACTGCAAAGCACCTCCGCAACAGACAGAAACTAAACCTACCAGCACCCCACCCACCTTGCCCAAGCCCACCATACCTGACTTCTCCTTCAGAGACGTCACTGAATCAGAAGTTATTAACCTACTAAAAAATCTCAAACCCTCCCCCTGTAAAGGCGACATTTGCCCACCAAAACTCGTCAAAGACTGCGCAGACTGCTTTGCGCCGCTCTTCACGGCATTCATCAACACGTCTTTTAAAACAGGCATCATCCCAGCCAACCTCAAAGAGGCCTGGGTCCGGCCTCTCTTAAAAAAACCTACTCTCGACCCCCTACAACCAAACAACTACAGACCAATAACCACGGTGCCATTTCTGCTGAAATTACTGGACAAAGCTGCTCACTGCCAAATCCACCGTTTTCTGGAAACCCACTCCATCCTCGGGACCAGGCAATCAGGCTTCCGGAAAGGACATGGCACAGAAACAGCTTTGGTAGATCTGAAGAATCAGATCACCCAAATCATGGACAAAGGCAAGCCTGCTCTTCTGCTCCTTTTAGATCTCTCAGCCGCTTTTGATCTGGTTGATCACAAGACTCTCACTTCACACCTCACACACTCAGCCAACTTCTCCAAAGAAGCAGCCCTCTGGATCACTTCCTTCCTAGAGGGAAGAGCCATGAAAGTCTTCTCGGACATCGCCAACGCCACTCCCACGACAATCCACTGCGGGGTCCCTCAAGGATCTTGCACTGCACCCACACTCTACAACTTGTTCACCAAGCCTCTCTTTGACAAACTGGACTCATACGGCATCACATACACTAATTACGCGGACGACACACAAGTACTTCTACCCCTCTCAGGATCATACAACGAAGACGCCAAGGCACTCCACACAATCTACTCCGTCATCAAGGCATGGATGGCAGTTAATGGCCTCTGCCTCAATGGTGACAAGACTGAAATCATATTAGGTCAACAGAACACCCTAGACAAACTTGACAAACTGTACGCCAACTTCTCCATTGACAACTCCATCATTCCCGTATCCACAGCCGTAAAGACACTGGGAGTATACCTTGACTCTTCGCTATCTATGACTAGACAAGTCAGCGCTATCACTTCCGCATCCGCACACACCACCAAACTCATAAACGCCATTAAGCCCTACCTCTCTAAACCCAACTGCCTCTCTATAGCAAGGGCAACCATTGGAGCCAAATTGGACTACTGCAATGCACTCCTAGCAGGCACATCAGCCAAAAACATAAACAGACTACAAGTCACGCAGAACAATGCTCTCCGGGCCGCTCTTAGTATCCCAAGAAGAGAGCATATCACCCAGGCCAGGCACTCAGCCCAATGGCTCCCGGTCAAAGAACGGATCACTCTCAAAATCCTCACCCTCACTCACAAATGCCTCTCTCTCTCCGCCCCATCCTATCTATCAGAAACCATCCTCAAACCTTCCTCCTCCCGTCCCACCAGGACGCAATACTCCAACCTAATCTGCATCCCACGCATCAAAAAAGCCAAAGCCGGAGGTCTAAGTTTCCCCTACATTGCAGCCAAGACCTGGAACGCTCTGCCTGCAGATATTAGAGCGGAAAACGCACTCCCCACTTTCCGCAGGAAACTGAAAACCTCATTCCTTGCAAAACAATTGGGAAACTCTCAGGAATCCATGTAAATATACTGCACTGCGAATGTATGCATGTCCACTGTAAATTCTGTATTGTATGTAATTACTGTATCCTATGTAACTAAGATATTGTCTGTAACAAGCGCCACGATGCCCACGGGCTGATGTGCGCTCTACAAATCTGAATAAATAAATAAAATAAATTGCTAAAGAAAAACAAACGTTTTGAATGGTCTACCGAGGCGGAACAAGCTTTCCAGGATTTGAAGACTAAATTTATTTCTGCACCAATCTTAAAACACCCTCGCCCCGAACTCCCCTACATCGTGGAAACTGATGCTTCAAGCCTTGCCATGGGGGCAGTTGTATCACAAAAGGACCCGGTAACCAATCAGTTGCATCCCGTGGCATTTTGGTCCCGCAAATTCTCGCCTCCTGAAATCAATTACACGATTACTGACAAGGAACTTCTGGCTATCAAGTCTGCCTTTAAGGCTTGGCGGCATTATCTGCTGGGGGCCCGACACACCGTTACTGTGATTACGGATCACCGAAACCTGCAATATTTGAAAACCGCAAAAGCCCAATCCTCTAGACAACTCCGTTGGGCATTATTCTTTGCCGAGTTTGACTTCATAATTACCTATCGACCTGGTACAAAGAACGGTAAAGCTGATGCCCTTTCTCGGATGGGAGTGGAAGAACACTTGATCAACCCTAAACCTGTACCAATCATTCCCGAACAAAGAATTCTGGGTGTAATCGCCACAGAATCCATAGAGGAAGTTAAGGATAAAGCCAGGCAACTTGTAACTCCAGCAGACATACAGAATTGGCATCTGCAGGGAAAGGACTTTGCAGTAAAGGACAACTTATTGTATTTCCAAGAACGATTATACCTACCCAGCACAGATTTACAGAAAAAAGTAATCTCTTGTTATCACGATTCTTTAATGGAAGGACATCCCGGTATGGCCAAGACCTCAGAAAAGATCAAGCGCTACTTCTGGTGGCCGTCTTGGAAAAAAGATATCAGAGACTTTATAATGTCCTGTGGAGTATGCGCCCAAAACAAGAGTCAAAAGGAAAGACCAGCAGGCCTCTTACGCCCTATTGACATCCCACCTCGCCCTTGGCATACGCTTTCTATGGACTTCATCACCGATCTACCTCCATGCTCCGGATACAATACGATTCTAGTAATCGTGGACTTATTCTCCAAGATGGCGCATTTCATTCCGCTCAAAGGCTTGCCAACAGCAGCAACTCTGGCCCGAGAATTTCTCGAAAACATCGTCCGACTGCACGGTTTTCCTTCGGTTCTAATTTCGGATCGAGGTAGTCAATTTATTTCTCATTTTTGGCGAAGTTGCTGTCGGTCGGCTCAAATTGATGTGAGACTATCGACCAGTCACCACCCTCAGACCGACGGACAAACCGAGAGGACCAATCAAACTCTGGAACAGTATTTACGCTGCATGCTGCAACAAACTGAAAAAACTTGGAAAGACATCCTTTGGATAGCCGAATATGCCTACAATAACTCTGTCCATTCGGGAACTGGGAAAACCCCGTTTTTTCTTTTGTACGGCAGTCACCCTCGAACCTCGGAGTTGGATCCCCTCCAAGATCTTGAAACACCAGCAGTAGACTACCTGCATTCTACAATCACCCAAGCCTTTAAGGAAGCTGTTTCTCACCTTCAAAGGGCTAAAGAACAATACAAGAAAGGAGCAGATCAACATCGGAAGGAAGCCCCTCAATATCAAGTAGGGGATCAAGTCTGGTTATCCACCAAATATCTACCTCTAAAAGGGCCACGCACATTCAACCCAAGATACCTTGGTCCCTATTCCATCACTACCATAGTAAACCCAGTAGCGGTCAAGTTGGACTTGCCCCCGCACATGAAGATACATCCGGTCTTCCACGTCTCTCTATTAAAACCCGTGCAACCTCAAACCCGACTAACTAAATCTCCAAAACCTATCCTAGTTGATGGAGAACTCGAGTTTGAACTCAAAAGCATTCTGGACTCCAAGATCTCCAAATCTAAACTATTTTACCTAATTGACTGGAAAGGCTACGGCCCCCAAGAGAGATCCTGGGAACCTGCTGAATATGTCCACGCTCCTCGCCTAATCAAAAGATTTCACCGAACATTTCCTGACAAGCCAAAACCCCCGGAGAAGCCCGGTTTGGGAGGGGCCTTGAGGGGGGGTACTGTCATGATCTCTGCTTCCAAAAGGTCAGGGTTTTCCCAACTCCCTTGGAAGCAGATCCATAACCCAGGTTCCGAGTGCCAACCAGTCCCAATTGGGACCTTTTGGACCCAGTCCTGGCGCCAGTGGCACCAGGCTCATAAATATGCGCAGTCCCAGCGCTGGAAGCGCCGGGCTCATAATGCTTGGGTGGACTTACCTGCAGCAGACCATGCTGCTTACTTGCCTGCCAGTTGAGCCTCTGATCCTCTTCTGTTTTGAACTACTTTTCCTGTTGGGTGGGGCAGGAGCCACTCCCTAGATTCAGAACACTGGAACTCTTCTGGAAAGCAGGAACTCTTTTCTTACCTAGGCGTGGCTGTGGAAGGAGATATCTAAGCACTACAGGAGGCTATTTAAACCACACCCGATGGATGAATCTTGCTTTGCGTTATTCTGCATCCTCTGCAGCAGAACGCTCGTCGTGTCTTCTGCATCTGATCCTGGGCCTAAGGAAAAAGGCTTACCATCCTGAATCCAGTCTTCAGCAACACCTATAAAGACAAGAAAGAACAGGTTAGCATTACGGTCTTCAGTGACAGCTCTTCACTTACCTGGTCCATCGGCTGTCACAAACGCCTCGCGCTGCATTCCGGCATCTGAAAGACAAAGGCTTACCTACTCTTCGTGCGCTCCGGAGGTCTTCACACTGCATTCCGGCATCTGAAAGACAAAAGCTTACCAACTCTTCGCACGCTCCGGAGGCCTTCGGCGCTGCATCCCGCATCTGAAAGACAAAACAAGGTGCGTTTAAAGACATTGGGGAACTTTAATACTCACGTGCCATTACTCCTTTCCACATCTAACCCAGTGGGTATTCCGGCACCCTGCAGCCGCTCCGAACTTGTACCTGCAAAATAAAAAGACAGTTAGAGCGCATCGTGAAGCAGGCAACAAGCGCTTACTTACGTGCTTCCAGGCGCTTCTATTCATCACACGGGCTCCATCTTCAACTCACTTCAGCCCGTCATCCGCCATCGCCGGAACCCTGCAAAACAAGAAATATCATTACTAAAGACTTTAAAGACATTAGAATTACTCGAAACTTACCGTTCGTGCAGTAAACGACGGACAGCAGTCCTCTGAAGTCAAGAGGCCTGCTCCCCTTATCCAGTGAAGAAACTGGTTACAGCACCCTGCCCCGAGGCAGATGGAGAGCACGGCGTTCACTTACCTAAGGTGAGAGCGTTAACCTTTGGGGTTCTACAGGAGAAGAGAAAGGGAAGAAGAGAGAGACATTCAATAACCCAGTTCCTTAATCCCATATTTTCTATCTGCAGACATCTTACCCTTCGAGTCAGACATACAGTGCACAGAGGTCCAGCCCAAAGAGCCAGCCGTATGTTACACATCACCTTTGAAGATACGGTATACGCCCAGTCAAGACCGGCGCCTCTACGGGAATCAGGTGAGCGTTACACACGCGTTCTCCAGTCCAAGTCTTTCATGTAACAGATCAACGCATTCTGGGAGTTGTGGTCTTTTCTTGTTTCAACCGGATAAGCATACCAGAAAACAATGATTTTCATAAGAGACTCCAGTGGTCTTCATATGACATGGAGTCACTCACTTGATCACAGTAAAATATCCCTCAAACAAGAACATGAGCCTAGTCACCTGCTACCAGACCATAAACGCTGGTCACAGTTCATGTTTCCACATGATTGCACTCACCATATCACACAAATCAGAAACTGGACAACCTACTGAGCTTCTCACTTGCCTACAAATTTCCTTTCCCAAAATTACCAAGAGATGCCCTTTGCTAAGCCAAGCATAATAGCCAATTAATTGCCATCAGTCGCCATCATATTATATGGCAAATGTGTTCAAAGAATGGGATCTCGGTATGCAGCCAACATGTGTGCTTCAAAATCTAGATCAGAGGTGTTCAGTTGATGCATGAGGTATGCAGCAAGTCAGAGGCTGCGCATATCTTGTGATGCTAGCCAATACCGCCTCACTATTACGCAGGCCCCAGGGTTTATTTTGGCAAAAAAGAGCAGGCCCATGCTCCAACAGAGCTGGCATTAGCATCTTTTATCAGTGCTGGCCTGCAGCTACTGAAAATCATGGTGTGGCAGTGTAGAAAGGGCGTTTGGCCTAGTGGATTTACAATGTGAGGCAACTTCTTTGTTTGCTTTATGTGTTTAAGTGTGGGCACAGCATAGCATGCTCGTCAGAGGCACATACAACACATCCCAGTGTGCTCTTGTATGGACAGTGGTCACATCAGACAAAAATAGGCATATGTGCTGTTACATAAGGGTGCTGCTACAACAGGGTGGTGACTTGTGCAGCGCACAAATCATTGCTGCACACATATCACTGCAATGATGTGTCATGGACTACTGTCTGCACAGTGGCACACAATGAACTCTACTTTCCTAATCAAGGTGCCAGGTGACATCGAGTTGCCATCTGGTGTGCGCGCTGTGTAGTGGCTGGCTTGTTCAGACAATTAAAAGACCTTTGCTGCTGAGCAGATGCATTTAGTCCATGTCCCAAAGCAGCCAAGGAAATACTTAAGCAAGAAGATGAGAGTTAACCTTCCCAGGCATGCACCATATGTAACTACAAAGTAATCTATATAAAAAAAAAACGTTTTGGTGTGTCAAATAAAGAGACATAACAATAAAGACCATTGAATACATTTTTTTTTTTTTAAAGTTGGTGAGTAGAATTCCCATATGATTTAACATCCCTTTGTGAATACAGGACTGTTTATTTATTCACAGTTGTGGCCCATTT
The DNA here is from genome assembly GCF_040938575.1 of Ambystoma mexicanum. Classification (NCBI taxonomy): domain Eukaryota; kingdom Metazoa; phylum Chordata; class Amphibia; order Caudata; family Ambystomatidae; genus Ambystoma; species Ambystoma mexicanum. The sequence goes on along the minus strand of NC_090933.1, from coordinate 1,271,286,770 downwards.
AAGCCAACACGTGTTTCAACCGACTTCGGTCTTTCTCAAGGCAGAGCCTAATTTCAACATCAACAACATCCAAATCAAACCACAGGATTATGGGGGCCCAGGATGAACCAACGACATTACCGAAATACCAACAGATGTTCAAACAAACAACAATTATTGATAGATATACAGAAACAAAAAAACAAAAAAAAAATTTGGGAAAGAAAGGGAAACAGGAAACAAAGAAAAAGACAAGTAATTATAAAAACCAATCCTATTCTGAAATTTTTTGATTCAATGCAATTTAATCAAACAGTTGGACTGCACATATCCACAGATTTAAAATTTGATTGTCAATTTTTATGTGTGGGGAGACCTATGATCTCGTAGGATTGCAGCAGTCAATTGTCACTTCCAATCAGACTTGTTTCTGAATTATTTTTCTGTGCGCTCTATCACCTGGTAATCCAACAATAAAGACAATAGTTTAAAACTTTTCTGTGTGGCAGGTTAATTCTCTTTGAAGAATGCATGGGTTTGGTCAGCTAACTGATACTTGTGCTGGCCTGGTGAATAAAAATGCCCCATGTTCAGTTCTTAATATTAAATGTTAAACAGATACTGTGTAAAAACAATGGCTTGTTAACAGCTCACCTACTGAGCTATTTAGCTCTGCGCCCCGGGCCGTCGCCCGCCCTGCTCATGAAAAGGGGCTGCGCAAGTGAGTTCCAAGGAGAGGCAACAGCGGCACTTACTGAATCGTTACCGCTCTTACCATAAAGGGTGTCAGGAACAATCAACTACGGAAATATTCCACCAAGGGTTTCAGGGTCACATTTGACAGACGAGAGTGGAGCTCGACGTGTCTCTACCCCGAAGGGGGATTACTTCCTGTTAGTTGATAGTCTCCAATGGACGATGGGTGTCTCATCAGTTTCTTCCATGTTTTGGAAGAGAGCAACGGTTCTACCCGCCAGTTTCTTCCATGTTTCTTCCGCGTTTTGGAAGAGAGCTAGGGTTCTACCTGCCAGTTTCTTCCATGTTTCTTCCGCGTTTTGGAAGAGAGCTAGGGTTCTACCCGCCAGTTTCTTCCGTGTTTCTTCTGTGTTTTGGAAGAGAGCTAGGGTTCTACCCGCCAGTTTCTTCCGTGTTTTGGAAGCGAGCTAGGGTTCTACCTGCTAACAACCTGCTAACTTCCTGTTTCCACCCCGGCTGGGAGACGCTGGTAGGGGACCGCCGTTAGAGGAGTGAGTTGAGAACTGACATCCGTTTTTTTTCCTGGACAGCGGGAAAGGTAGATGTGCAAGTGAGTGACATCACTGTAGTGAAATAGGACTTTCATATTTAATTGGGGTGACATTGAAGCGTTAGCTCTGGATTTTTTTTTCATCCTGCACTTTTGCTAAATGGGTTCCCACAAGAAAACATTACAATCACAGAAACTGTGACGCAGACGATAGCAAATATTCTGCATGTTGACTTTCAAGTAGTCCAAGTTCTATGGGCTTTAGACAACTGGAGGATGCTCACATTAATTGCATGCAGATGCACTGGCTACAATGGTAGCCAACAAGCCATGTTCTCAATGAGGACCATTGTAAAGGTACGCAGTCAAGCACAGAGGTGAAGGTATGTCCCACTTAGGGAATGGGCAATGCTCCACCACCCTCCAAGTCAGGGGCTAGCCCCATCCATCTCTCTTCCCTAGACGGGGCCCTTCACATGGAGCCGGTGTGAAAGTTACATTGTGCTGCATAAAAACCTTTACACACATAAATATACATGTGTATAGGTGTGGGAACGCAGAAAACGAGGCTTGTTACATCACCTTCCATTTGCAGACATGTTGTTTCATGCCAGGCAATAGTAAATACAACAGAACAAAAGCAGAGATATTAGCCAAGCGCAACATTGCTAAGATTTTACTGAAGAAGCCTGGCTGCAGCACTACACAGTTTTATTAAAGCCCTTTCTAACTACACTAAGTTCCAAAGGAAACATTGCTTTATTCAACCTGAAATAATAAGCTCCATGTGATAATGTCACCTGGAAAAAGTCACCAGCTAGGGGTCTTTTTTTTCCTGACCCCTAAAATACTTTCCCCAAATATTCTAGATCAACTCTCTGGCTCCTTCTTGCTTGTTAGGCTAGGGGGCCGAATCCATTGGGGGACCTTGCTTTCCAATGCGATAGCGTGGCTCCTTTCTAGAGGCTGAATTAGCCCCTCAGACCAAGCTGCTTGGTGTGGTTTCTAGCTGCAAGCAAAACCTATTCATGAGGGCCTCTGCCTACCCACGGGAACGGCCTCACTTTCGTCTTTGTACATTTAGAGTGAGGAGAATAATGTAGGGACTCATTTAATTTTGGCTCAGAGGTGTCCCATTAGAGCCACCTCTAAGCCAAAACAAGTGGCACTGGACACGGTGTAGAAAGTTGCATTGTTTGACGGCATTTCAGGAGGGACAGTGATTTGAGAGTAGTTCATCTTGCCTCTGCTGTTTTAATCACTTAATCCATTATGTTATGGGCCTCAGGGCGTGTCGGGGCCTCCCACGCACACACACTCACGCATGCAGGCAGACATCCATAGAGAAGACGCCGGAGACGTGTGTCTGCTCCGGTCGCCGGCGCGAACTGCCGGCACACCGCCTTTAATGTCCTTAGCGCATGCGCGAGCCTCGATGCTGCTCGCGCATGCGTACATGACTGTGATTGCTACGCAACATCCCTCCTTTTCCCCCAAAACAAAATAACATTATCAAACATAGGAACCAACAGGGTCCCTCATAACTTTCACTATAAGTGTGCCCTTAGTTACGAGGTAGGGTCCATAATGAAGTCTTTGAACCTCAGCGGTGGCTTGCGCCCCGCCCGGCTCGGGTACCTGCGTGCTCCTGCGTCGGGGTCCTCGGGTGCCACCGGAGCTTCTGGCGGCCCATCGTTTTCCACCGGCACTCCAGTATTCGGATCAGGGTCATCTCTGACTGCTGCCTCAGGGTTTGCAGTTTCAATGCGCTTGAAGAACGAAATATTTCTGGTAACAGTCCCTCTTGCGTTGGCAGCCGTGACCATCGACCCTTTGACGTGGGTCACGCCCAGTGGTTGTGGTTCATACGGCAGTGCTAACTTCCCCTCTGGCTTTCTGTTGCGCACCAGCACGGTGTCACCTATTGCGATCGCCCTCTCAGGTAGTTTTCGCCGTGTAGTCTCCTTCTCATTCAGAGTGGCCCTCTCTGTGCGCATGTTGCGGTTGTCGATCTCTCCTGGTGGTCTTCCTTCTACTTCGGGTAGTAGACCTCTTGGTATTCTTTTGAAAAGGGCTTCTGCGGGGGCGACTCCGGTGGACTGATGTGGGGTCGTGTGATACTCTGAGAAAATCGACCAGATTTCGCCGGAGATCTTCTCCCCCATTCACCGATATGCGGAACACTTTGTTGAGCGTTCGCATAAACCGCTCCACCTCGCCATTTGCTCTCGGCCATAGTGGGGTTATTTTACGATGCTTTATTCCCCTGTTCTCACAGTATTGAGCAAAACGCTGGCCTTGAAACGGTGACCCATTGTCCGAGCAAATCTCCAGAGGGAATCCATGTGTGGCGAATATTTTGTCCATGGCCAGAATGGTGTGGTCACTGGATGTGGATTCGACCAACTCCACCTCTGGGTATCGTGACCACTGGTCGGTCACCACCAGAAAGTATAAACCTCGGCCCGTGGATCCGAAATCCACGTGCACTGTCCCCCATGGGCGGTCACTCCTCTCCAAGGCCTGAATGGGTGGCGCCCTCTCCACAGAGCTTGCGGCTTGAAATGGGATGCAGGCCTTCACAAATTTCTCCACCCTCCCTTCCAGATCCGGAAACCAAACTTTCAACCTGAGACAAGCTTTCATCTTGGCCATTCCTTGATGTCCCTTGTGGGCTTGCTGTAGGACTTTCACAACTGACGCCCCTGGTATCACGATCTGGTGCCCTCTTAGCAGTATTCCATCGTCCGCCACCGACAATTCATGGCGTGCCTTCCAGAGTGCCTGTAGATCTCTTTGACTGCTCTAGGACTGCTCCCAACCCCACTGGGCTAGCATCAACTATGATCTCCGAATCGCGACCGGGGTGAAAGTAGGCCATTGTTTCTTGCTCCGATAGGGCGTATTTGATGGCGGTGAACGCTCTTTGTTCCTTCCCTGTCCATGTCCACGCCACATCATTTCTGGTGAGCATCCTCAGTGGTTCTGATAGAGAGGCTAGATCTCGGATAAAGCGGCCACAATAATTGACCATCCCTAGGAAGCTTCTTACTTCGGCTGGGGACGCTGGTGAGGATGCATGTCAGATGTCTTTTACCTTCTCCGGATCCGGGGAAATTCCTCCAGCATGAAATATAAATCCAAAAAATTCAAGCCTGTCCTTCAAAAATTCGCATTTTTCTTTGTGTAGGGTTAAACCGACACTGCACAGTCTCTCAAGGGTGTTCTCTAGGTGCTTCAAATGTTCAGCTTCTGACTTCACGAAAACTAGGATGTCATCTGACATGTTGATGACCCCTTTGAGTCCTGACAGTGCCCCCCTGATGGCATTCTGAAAGACCTCTGCTGTGGACGAGATCCCGAAACTAAGTCTTTTGTATTGATACAACCCCTCATGAGTCGTAAAGGTAGTAATGTACCTAGACTCGGGGTGGAGCTCCAACTGGTGCTAACCTGATCTTAGGTCTAGCTTCGAGAAAACCCTTGCTCCCTGGAGCTCTCCGACGATGTCATCTAGGGTCTGTGTGAGATGGCGTTCTCGTTTGATCGCCACATTAGGCAGCCTCATATCTACGCAGATGCGTACTGCCCCTGGTTGTTTCGGCTTCGGGGCCACCACAATTGGGGAGACCCAGGGAGTGGGTCCATCTACCCTTTCGATAATGTCCTTGTCCACCAGTGACTGTAGCTCTTTCACAACTTGTTCCCTTAGATGAAAAGGGATACGGCGATGTTTAAGCGCTGTCGGCCTCACAGACTCATCTATGTGCAGCCGTATGGGCTCAGCCTTGAGTTTTCCAATACCAGTGAAGATCTTCTCAAAGCGCTGTAGTAGGCGGTCCAGATCGGTGAAGTACACAGCAAGAGTGAAGTGTACAATGTTTAGCGCTTCTGACGCGGCACAGCTTAGGAGGGAGTGTGGGCTTACGCTGGTGACGAAAAACCTCGCCTTTATTTTGTTTTGACCATGAGAGACTGGGGCCACGAATACTCCTTGGATGGGGAGAGGTGTATCTCCTCCGAATGCGTAGATTCGCGCTGTGGAATTCGTCAGCCTTGGTGGAACAGGAAGAGCATTGTAATGTTTGGTTGCAAGTACGCAGACAGGCGCCCCAGTATCTATGAGGACTGGAGTTAGCATCTCGCTAATGTTGACGGTGCATCTGGGTTGTCGACGGTCTCCAGGGCCTTGCGCAATGCTTGAGATGAAAAATATTTCTTTATCTTCCTCCTCCTCTTCTGCGATATTGAGATCTTGCATTCCTTGTTCGACAGAGGACACACCCCTTATTCTCCCAGCGACACTCCTACTACTTCTCTCTGGTCCTCTCAAAACTGTTACTGGTGTCATTGCCCTGCACATCCTCGCATAGTGTCCCAATGTGCCGCATCGACCACAGGTCCTTGACTTTGCTGGGCACTCTCCCGCATGTGGCAGATCGTATCCACAGTATGAACACAATGAGGCATTCCCTTGCGTTGTGGGCCCTTCACTTCTCCTTGGTGTCCATCTTGCCTTCCCCATGGCCGAACGTCCTATTGCATATGCTTCTTCCTCTTTCCTGGAGCGTGTAGCAGCGTCCATTTTCGCCCCTCTTGCCTCCGCCAGTTCGTACGCTCTCCCCATGTCTAGAATTTGCTGCAGAGTCAGTCCAGGTTCTCTTAGCACTTGTCTCCTCAGTTTCCCTGAACAGCAACCCTGCAGCAGCTGGTTGTGAACCATTTCTTCCTCGTTAACCCATCTACAGGAGCTCGTTAGGTGTCTCAGACGAGCGCAAAACTGGTCTAATGATTCCTCTTCCAATTGTTTCTCAGCGCCCATGACAAACCTGTCAAAGTCAACGTTCGCCGTAGGAAGGAAGTGGTCACAGAGAGCTTGCTTGACCGCATCATAATTCGCTGCTGGAATGTTGAGAGTGTCATATATGCATTGAACCTCAGTCCCTGCAGAATAGACCATGATGGCAATCTTCGCCTCATCTTCCGTTTCTCCCGAGGCTCTAAAAAACATTTCCAGCTTTTTGACCCATGTGATCCACTTCGGTCCTAGCTTAGATGGGGTGCCTGTGGTATCAAATTCAGGCATGGGGGCTAGAGTACTGTGCATTCTGCGAGGTATTGGGGCAACAGCATTTTCTTCTTCCTCTCCTTCTTCCCCCATTGTGTACTCACAGTGATCCTTGTCTGGTAGGTGTCGAGGTAACTAGTCAACTTCAGAGTGCTTTCACACTCTCTTTCTTGTCCTTACCACAACCCTGTGGTGGTTCCAAAAATTGCTCTGGAGCAGTGCAGGAGGCAGATGGTGCACGAGCACCCTCTCGGGCCGCAACCACTGCAATCTGCGTGTAGAGGTAGATTAAGAAAATGGCCGCCGGCCGTGCGTGCGGGTCTGTATGCATACGATCAATGCACACGAAGTAACGTTCCTTCACTCCGATGCCTTCGGAGCGGAGGACGGCTCCGTGTCCACCCTCGTCGCCAGTGTTATGGGCCTCAGGGTGTGTCGGGGCCTCCCACGCACACACACTAACGCATGCAGGCAGACATCCATAGAGAAGACGCCGGAGACCTGTGTCTGCTCCGGTCGCCGGCGCAAACTGCCGGCGCACCGCCTTTAATGTCCTTAGCGCATGCGCGAGCCTCGATGCTGCTCGCGCATGCATACATGACTGTGATTGCTACGCAACACATTATACTGATTTGTTGCAACTAGGAACTATCAAGCAGGCTCCGTGGCAATGGTAGAGGATGGTTTATTGCTTTCTTTTTTCCGGTTCTTAACTCCACTTTGGTAAAATGCACGCTTCAGATGCACAAGCTGCTAGCAAAAGAGTTTATTATCCATTGACGGTCACGTTATTTCTTTCCTTGTTCTTAACCCAATGAGCGAATCATTACACGTGATCTGCAAAACATGGAGTGCAGCCCTTAGCAAGCAGGATATGCAGAACCCCTGCAGCACATTTACATGCATGGCAGGTTTTCTCTTGTTCAGCTTTCGCTCAGCGCCCCCATTTCATTCAATCCTTGCATTCCCTCTTCTAAATGCCAGAACGTTGCCAGTGTCTGCTGCCCTTGCACATGATGTGCTACACATCAATCCAATGGTCAGAGCAGGTCTTCCTTGCCCCAGACATAGGAAATCAATACGGCTTCCCTTCAGTGTCTTAGTCCTCCCATGGCGTCAGCTAGTCAGTCACTGCTACTCTCGAGTCCAGTGGTCATTAGACCTCTTTATGTCAGAGTGCTGCTACTATTTAAGCCAGTTGCAGGCGAGTGGATGATGACGCCATCTACAGATCTCCATGGAAACTCCTACAATGCAGGAATCAGATGGCAAGCAGTCACTTGAGGCTAGTTTCTCAATTGTGGTGCTTATTTAAAAGTAAAGTATTAATTTTGCAATAGAAAAAGTGAACACTGCAGGTTTACCCACATAATCTATGGTGCATGCTGCCTGAAGGGAGGGAAGTGGCAAGAGACAGTATAACAATGCACGCTTTATAGAAAGCCACACTGCGCTCTTCAGGAGGATTTATGCTGATATTTCATGGCAGACTGTATACACAAATTCCTTAATGAGAACCTTATTATCACCTTTAAAGTGCTTTTTCAAAAATCTCTCTCACTTTGGCAAGAAAGTTAGCACCCCACTCATGCTTTAAAAATGAACAGTTTTGCTTCGATTCGGAGGAAGAATCACATATCAGCAATGGTGTGAGAAAGAACTGGGCTCTAGGCTCCTACCCACTAGTCCTGGATTTTTAAATGACAGTCTGCTTGACCGAGCACCACATGCACCCCAAGGTTCTGAGCATGCGCAGCTGGGGAGGTGGCATGTTTGAGGTAGAGAATAGAGCTATACCTGATGCAAGGCTCCGGAGATATTGGGATGTCTGCTCTTATACATACACAAACTAGAGCAGTTTGCTAAAGTTGAAGATCAAGAGCGCTAAATAAGTATGCATTGTGTTAAATCTATAGAAGCCACCTTTCTATATTTACCCGAAGTTTGCAACTAGAATACCGTTCAAAAATGGATTTTTGCATTTGCACATAACGCCGAACAAAATGTCAATATTATGCTCAATTCCTTCGGTACTTCAGTTGATGAAATCAACAGAAATTTAATAAGATCTTAATAAAGGTGCTTTTAACTGCGAATATAAAGAACAGAAATGGCTGCAATATCACATCCCACCGCTTTAGTTCTCATTCTAGATCGACTTGATGACCAGGACTATATTATAATTTTAAAATGGTACCCGCAGCAAAGCCAAAACACGTGGCTACAGTACCGCGTAAAGAGCTTGCATGCCCTTGAATGCATTTTGAAATAAAAAGAGTTTTGGTAAGCACTTCATTTAATTGAAAACTCAAAAATAGGAATGCACAGCTAACTTGAAATATTTGCAAAAAAAATGTTTGTCTTCTAAACAAGAGTATCATTGTTGGATTATTAAGATTTGCCTATGACAAAACCATGAGGAGAATGTACAATATAAAACAAACTGGAAAAAAACGAACATTATTTTTGTTAAAATGATTAATTTTGAAAAATGTAATTGCACTAACAGGTTATATCATGTTTTGTTTTCTTCCTTGTGATCCAGATACCCATCAGACGATATGAAAGGATATTAAACACAATCAATATTATGCTCCAAAAAGATAAGTCCTGAAGAACCTCACACACAATCTTTCTATCAAATTAAGGGTGGTATGAAACACGTGTAGGCTGGTCACTCTTAAGATTTTGTTGACTGTTTAGGTTTTATTTAATTTAGAAAGAGTATGAATAAATCATTCTTGGTTATGATAGTTCATTTATACAGCGCCTATACACAATGTGTTTCAAAGCACTTAAAAGCGCTTAGGAATTGATCATGAACTAATGATTGATCAGGTTATGTTACCCTTTGCTGGATTCTTGGTTTTTATCTGATTCTACTGTGAGTGAGTGGGACCCTTTTTCCACACTCACTCTTTTACTCTGTACTTGGGAACGCTTTGTATCTCTTTAATGGAGTTATGCTTTCCTCCATATTTTTCCGGCATCCTGCTTTTACTATTGCTGGAGGCTCCTTGAACTCTCCTTTTCCGTTTTTTAAAATTAATGTAGAATAGCCAAAAATATTACTTTTACATACATCACAAAATAAATTACTAATGACAACATTTTAACATTTTATACAATCCGAACCAATCCTCAGTTCACGTGTCATTCCAAAGTTATCCAATGTAATCAACCCTAACTCATTCAACAACTTCCACAGTTCCATATTTAAAATCTCATGAGATGAGGATAGTCTGCACCAAAATTCTTCAGTATTTAGCCAATACACTATTTACAAAAGTGCCGGACACTAGGTTCTTCAACACCCAGATACTTCATCAGTATATGACGTAATGTCAGAGTCAACTTTTCTTTACACAAGGAGCACATACCACACTCCTCATTTGTTTTCTCGTAGTCGGTAGAAGGTTCAGACGAAACCTAAATAATTCATATCTCTACCTCGCATCCGGGAATTTGGTCAGATAAGCTGGTATGTAGCTCCTGGGTTTGTCCAGTAAGAGAATGTATTGTGGACGCTAGGACTTCGCACAGTTTCTATCGTGTAGGTCCAATCTGGTCTTAAAATCTCCACCTTCACACTGGAATAACTTTACCCTTATAAAGAATTAGCAAGGGGACCAAAGGAAATCTACAATATTTGCCTTTCAATCTTTTCATCTGGCAAGCAAGATTATCTATTTTTCCCTTTAATCTATTTTCCACAGCCAGGCTGTTAGGATATGATGCCAAGACATATCCTAAATAAATTACTTCTTTAACCAGACTTATTGGCTGGGCGTAAAGTGCCCACTGAGCCCCAGGTGTTTTTCTTGTACGATCATTAAAATGATTAAGAAGTTAGAATTAGCTGGATTAATAATCAGATCGTTTATCTCAGCATAATTTTCCAATGCAATGAATAGCCTTTGTAAACACTGGTGTATAATCCATAAGGACTATATCGTCCGCATATGCTCTCCAATTCATTTTCTGAGTTCCAATCTTAGGGCAGAGTAGTCCCTGATTCTCCAATGCCCCCTTTAAGTCAGCCAGAAAAGGTTAAAGAAGCAGAGGGCAAGAATTCAACCCTGCCTCATGCCTCTTTCCATTCCTAGGGGCTTAATCAGATGTCCTTGCCCATCTGATCTTACCTGAATAGTAGTGGTATCATGCAGATGAACTATTATTCCAAGCAGACTAGGACGAATGCCCCAAAGCTCTTAACCTTTCCCATAGGAGACCTCTGTTTACAGTGTCAAATGTTTTAGAAAACTCTATTAGGGCACAATAACAAGGAAGGTCTCCTACTCTCCAGGCCTGCTCACGGCAGATATTTACCATAAGCCCTCAAAGCCATAGATCAGCCTTCCCTGAAGCCTATCTGTGCCCTGTTTAGTATATCATTACTCTCGGCCCACTGCTCCAACTCCCTCAAAACAGCTCCTGCAAACAATTTACTGTCTGCGTCCAGAAGGGCGATAGTTGACAGGATCTGCCCTACCGCTTTCTTATAAAATGGATTATAATTGCAGTACTACAACTATATGGGCATTGACCCGAGAGGACCACATTCTTAAACAAGAGCACCTGAAACAATAGCGTTATAGTCGCTATAAAGATGACATTCATATTCCATTGCAGGGGTCAAAATGAAGATTAGATAAGCAGCAGCTAAAAGCAGCTCCTGGGTATCCGGCATTAAATGATGAGCAGGTGCTACCACTGGTGAACCAGGAGCTAGTACATAGCATTCTGCAAATCTTAACTTCAACATAAGATGCAAACGTAACATTTGGCTCATTTTGTATGGCCCCTTTAACCTCATATAGATGTATCCTAATGCTTATTTTAGATTGTCCCAAATGTACAGAGTTACATTCTAATAGGTGTGTTTATTTGGCATCAGTTGTCCTTGGGAGCCAAAAGTAGCCGTTGGTGCCAAGCCAACCAGGCTCTTCTAGGCTATAAGCAGGAACTAAATAGCTCCCAGCTCCCCTCAATTTTGAACCCAGCATTGGGTCCTGCCGCTCTTGATTCAGATGAGTTTGCTATTAGCTCACTGATTAGATCTCTGGACACATTTAGTGACCACCGCCCGGTGTTCTAACACGCTCCTTCCTCGACATTGCCAATTCGGTCACAAAATTACCTTGTGACTGGGCCCGTGACCCTCTCTCCTCGTTTATTAACATCCAAAAATGATGAGCATTTTTTGATGCCAGGGTCTCCAACATTAATTCCCCCGGCCTTTGTTGTTTTAAGAAGGTATTAGCTTCCCCCTTTCCTCTTAAGCACTCCCTTGTGCACCCCCTCCTAAAGAAGCTATCTGCTGATCCTACTTGCCCGGCAAACTATGGCCCAATCTCCATCCCCACTTTCCTGGGCAAACTCTTGAAAAAGCTTCCCAGCTTACTCTCCACACTGAATCTGTTGGTTGCCTCCATGACCATCAGTCTGTCTTCAGAGCTGCCAAAGACACGGAAATGTCTACCTTAAACACCTGTGAAGATCTGCTCTCTAACCTTGATTCCAGCATTCCTTCTGTCCTATTCCTCCTTGATCTTTCCTCTGCTTTCGACATGGTTAACCACGCCATCCTGAATAAATCGACTGAGAAACTGGGCATCACAGATCAGGCCCTGGAGTGACTGACCTCCTTCCACTTGTACGGCCCCCTCCCAGGTCCAACTTGGTCCCTTTCTCGCCACCACCTCCCTTTCTCTCCACTATATATATCTCTCTCTCTCTCTCCTCCCCCCCACCCCCCGTGGCGTTCCCCAGGGCTCTATCCTCTCACTGGAGTTTTTCAAGCTCTAATTTGCCCCTTTGACCCATCTGAGCTCTACCTTCTCCTCTAGTTTTCAGTGTTATGCAGATGACACTCCGCTTTCCTAGAGGCTCCCCTCAGCCTCCTCCCCTCCCTCGCTCGCTCATTCCCATCAATCCACAATTCAGGATTGAGGCGCCAACAACGATCTCTGCCTTAATGCCAGTAAGACGGAGATCCTTTCCATTGGCACCCCTGCCCCTACATTCCCTCTCACACTATGGCTGCCCGCCTTGGGCCCTCTTCCTTAGACTTCCTGCAAGGCAGAAAACCTTGGTGTCATCTTCGATGCCACTCTCTCATTCTCGCCTCACATCTCAGATGTCGCCAAGAAATCCCACTATCAGCTGCACCACCTCAAAGGGGTTCTTCTCTTTCTCACTTTCTCCCAGAAGCTCAGTCTCCAGAGCCCTGGTTCTCTCTACGCTGGACTACTGCAACAGCCTCTTTCTCAATATGCCTTCCTCTACTCTCCACCCTCTGCAACTAATCCAGAATATGTCGGCAAGACCTATCCTTGGCCTCAAACCAGGGACCATGTCTCTCCAGCCATGAAATCTCTACACTGGCTCTCAGTGGCTGTAAGGATCAGGCCTACACTATATCCAATGCGCCCTTCAAAAATACCTTCCTTCTTGAGGCCTTCGCTCAGCTACCTCCAACTTTGAGGGTTAGACGCTTCCCCAGGCAGAGAGGTGGGGGTAGATCTCTCTCTTCTGCAGGTGCCTTCCTCTGGAATGGCCTCCCTGCCCCTCTCAAACTTGAGCCGGGCCACCTGAAGTTCTGGAAGCATCTCAAAACATTCCTCTTCTCTGCTTTCTCTCCACCCTCCCCTGCTGACCTACCCGTCTGCTGTACCGACTGGTTGCTTGGCTACCCTCAGAGTCTCACTGGGTACCAGGCTCTTTCTTGATTAGTCACCCTTGCACTGTCTGCAGGCCTACTACGCACTTAGGGTCTTTAACTGTAACCCTGCAGTTCCTTGTTCTCCTTGTATTACCCAGAGCCGCGCTGCACTTACTCAGTATTGCTGGCCTATTTCGCCCCTTGATACCACCATGTAAAACTTGGCAGTTACCATGTTGTGGCCACACTTGTCTGTTGTCCTATTGTCCATAGTGACAACAGACATACATATTACCCGATAAGATTAAGTAACTTTTTATTTTATTTTCATTTTTTATTGTTTGGGTTTGGTTTACAAAGAAACCTTTACAAATTCTTTAGAAAAAAAAAAAATCAGAGTATATAAAATTACAGATAACCATATCAATCCATATTCCGAGAGCAGTAGAGTAATAGGAGTTTCTAGACATAAAACATTCTTAAAAATACATATGAGGAAAACACAAAAACAAAAAAGCGACATTAACAGATTTCTTACTAAAAGCTATACAATACTGAATCTTGCCCTCATAAATCTATATATATATATATATATAAAGAATTCACACAGTTCATTAGAATCACTGAGCATAACAAGCACCATAAGTGACACCTAATTGATCTAGGTGCCTTTGTCATTATAATAATCACTTTGATAAACCGTGTATTTGATCATAAAAGAAAAATAGAGATTGTACAATATAGCATACAATTAGTACCACCATGTCTTAAAACAAACATCTTGGAAGGCCTATAACCGTAGATCAAGCAATTTACAAAGACTAATACCAATTATGATCAGATAAACCCATCGGGACCACCTCTTCACATTCTCTACCCTGTAGTTTGCAACGATAACCTAACATACAATGCCCCGTATATTACATTATATCAAAGTTTTACCAACGGTTCAATTTAGAGGGACAATCATACAGGTGTTGCCAGGTTCAACTTCATCAAAGATTCTTCAATTTTAAACAGAAATCTGGTTAGTGCCAATAACAATCGAGTGTTTTCCCCGCTTATACAACTGGTCCAGAAAGATTGTTGCACTAGGATCGTGGCCTCTGGGTGAAACAGCCCCAACAATTTACATCGGTCCTGTTCAAAATAAGGACAATAAACAACTAAGTGCTTTAATGTTTCTTGATTGGATGGAATGCAAAAGCGACATGTTGTCATACTCAACATTGATGAATATCGATATTGTGTCCGCTATAATGTAGAAAATTGATTTAATTTAAACCGAATATAAATTTCCCTAGCTTTTTCACATGGAAACATATGTAAATAGGGCTTGCAACTCTTTTCCTAGAGCAAAATGCATATTTGACATAAGTCTTATATGTATGGTTGGTTTCGATAGTCTTGATCCAATCCATTTCATAAAGTTTAACTTTTACACTTGGCATCCTAGAGCAAGATCTCCAACTGTGGCGTTTATATGTGAAAGAATAGCCTTCATTTGAGCATCAAAGATGACCATTGATGACACGTTGCCGTCTAACATAAGCTCATTGAGTTCCTGATACATAGAGTTCCGAGGGGGAACTAGTATTTTGGCATAAGGTGATAGCTTGCGCCGCACAAATCCAGAGGAAAGAGACAAAAGTCCTAATTCGTGCCAAATAATAGAGTTAGGTACGGCAGGTGCTAGACCTAAAGTTTCTTTCCATAACTGGTCTTGTAAGGTAGCCAAGACGCAGTCTACATTCACAAGACATATCGAGGCCAAATAATATGGTCAGCTTCACCTTCAATAAATAGAAATCAATGATGGGTAGCAAGGAGAATTTACAATATTTATTAAATATAATTCTCATTTGTGAAAGCAGAGGATGGCCTTTAATCCAACTGACCACGATTTCAGAGAATTTGAGTCAGAAATAGAATAGCCCAAATACCGTAAAGATTTGACACGTTGAATGATTCATCCAGCTATGTTCCACTGAAAGGATTTTACACGATTTTTATTAGAGAATATAATGATGTTAGACTTCAAAGAGTGGGCTTGCAAATTGTATGTATTAGCATACTTGCAGAATGCGTTTAGCTTAAGTTGAAGACCAAAGGGGGTCCTGTCAAGAAGAATAATATCATCTGCAAAGCACATTTAGTGCAGATGTAATTTGCCCAATCTCGCTGCATACATCACAGACTCAGTCCATAAAATGTACATATTGCATATATAAAGTTTGAACAATGTGGCAGCGAGATTGCAACCTTGCTTTACCCCGGTTGCAGTTGGAATAGGAGGAACAAGAGCACCCTCTTGATTTACTCGCACTTGAAATGTAGTATACCTGTGAAGGAATACCACAAGTTGGTGAGGAAAACCCAACTTCAACATCTTGGTCCATAGTAATTCTCTAACAACGGAATCAAGCGCGGAGGACAAATCTAGTGCTGAGATATATATTGGCCCTGCGTTTGTAGATTTGGACATCGAGAGCAAATGAGCTACAACGGTAGCATTAAGAGAAGTATTCATAGCTTTTTGAAAACCGACTTGATATTTGGAATAAACATTGTGTTCGACAATAAAGCTCTCGAGATGCCTAAGCAGGAGAACGGCAGACACTTTTGCTGCAGAGTCCATAAGGGCTATTGGTTGTAAATTAGCGGGATCATGAGGGTCTCCCTTCTTGTGAATCGGAGTAATAATGGCATTTCGCCAAAGAGGATGGAATATTACTAAATTGCAGAATATAATCAAATTTGGTATGAAGAATAGCTGCCCAAAAATGTGGATTGCATTTTATAATACAAGGGGGGATTCCATCCGGACCAGCCGCTTTAGATATTTTTATCCGTCCAATAGCCCAAAGGATGTCCTCCGTTAAAAAATGCAATGTGGTCACTATACATTGAGTACAATATCCCAGAATCACAATGTTTATATGATGGAGGTAACTGAAATTTGGGTTCGATGTAAGATTGCCAGCCATTGGAAGACATAGAAGTTAGTTTGCAACTTTCACTTTGTGAAGTGCCTCTTAGAATAGACCATATGTTACAAGTATCTCTTTTACAAATTAAAGTCAACATTCTCTGATTATCATTGCAGTGTATCTGATGTTTGATTATTTTCAAATGATTTCTATAGATCTGACAAATTAGATGTTTAGACACTGTATTTTGAGTAAGTCAGGTTCAACTTGAGTAAAGATCTAAGCATTTGTGGTAAGCAATTGCCGCATTGTAAGGATACTGATGACTATTGGGGCAATTCTTAACTGTACACATCGCAGATGGGGAGCAGGTGCAAGTGGATCTAGGTCACCTGGCCTAAGCCCCACCCACCCACCTGGTGCCTTCCTGCCTGCTGCTCTTTTTCACCACTTAGCAAGCCCCACCCACCTGGTGCCTTCCTGCTTGCCGCTCTTTTTCACCACTTAAGGAGCCCTCCAGTCTCTTCTCCTAAGCACCACCCACCTTCTTAGCCCTGCCTCTTCCTTCCTGCTCTTAACTATTAGATAAAGGGTGTCTCTCGCCGGTTCTTCCTTAGCGAAGGGCAGAGGAAGAAAAGGGCAATTCCTGTTTGGACCTGTTCGGACTAGGAGGATCCAGGGCCGATCCCCTGCTCAGACAGCAGGTAAGCATGCACCAACATGTGTTACTCCCTCTGTCCCCACAGACCATCCCCACCCCCTCTTGTCCCCCCCCGTGATGTTCCCTTGTGCCCCCACCATTCTCGCACACAGGTGTTGCCTGTTTTGCTTGATTCTTCTACCCTGCTCCCCCCTTACCACCCTCAAGCCTACTTCTGCAGGAGTCTGTCCTGATAAATTCAGGTTTCGGTTTAGTCAAAGTCGAATGTAATAATGTCGAAAGTCAAAATGTCTAAAAAAATAAAGTCGAAAAAAAAAATGTTGAATTTCTTTTTTTAGTTGCTTTTTGTTCGAAATGGGGGGGGGTTCCCCCCAAACCCCCTTTTTGTAATTTTTTTTGTTTTACCCTTTTTTTTACCCCGGAACCCAAAAAAAACAAATAAAAAAATAATAAATTTGAAAAAAAAAATTCGACATTATGTTTTAGACATTTTTGTAATTCGACATTTTTTCGACATTATGACTGCACACCTCTGGTTTCACCATCACCGTCTTGTGGCCAATGCTGGATTTGACTTTTATGGACTTCATTCATTCATGGTGCGTCACCCTTTCTCAACTCTCATGCTGGACTTCCTTTGCATCTTGTACTCATGGTGGCCCTGAATCATGCTGTTCCCATCTTCATCTTGTGTCCTGGTTTGCAACATTATGTGTTACTACTGACTTCTGAAATTGTTTTCACTCTCCCTCTTTTTACTGCTAACTTCTGTTCTCTCCTCCTTTCCCTTCTCCCTTTTCCTATCTCCTCCCCTTACTTCCTTCTATGCACTTACTCTATCAGAATTGTCCCTGGATCTAGTATGATAGCAACCTCGTTTATCTCCTCCCCCTCCCCTTACTGGTTTTTTCCTCCCCACTACCCTTCCAGCACTATCTGAAATGTCGTCAGGCCTAGTATGAAAGTCACTTGTTTTGTTCCTCCCCTACCTTTCTGCACCCCTCTCCCTCACCTCTTGTTTTTCTTCGGCTATACCAGAAATTTTGTCAGGCCTAGTACGGTAGTCCCCTGTCTGTTCCCATTTCCTTCCCACTCTCCCCTCCCTTCCTTATCTATGTCTTAGCTCTTGCACTATCTGAAATGTCGTCAGGCCGAGTACGATAGTTAATTTCACATCCTTACTGTTCATGGCCTGTAAGAATGTCATTGTATTTTCCCTTGTTCACTCCCTTGCCTTGCAGAACTTTGAAACACATTGTGTATAGGCGCTATATAAATAAACTATATCATATTAAATTCATGTAAATGAGTTTTGATAATAAGAGTATTCCAGCTCTCCCTTTGAAAAGAGTCTAATGGTAATTGATGATGTTCGTAAATGCGCCAAGTGTCCCTATTGACTAGGTAAGTGAATTCTCTACATAGCCTGGGGGGCCAGTGCATTGAGGTCAACATTCGGTCAGTCTGGACAAGAGCCAGAGTTGCATCAGAGGGAAGAAATTCCACTTCAAAATTGATTTGTAAAATAATAGGGCAGTGGTCGCTTAAAATATTGTCACAAATAAGTACAGGATCGACCATCCCAAGCAAATTCGAAGAAACAAAAAAAAAAAATCATTAAATGAAGAGGCTGTGCCCCTTCTCCAAGTACAGAGAGAGGAACCACCCTGGAAATTTACCAAATGACAATTCCAGTGAACCAGATATCGGACCCATAGATCACGTCTATACAGTAGAGGAGAATGTGGAGAGGTCAGAGGAAGCAATACAATGGTTGAATTGTAACAGATTGAGTTAAAGTCTCCACCAAGTATAATATAATAATATGGATTGTTAAGGAAGGACTCCTCTAAAACAGCATTAAGTTTGTCGAAAAAAGTAATCAAGAGTAGTTTTAGAAGGATTAAAATAGATACATATAATTAAAAAAGTAACCGCAGGCGAATTGGACTGAAAGTATTCAATTACCAATATTTCATTTGAACAAGATATCAAAGAGGATTTTGTGTCCACTTTGTTGTTCACTAAGAGTGCCACTCCCCCCGAGGGCCTACCTGATGGTCCCTGAACAGCTGGAATACAATAAGTAGTAAAACCAAAGAACTTGGTGCTCATGGTTTCTTGAATAATGCAAATTATAGGCAACTCGTCATTAGAAAAAGAGCCAAACCCTAATGTTTGATTTGCATAGCCACAGCATTCCATGAAATACTTTTTAAAAATATGTGGTTACGCTTGCTTGTTGGCTTTTGCAATTTCAGAGATAGTAGCTAATAAGGGAGCAAGCCAAGTTAAATTAGGGGCATTCACAACCAATGCTGGCAATTGAGGTATCACATCGCTATTAGGTTGGGACCCCTCGTGCTTAGATAGATTTTCACTAGATGATGAGGTAGTAGGCAATTGTGCATCTAAAAAAATCATTGGCTTTGTTGCCCGAATGAAACAATCGAAGAGATAGACCTCACAATGCAAAGTCCGCTCTGTGATCCCACAGTCATTTCATAATGATATTCGAATAAGGGCACATATCATGCGGTAGTTGTTGTGGTTAGACAGTCGAACTAACTCGATATCCTCAGAGTGCAAGGTCCGAAGTAGGGGACTTTGTTTAAATGTGTTAAATAGGAAAGATCAATTAATTCTTTGTTGGCCATTTTTCACTGGGTCACTTTTCCATTCTCAAATATAAGGAGTGTCCATCGTGACCTCAGTTCGCTCCTCATTGAAATAGGACTGCAAATGAGAGGAATTTACAACAGGTAAAGAGACTAAAGCATTGGTAGACTTTAAGGCAACATGGTTGTCTGCACTTAAGACAGTTACCAGTTTGATCGATATTAGTTGGGACATTTCGGGATACTTGAACATGATGTTGATCCAAAGTGGAATTATTTGCCTTAAACTTCAATGATTTGGACTCCCGGCCTTGATCTGCCGTTAGGACAGCCTGTTCGGCATTGGAGCTACCTTGATACATACGATGGCCTAAAATTTGATGTGAAGATTTATTAGGCATCGTAGCTGTGTTGGTGCCACCTGTACAGCTGTATTTTTTTTGTTGCATATAAATCGGATAGAATTCCAACAATTGACATTGCTTGGAATTTACTATAGGAATTGATTTCGGTATGAGAGGTTTCGAAACTGCTTGTGAAACCTAGGCCTTTTTCCCTCTTTTCAGGATTCTTAACTTAGGTGGTGTTTAACTTTGACTGTCTGAGTACAAAAAATTGCTTTGTGAAACCTAGGCCTTTTCCCTCTATTCAGAATTCTCAAACTTGTGTCTCCCTCCTGTCTTCATGTGTTTTTTGTGAGCTCTTTAAGCCGGAGTGTTGTCCTGTCCCTTTGCTCTAGTTGCCTGCCTCCCGCTATCCTGTCTGCCTGCTCTAGTTGTCCCTTCTAGTGTCTCCCCCTCTCCCTTCCACCTCTCTCGCCTACTCTATGGTACTCTCTATCTCACCTATCTTCTCTAACTGCTTCTCCATTGACTATCCTGCTCTCCTCACTAAATCTGGTAGGAAAAAGTTTAAAAGGGACATCCTGGTCTCCAACCCAGGCCTCCCTATCGCTGACACCTACACTAGTGCCTCCTCCAAGGAAACTCACTGACATCCTCTTTTTCGTGCCTTCACCTGACCTATGGACCCTTCATATGGTCTCTGTGCTCTCTCCTTTCTCCTCCTCTCCCATTAATGGTGGTACCCGTTGGGATGTCCTGTTGGCCTCCTTCCACTCCTCTAAGGCCATCATTAATGTCTACTCTAATGGGACTGTCTTGGTCCAAGACCCTCAGGCCAACCTTCACCTCTTTGATAGACGCTTCCCGCGCCTCATCAACTTCCTTTCCTCTCCTGCTGTCCCCCCTCCTCTGTCCTCGGCTAGCTTGCCTCCACCCTCCCTCCCTGCCCCCTCTCTTGCTCCTTCTTCACCTCCACAGGGCATACCTCTGTTCTGTACCCCTCCCCGGAAGTCCTTCAAGGTTGGCAACCTTCTCCACATAGCCACGCTAAACTCTCGCTCTGCCGTCAAACATTCCTCTGATATCGGTCGCCTTCTTGAGGAACTGGACCTTGATGTCCTTGGTCTCACTGAGACATGGTTCACGGCCAGCTCTGTCACCAGCTTTGATACGCCTACCTGACGGTTAGAAGATCCTCTCCGTGCCCAGGCCCAACCGTGCTGGGGAAGGGGCGAGGTGTTGCCCTCATCTTCCATGAGTGGATTCCTGCCACTGTCACTCCTACGCAGACCTACTCCTCTTTTGAATGCCTTGTCTGCCGACTCTCTCTCTCCTAGCCATTCCCTTACCGTGGCTACTATCTATCGGCCACCCGGTCAAATTTCCTCCTTCCTCTCTGAATGGGCGGACCTCTCCTCCTCACTCCCGTCCTCAACCACTCAACTCCTCTTTCTTGGAGACTTCAACATCCACCTGGATGCCTCCTGTCCCCCCTCTGGACTCTTTAGCGACCTCTGCGACTCTCTCTCACTTTCTAGGGTGGTAGAGAGGAAATGGCGTGCTTCATGTTCATCCTCTGACCAACTGGCCTGCCGCCTGCTCCAAAGGCAATACTGGCTCTCCATTCTCACCAAGAAGAGGGCCCTTATCCAAGCCCGCATCTCTGCGGCATCTAACAATTCGGCCGAACTCTTTAAAATCTGCAACCCTGCTGCAGTCTACCTCTCCTGTCCCCTCCCAGGCCCTCTCACTTCATTTAAAAAAACTCAGGACATCCTGTCCTCACTCTCCTCCTATCACCTCCCCCTTCTATTCCCTGCTCTTCCTCTGACCCATCTGCAGCCACCACTCCTCCCTCCTTCTCCGCCTTTCCCCTTTTTACTGCTGACGAGGTTTCCAGACAAGTCCGATCTATGAAAGTCTCGTCAAAACAGGTCCACCCCTGTTCCTCCAAAACTATCAAGGACCACATTGACTCCCTGGCTCCTGCCCTGGCTGACTTCTGCAATCACTCCTTCGCCTCCGGAGTCTTCCCATCCCCGCTTAAGCACTCCCTTGTGCACCCTCTAATTAAGAAACTGTCTTCCCACCCATCCTGCCCGGCTATTGCCCAATCTCCATCACTCCCTTCCTGGGCAAGCTCCTGGAGAAACTGGCCATCTCCCAGCTTAATCTCCATGCTGAATCTGTTGGTAGTCTTCATGACCATCAGTCTGGCTTCAGAGCTGCCAGAAGCACGGAAACTGCTCTCCTGAACATCCGTGAGGACCTGCTCTCGAACCATGACTCTAACACTCTGTGTGTTCTCATTTTGCTTGATCTCTCTTCTGTCTTTGATACTGTCAACCATGAATCCTGCTCAACCGTCTATGTGATAACCTGGGTATCACTGGTCAGGCTCTGGCGTGGCTGACCTCCTTCCTCTCCAACCGACCCTCCCAGGTCCAACTGGGGTCCTTCCTCTCTGACATCTTTTTCTCTACCTGTGGTGTCCCCCAAGGATCTAGCCTCTCTCCCTGCCTGTTCAACCAGTATCTGGCACTCCTTGCCCACCGCATCGCCACTCTCTGCCCCAACTTTCAGTGCTATGCGGATGATACCCAGCTCATTTTCAGGCTACCCTCAGCCTCCTCTTCTCCTTCCCTCATCTCTGTCTCTCTGCTATCCAGGAATGGTGTGCAACCAATGACCTCTACCTTAATACCAGTAAGACTGAGATTCTACTTATCGGCACACCCACTCCCCCCTTTCCTGCAGCTCTCTGGCCAGCCTCTCTTGGCCTTCTTCCTGCTCCTACCTGCAAGGCAAAAAACCTTGGGGTCATCTTCGACTCCACACTGTCCTTCTCTCCTCACATATCTGACGTCTCCAAGAAGTCACACTACCAGCTGCACCTCCTCAGAGGTATCTTTCCTTTCCTCTCCTTCCCCCAGAAGCTCACCGTCTCCAGAGCCCTGGTTCTCTCGAAGCTGGACTACTCTAACAGCCTCTATCTAAATCTGCCTGCTTCTACTCTCCGCCCTCTGCAACTCATCCAGAACAAGACTGCGAGACTTGTCCTTGGCCTCAAGCCCAGGGACCGTATCTCTCCAGGACTGAAATCGCTACACTGGCTCCCAGTGGCTGCGAGGATTAAGTTCAAAACCCTCTGCATTGTCCACAAGGCCTTCTGGGGCCTGTGGCCAAAATACCTTCAACTCTCTCTTCCTAAATATCTTCCTTCTCGAGCACTTCGCTCATCCGCCTCCAACTCCCTCAGGGTCAGCCGCTTCTCCAAGCAACGAGTTGGGGGTAGATCTCTCTCCGCAGCAGGGGCCTCCCTCTGGAACAGCCTTCCTGCCTCCCTGAAACTTGAGGAGAACCATCTCCGGTTCCGGAAGCACCTCAAAACCTTCCTCTTTGCTTCTGCTTTCTCTCCCCCTCTCCCCTGCTAATTACTGAAACTGCACTGAATCTGCAACTGGATTACTCACTGTTCTCGGTCCTTGGCCCAGCCACTCTCCCCTTCACTGCCTCCCTGGCAACCCCTGCACTGCGGGACTGTCTCTGTAGCCCTACAGCCCCCCCTTCCCAGCACTTGTCTGCACTTACCTTGCACTTGCCACCAGCGGGCCCTTATTATTTATCTTGTATTCTACCAACCCTGTACTGCACTTTCCCCTCTCCCTTTCCCCCTTGCACCTTTTCCCTTCCCCTCCACCCTTGCACTTGCGCGATCTGAATGACACCTGGCCTAGTAGGATCGTTGTCTGTCTCCCCTTGTTCCCCCTCGCTGCCTCGTCGCGCCTTGATACACTTGTGTATAGGCGCGTTACAAATGCCATATCATATCACAGAGGAAGGAGTACCTGTGAATGTCAAAAATAGTAGGCTGCGAAGAACCAGTGCTAGTTATGTTATTGTTTGGGAGCTCCACTTTATAATTTTTTTTTCATCCTGTTTCTTTATGTTCAGTAGTATTTTTTGATTCTTCATTTAGTTGGTCAGGGTCGATAATTTTGTCGTCCTTATAGATGTGACATAACTTATTGGTATTGGAGTTATGATCAGGGATTTTAATAGGTTGGTTTTTGGATTTTTGTTCTTGGGGCTTATTGTTTTTCTTAGCATTATTCTTATGTTTAAGAGCTCTCATGTGTACCCGCTTAAGCTTGTGAGAATATAACCTTCCATTGGAGTCAAGAGAATTATTGGCTGTACTAGACTCATTACCGACAGGATCATTGATTTTATCGTTTTGGAGTTGTTCAATAATCTCAGTGAGCGGCGAATGCCTATTCGGGGGAATCAACTTGAGCTACAGAAATATTGCCCCAGTCGTCAACCTGGGAATTCTGCTCCCTTTGCTCACCATGTTGCATTGGACTCAGTAGATAAATATCTAAATACAACAAATTTGCGAGCATTTAGTTTTACTGCATCCAGCAAGACAGCGGATGACAGTTTACCTTCAGAAACACCATCTACGTCACCTTCAGAGACTGCTTGAGCATAATTTCTTGACGTCAGAGTTCCAGGGTTAATGTACATGTGAGTTTGCATGGATTTCTATACTATATTTGAAAAAAATTGGCACTGAAATTTTTCAATTGGAGAGCCTAAGGTAATCATTTTTTCCACCTGAAAATTTGCATGGGCAAACAAAGCCCTCTAATTTACTCAATTTGCTTGTAAGTTTGATGTTTGAGGTCCAAGTGTGTCTTCTCATGGCCTTTATCGAGAAGATTGAAGATTCAAGCAAGCAGAGGAAAAGATGGACTATCAGAGTCATAGCTCACGTAAGGGCCAGGGGTACTATTATGGTCTATGGAAAATGTTGGTTGTTATTCACAGAGGACGGACCATTTCCCACAACTTTGGCTAGGCCACAAGTGTGTTCATGTGATATGAAATCAGTTCTAGATTTGGGGATATTACTGGGAGAAGTAGGTGAACTCGTGGAGTGGTGCTCAGAAGTAGTTACATGAAATATACCTAGACTAGTAAAATGACCCTCAACGTTGTCTCCCTGGAGATTATGCAAGCAGATTTCATCAACCTCAGAGGGAAGCACTGAAGCAGCAGACGAGGGCCAAAGAGACACACTGAAATCCTTACTCCATTCGGCTTGAAGATTCAGAGCCAATATAGAGACGTCAGATATACAGTTGTTAAAATGTTCCTCCTAACCCAATAGAGAAGTCGAATTTGCTAAGCAATTCGCAGCCGTAGAACCGTTATGTGATGCACACAGTTTCATGGATAGGGTGCCCCGAAGATGCAAGAGATTTTACATGAATCTATGCCAGGGTCAAGGCACTGCGTGCACAAATTCTGTCATTTGGTTCCACAGCAATAGATTGAAGACTTTACGTCGATGATACGTTCACTGAGCATTGAGTATTTCAACATTAATTGGCGAGTAAATTCTGAGCCCACATCCTCATTAGATTCATGAAAATGGATAGGGGGGGTGGTGTTAAGGCTGGTGTGCACACTTCCCTCTTTTATACGCTTCCCACTACGCAGACTGCCCACCATGTTCAAAACGCTAATAATACCTTTATACGAAAAACGCTGATGCCAAGTCACTGTCTAGCAGGCACTCTCTGTATTTGAGAAAGTATGTAGCTATGAAACAAGAGCGCATAAGCACAACAATGATCATCAAAACCATCCGTCTGTGCCAATGTACGCAAACAAGTTAACTAACCAAATGGTGTATGATCGAAGTGCACGTTCAATGCAAGGGGTAAAGACTGTAACCCAAAGCAGAATGTTAATTAATGTAGGTTTGGACAAGCCCTTAATGTTACTAAAGGTGCGTTATTAAATTCACACACCAACATGCAGGAGCACACAGAGCGAAAACATGCGCAACAATTCACGGCGAAAAAACCATCGACATTCAGAGTGCCCTACGGGAAAGGCCCACAAAGTGCTAACTGTTTTTAGATTCACATAAAATGTAGAGAAGCAAGAAAAACAATATGCCCACCTGCACACTTTCGGAGCACAAGGTGCATGTCCCCAGAGCTGATATCAGATGCTCGGAGAGTGGGCGGGCTGGGGGGCGTGGCTGAAATCAAGCATAATGGAGAACTAAGCATGGCAGAAGCTGGGAACACCAATCTCAACACAAGTCCCCAAATGAGTCCAAGTTAAACTGTCATGGTAACTACTTTGATGAGAACAGTAGAATTCATGGTGTTTCCACGGCCTAGGCACTTCTCGCAGGCGGTCACTGATACAGCAAGGAATCCGTAGATCAGCGTACAACAGCGGCACACTTTCGCACATTAGGTAACCTATAATTGATGTATACTGCCCCTTCTTCCATGTGGGAACTAGGGGTTGATCTCACTTTATGCTGCCATTAGCTAGTACCAAGTTCCACTCTTTCAACAACAACAAAAAAAAGCCACCCATTATTCGCCATTTTTACAGGCCGTTTGATTCTTACAAAGGAATTGCTGGGTTAATAGGCCATTTGAGTTTAAATCCCTGGCCATTACGATCTTTGTCGTTAAACCAGGGTAATGAATTTCCAGTAGGAGGGCCGGCTGATTTTCATAGAATGTTGTCAAATTTGAACACAGGATTTCAGTTTATTACAATACTACACCGGGTTTGTCCGATCAAATATTGTCATTTTGCTGCAAGAATTCCCTGAAAGTTGTTACAAAAAATGTTGGAGTTAAAAAATACAGAATTTATTGTGGCTATCGGGGGTCCCCCCAGAAGGACGTCCACCGTTGAAGTGGGTAGGCTCTTGTTCTACTATTGAAAACCCATCCAATTTACATCCAGGTTTCTTGTAAAAATAGGAGGGCATAGTCTCGAAATATTACTCCACTTGATACATTAGTAAAATTTATGTACCCCCCTGTATTCCAGCTCAAAAGATAAATCATTTGCTAGAGAGACACCTCCTTCTCCTCCAGTGTCTGGAATACTGGGACAGAATATCAGGCAACAGACATTTTATTTTTTGAAACAAACCAGAAGTTGAATGTTCTTCACTTCACTCGCCCTCCCGAGTTACTATTCTTCCTGATTTTAGAAATTTGTCCAGACTTGCCTTACTGCTCCTGCTCTTGGAGCGGACCTCTCGTAACACATTACTTTTTTCCTCCGTCCTACTACTCGATATTACAAAGCTTAACTTTTGAAAATCGGTATGCGCTCGCTCCCAATCCAATTTCCACAGTATTTTTGCATTCGTCATATGAAAAGTGTATTTATTCAATATCATGTGTTGACCGGAGATATTAATCAGGAATATCTGTTCTGATGTGCAAAATCGCAAGTCTATTCAGCACCACCTGTTCCTCTGGTGCAGAATGTTCTAACAAGACTCTTGGTGAGTTGGGGGGGTATGAAGTGTGCATCGTTGCTCTCCTTTTCAGGTCGCTGGGTTGCTACACCCTCCTTTTTGTCTGAATTGCCTTGACCTGGATAGCCTAACTTTCCATTTTCCAGTAGTTTAGGGGGGGGGACAATCTTACAAAATTATATTGTTTGCTAACAACTGAATCGTCGTGGCATTTTTTTTCCACCATTGGAAACTTTGCTGAGCCTTTACCACTGTAGAAAATAGGTTCACATCTTTCTAAAGTTGGTTTCTTCGCAGTCATAGTGGTGCCTTGAAAACCTGCATTAGCTAGCAAGTGCGGTGACATGGCTTGAGAACTGGTTAAAATCACCCTGTTGCTTTCTGCTTAAAATCCTGTTTGTTGGATTGCATCTACCATGGTGGTTTTGCGTGTAATGGTGCTGCCATTACACGCCCTGCATCATTGAACTATTTGACCTGTGATCGTCTGCAGTCATCACTTGTTATTTCTGAAGATCATTTGTCACCAGTCCTAGTTTGTATACCACTTGCTTTATTTTTGTGAAAGATTAGGACTGGGACCCATCATTACCTTGGATGATCTTTGACATGTGACCTGATGGTGGTCTACTAGGATTCTACAGTCTGATAGATCCTTCGCCAGATCTAGATTTCTTAAGAATTTTATTGAGTTTCTCATGTTTCTTTAACATTTTCTTTGTTTTCTCTTTCTTTCTTTTTAAATTTGTTTGTGTCGTTTCCAAAGGAGTTCCCTTTTGTATACTTTGAATAATATCGTTTTCAGTAGTATCTCCTTCTAATGCCACTGTGGTTATCGATGGCATGGAAATGTGATCTTTTAATGTAGTTTTCTCATGTATGTCCAGGTCCACGAGATCTAGTGCTGGGCCTAGATACATTGCATGGGTTCCCGTGCCTCAGATGCCCCTTCAACTGGATTCTCAAATGCTTTCATGTTCTGATCCTTTTTTGATACGGTACTCAATCTGTTCTGATGCTTTTGAGAGATCTCTTACTATTCCCTTTACTTCACCCAAAGAAGAAAGTACCTTAGTATTCTTCTTTGCTTCTTTGCTTTCTTTAGACCCAAACAAAACTTTTAAATCTAATAGTCCAATTTTAAGTTTACTCAATTGCAATTTACTTGCCGCCAATCATCTTTAATGTTTTCATATAGGCTCACGAAGGAGCTTAAAACCATATTTAATGAGGAAATGGACGCATCTGCCAATTTTGCCCATTTCCCAAAGGTTTTCATACAATCCCTGATGAGGCTCAGGACCAGAGGAAGAAATTGAGCTCGGTGTCATTTTTTTAATTCTTATTTATTAGGGGCCTCAGATTTGTGCCCTTTTCCATCATCAATGCTGGAGCTGTGTATGAGGGTTTCGACTTTTGTGGTTTTGCGCTGGTCAAGAGGAAATTCTCACTTTTTTCCCTTAATTGCTCACGCCAAATATTTTAGGGGTAGAGGCTTTATCTGGTAAGGTAAACCCCTTCAGATGATCCAAAGCCCGCACCTTCTTGGTCTTTGGAGCTAGATCAGCTGGGTTGAAGTTATTACAGCGTGGTCTCAGAAATCTATGCCATGGTCTATCAGCCTGATTTAGTTGGAATTAAATTGATCCTGCCATCCTCGTTAGCCCCTCTGATCACTTCTTTAAATTATATATTAATGTTAGTCTGTTGAACACGAGACCCCCTCATTGTCATTGATGCCTGGCCCATGAGCCATCACATTTCTTTCATTAATAGAGGACTGCATATTTGAGGGAGAAATTACTTTGTTAGCCCTCGCAGGACAAGTCCACAGTTTGAGCAATGCAGGTGTTTACGCCGCAGAGCCCATTCGCCGCCAGTGAGTGAGGACGACTCACCCTCCTGTTTGCGGCCACCAGTTAAGAAGTTGTGGGGTGTTAGCTTGCTCTGTGCTTCTTAGCCCCTCACTTGCGTCCCTCCAACCCCCTGAGACCTGCCCCTCTGCCTGTGCCCCTAGGCCCGGTGCACCCCCCCTTCCCTGTTGATTCCTTCCCGCGTGGGTCCATTGCACACTTCCTTCCTTGGTTTGGACTCCCTCACCCCTCCCATCCTTGGCTACGCTCGCACCTGCGTGTCCTCTGCTCACATGGCTCCCTCACAAATCCTTGATTATGTGGCTCCTCGCCTCTTCCATCCTTGGCTACGCTCGTGCCTGCGCGTCTTTTGCCTGCGTGGTTTCCCTCACAATCCTTGATCGCGTCTGCTCCACACCCCTTCCAGCCATGGTTTGCTCGCACCAATGTGTCCTCTGCGCATCCCCTGCAGGACCCTTGCCCCATGCCCTTTTCCCCATCCTAGCCTGTTGCTACTCTCTGCTCTGCTGCCTTTTTCCTTCTTCTAGGCCCCCTTTTTGTTTGACTGCACTGTTCCTGTATCTTTGACTGCTGTATACTTGTACTGCCTACTTCTGTAAGTTAATCACTCTTCTCCTTAGGTCCCCTTGATCATTGTTCTGTCACTTGCCCTCGCTCTGCCTGGTGCGTTCCCTTTTCTTTCCAGTTCCCTCGTTCTTATTCTGTTAACTGGTTTGCTATTCACATCTATAGCTCTTTTTTGACTCATCAAGCCCATCGTGTATTTTATTAATTTGTTCGTCTCATTCTGGTCTCGTCTGCTAGCACCCCTCCTCTTGTGCCCACCCATTGTGTCTCCTCCCCCTTACATTTGTTACCCCTCTCCTAACCCCCCCTTCTCCACTTTCCCCTCCCTCTGCATCCTCTATGGGGTTCTCTCTCCCATCTTCTCTAAATGCTTCTCTATTGACTATCCTGTCCTCCTCACCAAGTCTGGTAGGAAGAAATTCAAAAGGGATATCCTGGTCGCCAACCCAGGCCTCCAACGCTTCCTCCAGACAGACCCTCACTGACACCCTTCTTGTTCCTTCGCCAGACCTATGGACTCCACATATGGTCTCTGTACTCTCTCCTGTGAGGCTAAACCTCAGGGTCATCTTCGATTCCACACTCTCCCACCCTCCTCACATCTCTTCCTACTTGAGTTCTTCGCTATTCTACCTCCAACTCCCTGAGGGTCAGTCACTTCTCCAAGCAACGAGTTGGGGGGCAGTTCTCTTTCTTTGGCTGATGTCTACCTCTGGAACAGCCTCCCTTCCCCTCTGAAACTTGAGCAGAAATGTCTCCGGTTCCAGAAGCACCTCAGGACCTTCCTTTTTCTTCTGCCTTCTCTCTTCCTCTCCCCTGCTGATCCCCTGTCTGATACATGCACTGGTCACCTGGCTACACTCTGAATTTGGGCCCAGGTCCCTTGCCTGTCTAGCTGCATACACGCATTGCCTCCTCGAACCCCCTGCACTTGTGGTCTGTATCTGTAACCATACAGTCCCCTTTCCTGCACTTATTAAAAAATAAAAGAAAGGGATCCATATTTAATATCTGCAGGTGTCAGCAGGGGAAGCCAATGAAGCCAGCAACTAACAGACACCACCAAAACCGTGAGTGTGGTATGGGTGGGGGAGTAGAGCAATCACTCCACTCCAGAAAGCCCATGCCACTCTATTTTACCTCCAAATAACATAGACTGCCATAATGTTAGCATGTCCACTCTTAGAAAGAACTGTGAAAGTTAGCATGTCCACTCTTAGATAGAACTGTGAAAGTTAGCATGTCCACTCTTAGATAGAACTGTGAAAGTTAGCATGTCCACTCTTAGAAAGAACTGTGAAAGTTAGCATGTCCACCCCTAGACGGAACTGTGAAAGTTAGCATGTCCACCCCTAGACGGAACTGTGAAAGTTAGCATGTCCACACTTAGAAAGAACTGTGAAAGTTAGCATGTCCACACTTAGAAAGAACTGTGGAAGTTAGCATGTCCACTCTTAGAAAGAACTGTGAAGTTAGCATGTCCACACTTAGAAAGAACTGTGAAAGTTAGCATGTCCACTCTTGGAAAGAACTGTGAAAGTTAGCATGTCCACTCTTAGATAGAACTGTGAAAGTTAGCATGTCCACTCTTAGAAAGAACTGTGAAAGTTAGCATGTCCACCCCTAGACGGAATTGTGAAAGTTAGCATGTCCACTCTTAGAAAGAACTGTGAAAGTTAGCATGTCCACTCTTAGAAAGAACTGTGAAAGTTAGCATGTCCACCCCTAGACGGAATTGTGAAAGTTAGCATGCCCATACTTGAATAGAACTGTGAAGGTTGGCATGTCCACTCTTAGATAGAATTGTGAATGTTAGCATGCCCTCACTTGATGGGACTGTGAAGGTTGGCATGTCCACTCTTGGATGGAATTGTGAACGTTGGCATGTCCACTCTTGATGGAATTGTGAATATTGGCCTGCGCCGCATCTAGATGGAACTGTGAAGGTTAGCATGTGAAAGTTGCATTTAGAAAGTGTGCCCTACAGCCTCTCCATCAAGCTTAGAAATGTGCCCAATAGCCTCTCCGTGAATTTTAGAAATGTGCCCAATAGCCTCTCTGGTAAATTGAATTTAGAAGTGTGCCCAAGATCCTCTGTGAAAGTTTCATTTAGAAGTGTACCCAATAGCCTCTCCGTGAATTTTAGAAATGTGCCCAATAGCCTCTCTGGTAAATTGAATTTAGAAGTGTGCCCAAGATCCTCTGTGAAAGTTGCATTTAGAAGTGTGCCCAATAGCCACTCTGTGAAAATTGCATTTAGAAGTGTGCCCAATAGACACTCTGGAAAGCTGCATTTAGAAATGTACCCAATAAACACTCGGGAAAGTTGCATTTAGAAGTGTGCCCAATAACCTCGCTGTGAATTTAGTAGTGTTCCCAATAACCACTCTGTGAAAGTTGCATTTAGAAGTGTGCCCAATAACCCCTCTGTGAAATTTAGAGGTGTACCCATTAGCCTCCATGAGAGCTACATCTAGAAGTGTGCCCAATAGCCACTCTGTGAAAATTGCATTTAGAAGTGTGCCCAATAGACATTCTGGAAAGTTGCATTTGAAATGTACCCAATAGACTCCCTGGAAAGTTGCATTTAGAAGTGTGCCCAATAACCCCTCTGTGAAATTTAGAAGTGTACCCATTAGCCTCTGCGAGAGTTACATTTAGAAGTGTGACCAATAGCCACTCTGTGAAAATTGCATTTAGAAGTGTGCCCAATAGACATTCTGGAAAGTTGCATTTGAAATGTACCCAATAGACACTCTGGAAAGTTGCATTTAGAAGTGTGCCCAATAACCTCGCTATGAATTTAGTAGTGTTCCCAATAACCACTCGCTGAAAGTTGCATTTAGAAGTGTGCCCAATAACCCTCTGTGAAATTTAGAAGTGTACCCATTAGCCTCTGTAAGAGTTACATTTAGAAGTGTGCCCAATAGCCTGGTAAATTGAATTTAGAAGTGTTCCCAATAGCCTCGCTGGAAAATTGAATTTAGAAGTATTCCCAATAGCCTCGCTGAAAATGGATCTTAATAGTGCGCCCAGTAGCCTCTCTGTGGAAAACTGAATTTAGATATGGGCCCAATATCCTCTGTGAAAGCCGCATTTGAAGTGTGCCCATTAGCCACGCTGTGAAAGCTGCATTTAGAAGTGCTACCAATAGCATCTGTGAAAGTTGATTATAGAAGTGTATCCAATAGACACTCTGGAAAGTTGCATTTAGAAGTTCGCCCAATAACCTCTCTGGAAAATTGAATTTAGAAATGTGCCCAGTAGACGCCCTGCGAAAATTGCATTTAGAAGTGTACCCAATAACTTCTGCGAGAGTTACACTTAGAAGTGTGTGTGCCCAGTAGCCTCGCTGATAAAGTGAATTTAGAAATGTTCCCTATAGCCTCTGTATGGAAAATTGTACTTAAAAGTTTGCCTAGTTGCCTCTCTGTGGAAAATAGAACTTAGAAGTTCGCCCAGTACCCTATCTGGGAAAGTTGCATTTAGAAGTTTGCACACTGAAAGAGCATATAACCAGTCATACCACACCCCACGCTTACTCTCTCCTTTACATCACCACTCAACTAGAACACAGAGATACTATGACACCATTCGGTATAACTGTTCTCATACGAACATCCGCCGCTTACTCCACATCATTCTATGTAAACACTGCTGGTCTCTCACCCTCAGCCAGGCTTTTTCCCCAGGCCTAACGCAGCCACATCCGTTCCGGATTAATCCTGCCAGAACGAACACATTCTCCTGATCTCTCAACCACCACACCTACCGATAAGAATCAGCTATTACACGCGTACCGCACGAGCTGCACACATATCCGGTGCACACACGCACCTTTTTGACTCTCCCTACTCTCTCTACTGATCTGAACTTCGGTTCCCTAGGGCGTTCAACCTACCAGCGCCTTCAGACCATACCAATGGTATATAAGGCGCTATATAAGTGCAAAATAACAATAACAATAACAATACAGAAAGGAAAACAGAATATGAATAATAATAAGTAAATATAAAAGCAAATCAAAAACAATTGCATATAATTGCCTACTTCATGACCTGCTTCCAAATGTAAAAAGCTGCTGCATTCATGACAATTGATTCAACCCCTATCAATGCCACCCAAAATTGGTCCCCGCTTATATTTTCTAAGAATTTCACATACCCTCTTATATAAAGGGCCGTAACCGCAGCACAGGATGGCAGTATTTGTCTGCTTGCCTCAACTTCGCAAGTGCAGTGCCTACATGTTTCGTCCTGCACCTCTTGTTTTTTTCCATTTGCTTATTAACTCTTGTTCCAAGTATATTCAAGTGGAGTTGCATTGTAAATCTTCTTAGGCCAGGATTAGACCATTTAGTTAGGCAGGCCCGAGACTTAACGCCTTTGAAACCCTGAGATGCATATTCTCCGTACCTCTTGAGGTCGGACAATCTATGAGTCAAAGTAACCATATCTAATTCAATTGCTTTTCTCTTCATGAGTGTTTCAAAGTCTGGATGGTCACAAACAACTTCCAGGGCGAGGCCCAATTCAAACAAGTATTTTTTTTGTAAAAGTATAAAGATTTTCAAAAAACCTATACAGGCACACTTTCTGTAAATCTTTGCCCAACATTTGTAATAAGTTGTTTGAACCAGAAACCGCCCTTTTGAGGTATAATAGTACCTTTTTGACTGACCAACATGAGGACATAGATTGCAAACCATATTCCAATCTCAGCGCCTCCACTGGGACCCCCTTGGGCATGTTAATAGTTGAGCGTAGCAATTTGGCCTCCAATTTGTTTAGCCTAGCTACTTCTGTGTCTGGCAAAACCTCCAGGGCATAGAGAATAGCCAGGCTTATGCTGGATCTATATATTTGGTCAAGTCCTTCCATATTGCTTCTGCCATGGTGCTCAATATAGGTTTTTATGGCCGACCATTTTACAAAAGTGTGTAAAAACACGGCTGGGAAAGCAGCAGAGGCAGGACGCATGAAGTGTTTAGCCATAGGGTATGCGCAATCCGAGTTTTTAATCGCCCTAAGGTGCTGCAAGATCCTTAATTTAAGCTTACATGTGGTACTCCCAACATACCACTTCATGCAGGGACATGAAAGAAGAGACTACAAAACAGTATCACAGTTCATAGAATGCTTAACGATCTGATTGCATTTGGTGACTGGATGCATGAAAGATTTGCATACAGTGGCATGAGCACAGACTTTACATTTCGAACATTTGGTAAAGCCTATGGGGGAGACCACCAACCAATTGGTGAGAGAATAACTTTTGTCGATGGGTGACAGAAAGCTAGATACTAGTTTGTCTCCAAGCGAGGGTACTCTTTTGTATGTGATAGTGGGACGTTTAGAAAGTAGAGGGCATAGATCTTTATCTAAAATGAAAACACGCCAATGTCATTCAATAATTCTACAGACATGGTTAGAGGCATTATCAAACGAGACAATAAGTCTAGGTTCATCATCAATAGTAGTCCGATCGGACTTAATGCCATACAATAGTTGATCCCTGCACAGTCCACGGGCCTTGGTGTAGGCCATTTCTATAGTTCTACGCTCGAAGCCTTGTTTCACAAAATTCAGAGCCGCCTGGGCACAGTGATAATCAAAAGATGCCAGGCCTGTACAGTTCCTTCTATAGTGAATGAATTTTCCATAAGGAATACTGCGTTTGCATGACATTGGATGGCAACTAGTGGCATGCAGAGGTAGACCGGTGTTAGAGGGTTTTTTGTGTAGTGCCGTGTGAAAACCAGTTCTTTCAAGGGTCACAACCACATCAAGGTAAACAATTTCGGTGGTACTACGGCATTCGGTAAAGTGTAGATTGACCATGTTAGTATTTATACATTTCACAAACAATTGCCAGTCAGCTTCAGTACCCTTCCATATAACAAAAACATTGTCAATATATCACCACCAGGCGACAATTTGTGTGGAAAAGCGGGATGCGAGCAAATCACTTAAAAAAGTAGCCTCCCACCACCCCATTGTCAGGTTTGCGTATGATGGGGCGAAGGTACTGCCCCTAGCAGTCCCCCTTACCTGCCAGAAAAAGGAACCCTCAAACAGAAAAACATTGTTGGTCAAACAAAAAACAACATTTCCAAAATCATGGAACTATGGCCATAGTGATTCAATGAGCGGGTATCTAAAAAGTATTTGCAGGCTCCCATTCCCACTTGATGATCAATCGAGGTGTAGAGGGAAACGACATTGAGGGTTGCCAAAACAAGACCATCCTCCCAAGGTGTATTGGTGATGTGTTGCAAAAAATCCTTAGTGTCCCGCAAATAAGAAGGCACAACAGAAACAAAAGGAAATAAGTTCTCATCAGTGAACTGGGCCAAGTGCTCAAGCAAAGAACCACATAAAGTAACAATAGGTCTATACCAGGTGTATGAGTAAGAGATTTCTGGGTTTTAAGTAGAAAATAGATGGTGGGTACAGTGTGGTAAGAGGGAACAAGAAATGTAACTGTATCATCCTCAATTGGGCCAATATCAACCCACTTAGTTCAGAGGCTATTAAGTTCAGACTGTATGTCACCAAAAGGATTTTTTGATAATTGGGCATAACACAGTCGATCCTTAAGTTGACGATTAGCCTCGGTAACATAATGGATCCTGTCCTGAACCACAATATTCGACCCCTTATCAGCCTGCTTAATAACAATATTCGATAGACTTTGCAGTTCACCGATGGCCATAAACTGGGAAGTGGTCAGATTATGTTTATTACTGATGACAGTCCTCCGTAATTTTCTAAGATCACTAACACACAAATCATAAAATGCTTCAATACATCCACCAACCGGAAACTGTGGATTAAATTTAGATTTATCCTTGAGTTTGGTATGAATGTCCCAGTTAGGATTGATGTAAAAATCAGTGAGGTCAACATTTAAGGGATCAAACTGAAAATCTTCAAGACAGGCCAAATCCATAAGAAATGGAATATCTGAAATCAGAAGGTCAGTACGGCCTGTACGAGATACGAGATACAGAGGACTTGATCACAGTAGGATTTATAGAGAAGAATTTCTTGAGTTTGATCTTGCAGACAAACTTGTCTAGATCTAGACATGCCTGTACATAATCAAAAGACTTGGTGGGACAGAAGTTGAGGCCAAGAGAGAGGACCGAAGTTTGAGCTTTGGTGAGAACATGAGAGGACAGATTAATGATTTGACAAAGCTTCATGGTATTGATGGTTACTTTTTGGCTCCAGAGCGCATTGATCTGCTCTCTTGACGCGCTCCTGAGCCGTTTCCCACGCCGGCCTAGGCGAGTTGTATTCCTCCTCGCGATTTCTGTCCTTTTCCACTGCCTTGACCTTTGCCACGTTTTTGATTCTTCCCGTCTAGGCATAACAGCCGCATCTCGTCTAAAAAATTAAGCCTCGCAGGAGGCTCGTCATTCTCAGAAACTGAGATATCCGATTCGGACGAACTAGTGTCAGAATCACCACAAGCAGCAGATGCAGGCTGGATAACGAGATTTTTCCGCAAAGAATCAAATCTTCTTGCTAAAGTGAAGATCCTTCCCGTCTCGTAATCCAGTTTTTCCCTAATAAACTTGTGATGTTTTCGCTGTTTAATATCATCTTCATATATAAGTAGAGCCTCATTGATTTTGATGTGTAGTTGTTTACCCTCTTCGGTAGGGGACACCTTATTGAGTTCAGTTTCCTTCTTTTCAATATATATTACATGTCTTGCGGTAGCGGCCATGTAGTTATGGTTAAGTTGCTCATCTCATAGGAAGAACACTTTTTGGGCGGCTTATAACTTCGCTCCCCCTGGACAAATCCTCACCAAACTTTGCAGAAGAAATATATAGCCCACCCTGAATATTAATGGTGAGATTTGGTCCGGGGGGGCAAAGTTATAGGGAGGGGTCCCAAATGGTCTTTTTTTCCCATAGACTGAATGGAGAAAAAATGTCTGTGGCACCTACAGCCCAAACCGCTGGACAGATTTTCAGCAAATTTGCGGCAGGAGCAGCGGCTTGGTCCTGAAAGCATGCTTTTGTAAATTGGTGAAAATCTGTCCAGTAGTTCTTTTTAAAATGACCAAAAAGTAGGTCTAAAAAAATGTGTGATATCTATGTCTGCTCCGCGGACACACTTCCCTGTTCGCTCCGATGACAGGACACTGATTGGTCAATTGGCTTGCGTAATGTCAGCGGACATGCGACATTTTCGCTGATTGGCTGGGGTGAAGCGTGAGGTGTGCCACATTGTTTCAATGCACCCGCCATATTGGATCCGTGGACAGCGCAGCGTCGCACTGAGCAGAAATCCAATTTTGGGGAGTGTGTTGGTGTGTAGGAGTGTTTGGGGAGGGTGGAGGAGTAACAGATGGTTCAAATGCTGTATTTGTTTAAGTGGCAGGAGTGCTTGATGTATTCACAGAGTCCACGGTCACTGTGGCTGTCCGCAGACATACCAAACACTGGGCGCCCTACTGACTATTTTACTTTAGTATGATGTTGGTTTTGGGTTGTTAGTAGAGCATTGATTAGACTCTAGGCCCTGGCCACAACCACCGCAGCATAACACACCCATGCTAGCAAACATTTTGACTGTGGTATGTGGGATGCTTATAGGGGATATATGTTTTCAAAGGTTTGTGTACTGTTTCATTTGTTGAGGCTGTATGTAGAGTTTTGGCCAGGCCATGCAGTTAGGATTGAAGGGTTTGGCAACAAGCACTGCAGCCTAAGATACCCATGGAAGCAAACATTTTGGATTGTGGTCTATGGTTAGATTTTTGCTTGAATGGGTGTGTTATGCTGTGGTGTTTGTGAGTCCAATTATTATATACTTACTGTTTGACTTTTTGTGGTTGTATGCAGTTTTTTCATGACATGGGTAATTGGAGCAGACATTTTTTTTCAATCTCTGTGATAAACAAAATATATGTTAGTGTGGGTAGTTCATAATGAGTTATTGCATTGCATAATAGACATTTCAGTATTTTGTCGACCCTCTGTTACACTCACCTGGTCTCCACAGGGGCGCCGAACGAAGCTGGACAGCAACTGTCTCCACTAGCATCACACGTAGCAGAGTGGTGAATGGCTGCACGTGCCCTCTCTGTTTTGCCCTTTCGTCACAAATGAAGATTTGCCTAAAATGTTGAAACGAGATGTTAACTAGCCATAAGGAGGAGGACCGGCTCCCACCTCCCATGACCTCCTTGTGCACCCCTCTACTATGTCTCACCTTAGAGTTATGAATGGCACATATTACCCATGCTGCGACTGTATGCAGGGATGCGTTGTAATTCAAGGATCTGGTTACTTCACTGATCCTGCAGATTACTGTAGAGTTTCATGCAACTGTGACTCTGGGTGGGTAGGTCTTTATGCCAATATTTCTTGGTATGGATTACTTTAGAGTTCAAGTTGCCAAAAGTTCACTACTGTGCTCGTTTCTTTGCAGATCCCCTTTTTGATACACCCGAAGTGTCTCCTCTCCACAAATGATGAGAAGAATTCCAGGGGTGAGTTTCAACTCTAGCACAATGTGATAATGTCTAAAAATACGGTATTGTTCTTCTGTGCAACTAACCTGCTGTTCCTTTTCAGTTCTGCAGGTGTGGTGACTCTGGAGCGGTGATGGTGTCTCGAGGGACAGCAAGAGTGTGCAGCCTTCGGGTATTAGTGCTGCGTAAGGTCGAAATGTCTTTAATGAGGCCTTTTTCCTTTGCGCGGCTAACCGGATGTTTCTTTTCTGTTTGGCAGGTGAGGTAGCTCTGGAGCGGCGATTGCGTGATGGTGCCTCGATGGATCACCAGAGTGAGCAGCCTTCTGGTGAGTATTAGCATTGCACAGTGTTGAAATGTCTTTAATGTGGTCCTTTGCTCTGCCCGCTAACCTGATGTTTCCTTTTCTGTTTGGCAGATGCGAAGGCTCCAGAGCGACTGAGATGGAGCGTCAGGTAAAAACCTTGTTCTCGTTTCTTCTCTCTTCCTTTCTTCCCTTACAGGCAATGGTTCGTGAAGACCAGGACGGGCGTGGTTGAAGACCGGGCTGAAGCTAGCAGGCACGGTGAGCGTTACGCTGCAGGAGTGAAGAATAACACGAAGTGTGTTCTGTTCTGAGGGTGTGGTTTATATAGCCTCAAAGAAGTAGTCCCAAGGTGAAGTAATCCCTCCAAGCACACCCTACCCAACTAGTCCCAGGTAAAGTAGTCCCTCTAGCATGCCTCAGACTGGGCTGAATGCGATTCCTCTTCCCCTGCAAACTGCCTTGCTTGAAAGAGTATTGTGAACCTGGCGCCAACGGCGCCAGGACTGAGTCCAGGAAGTCTTTAGGCAATCCTTTGGGGCCTTAAAGGTCCCCATAGGTGCCGGTACCTGGGGCAGGCTGGTCTGCTCCTGTCGTCTGGGGGCAAGCACCGTGACACCGTCATAGTTAGTACTTTAGAAGTACTACAGTTCAAACCAGTGTGCTGTGCCATGTGCTCAGTTCCTGTGTGTGTTTATTAAATCATTGGGTCTGTGGGGAAAAAATCCATGCTTGATTTAAAAAAAAAACTTTCTATGTTGTGGTACAATATATTTCTTTCATTGTTTTCAGTAGGAGGAATTGAATAGGTGTATGGTTTTGATTTGGAAGTGGTGGTAGTATTGTTGCAATTAGTAGTTGGTGTATTATATTTGTTAATTTCTTTTTTCCATTTTAGTGGTATTCATCTATCTGTTGGCTTGTTGCAGATTTTTGGGGCTGTTTGATACCTTTTGGTGTATTTTAACTGTTCATAGTTTTGAAGTTTTGTTAATGTTTTTGCATAGATTAGCTATTAAATTTTGGTTTTAAGAATATTAAGTAAGCGTTAACAAGATTTGCAGGTAATCTGTTTTAGAGTAATGGTAGCATCAATGCATTCAGACCATCCACATTTCTTTTTTATATATGAAGTGTAGTGACCTGCATTAGTTGTGGCTACTGCTTGGTAGATTATTCCAATTGTTTTGAAGGTTTTCCTACCAAGTGATACTTGACCATGTGTGAATCCAGTCAGCTTGCAGTTGTTTTTGGTACCATCTGCATTGTAACGTACAAGCATTACTATTACGTATTTACTATGTGGTTGTATTTGTAAGGTGGAGCAATTATCTGAATTGCAGGTAGTACATAATCGGCCATGGTTTGCATTTTGTACAAGTTGCTGAAATGGAATTCACAGTTAGGTATGGATACATATACAATGCGTTTATTAGGAACTTCTTGTACTACATGGCTGCAAAGAGTACATGTATGTTTCCACATGTATGAAATCTGGAAGATTTCATTTATAGGTATGTTTTTGTTTTCTAGTATATTGAATATTGAAAAACAATGTTGTCACGTGGGTATGTTTGAAATCCAACAACTGTGCTCCATTAACTAGTCCTGGCTCCACGTCAAGGTTATGTTTAAGCATTACTCTACAGTTTAAAGATAATTTTAATATTTTCTCCAAACCAGCTGTGTTGGAGATAAAGTTTTCTAAGGTATTTAGTCTTGTTTTGGCTTGTTGACATATGGGTAGTTTCATACCATGTACGTCCAGTTTGTCTGTGGAGCAAATTTCAATTATTGGTTGCATTTCTTTTTTCAACATTGTTTCCTTGAATTTTGCACAGCTTGTAAGAGTTGGCATCAAGGACATACAATTTACATTTTTGTGTGATAATTGTTCCATGACATCAGTAGCACATGAGTTATGGCCATAGAGTGCATGGATGTGGCTGGTTTTTAATATAGATTGTGCTTCTTGAGGTAGTACACCAACTCTAATACTTTTTCAAATGTTGGCGTATGTGAGGTCTGCAGACTGGTGCATGTTTTCAGTTAATTCTCTGTAATGGAAATGTTGCCAAAGGTTGACACTTCCTATGCTGCCAAGCGTTTTACGGCACAGTTTCAGTTTATGCCCTAAGATTTAAAAAATAGGTTCACCTTTCACTGGTGTTAATTGAAGATCTCCGAAAACAATGTTTTCCTCCAAAGAGTTCTTTGTAGCCTGTTTTGAGGACCTCTTGGAATTTGAGGTGAATCAAAGCAAACATTAGGTTGGAGAGGATGCTCACCTCATCTATTAGTAGCATTTTCATTTGTTTGAAAACTCTGCGTAGTTCCATTGCAGCTTCTGTAGAAAGCTTGTAATAGTCTAATTCGTTTTGGTGTTCTACTGGAAGGAGTAGTAATCGGTGTAAAGTGACACCGCCTTTGTTGTAGGCAGCTAAACCTGTGGGGGCAGTTACAACTACTGACAGTTTGTTGTTTGTCAATTGTTGGAGGAACTTGCCGATTTCGATTAAGAATGTTTTGCCTGAACCAGCTTGACCACTCACGTATGGTAGTATAGGTTTCTAGTCCTGGCAGGTACAGTTTTTACTTTCATGTTGCACACCATGTTCAATTTGTTTTGTTATTTCTTGGAAAATGCTACACTGCTCATTGTTTAGCTATGATTTCAGTACAGCAAAGTCTTCTGTAGGTTGCTCATACTGACACATGGTTTTTTCTACTTCGGTCATGGCTAATTCTGCCTCATTTGCTATTAGTGGGTGTCCAAGTGGTTCTTGGCTTCCTGTTACAGAAGGTTGACTACTGTCAGGAGTGTCCACATCTAGTTGGGCCTGGAGTAGTTCTTCGTGTTGCTGTTCATTGTACAACAATGTTTTGTACTATATAAAGTTTACATCGGTTATAGTACTTTCATTTGCTTTGAAAGGGTCTTCATAGGAGTCATAGGTATCTAGTAAATCTTCTTTTCGCCATGGTTTAAAATGTTGTAGCAGGGACATGTAATACAGTTATTGATGTTGAGGAGTTTTTAATGACAATTTGATATGATTAATTAAGCTTCTTTTGGTAAGTTTCACTAAACTGCTTTCACAATTTGCCACTTCGTATCTACCTTTCATTTCATCTGGTTTAATATTATTTTTGTATGTGAAGCTTTGGGCTATGTGGTATAGACACTTGGTTTCCAAAGTGGTACTCCTGTTTGGGTAGTATGTGTCTAGTAAACTGTTTTTCAAAATGTCTTGGCTGTTAGAAAAATAGCCAAAAATGATCCTATGTCCTCATATGATTTGAGAACTCTTTATAGATTTAGCAGGACCAAGACTTAGCCATACTATATTTTCAGATTTTCCACAAAAGGCAGTACCGGCTAAACGGTTTGCAGCTTCATAGCAGCCACATTTTCTATGAGAGAGCATTTTTATGCCTAATCTGTACAATTTCTGTGACAGTGTTTTGTCAGATGATGTGTCATCCCAGAGGTCTTGAAGCTATTTTCTTTGCTTTGATTAAGTAGGCTGTGACATATCGTGCAACTGCAGTGGAATTGTCTGCAATGTACTGCACATCTATGTTTGCATTCCATAGGAGGGCAATGATTGCATTGTAATCATTGATGTATTTTGATTCTTCTGTTCTTTTTATGTAATATGTGTTCCTAGATGATTTACCTTTGACACTATGTCTAACTGAAGACATGAAGTGGTTTACTTGACCTGTTATTGGGACGGGTCTAGGGAAACCAAAGCGGCATTTGGTGTAGTATTTCCCTTTGTTTTTATATTTGTGATGACAATATTTCCCACATTTGTGTCTTTGAAATTGTAAAATTTGGGCATGCAGGTCACTATGTGTTTGTGAAGGGATTTCACAAGTGATATAGTTTTGGATGAACTGCAAAACAATGGCATCACTGTCCTGACTGAATTTAGGAGCATCTTTAATCCATAAAAGCATGTGGATGTGTGGTGCTCCTCTGGCTTGGTATTCTTTTCTCCAAAAGAAGTGTTGCACTTCTCAGAGGGTAGGAACAGTTTTATTACAAATAAAGTGTAGAATAGCGATGATGGAAATATCTTGATACATTTACAGGATCTAAGAGAAGAGTTCTCCTGGTGTTTGTATATCTAGGTTTGTTTTGTTTGCTATG
Organism: Ambystoma mexicanum; assembly: GCF_040938575.1. Classification (NCBI taxonomy): domain Eukaryota; kingdom Metazoa; phylum Chordata; class Amphibia; order Caudata; family Ambystomatidae; genus Ambystoma; species Ambystoma mexicanum. The sequence goes on along the minus strand of NC_090933.1, from coordinate 1,271,243,546 downwards.
CATAGGAAATCGTGTAAATCTTCCCATGCATATTCTGCACAACTTAATGTAACAAATCAAGTGGGTGGGACCAGGTTTCCCATCATACAGCATACATCTCCGTGATGTCGGAACCAGTGCTTTTGTACCACGCATGTTTGCTAAAAGATTTGTAATGCTTGACTGTAAAACCTCATCTTTTTCTTGCACTTTTCGTAGTAATTGCGTAGCTGATATTTTGAAAATGGGTACCTAATTTCAATGTGTGTGCAACTCCGTAGCATAGATTGCTAGTTCACTTTTAAAGAGAAGGTGGAATAGGTTTTCCACGTTTTGTCTAAATCTGGGGTCTTTAAAATACATTTGTAAAGAGTGGTATTCTGATGCTGTTATTTGAGTGGGTCTATCATCGTACCTTCCTCCTTTTCCAGTAGGAAAGAGTAGAGGAAAGGCACGTGCTCCTATACTTTTTTCCCATATGCTGATTGGAGATCCTTTGGCTTGTCGCATTTGGTATGTTTCCAGTGCATCATCTATGGTGTCTTTAGAGTGTAATGGGTGAATTGTATAATGGTCTAAAATACTGGATTCTGTAGCAGGATCTAGAAGTTGAAATTGACCAGTTTCTGATGACTCTTGAATTATTTCAGTGGTTTCCCCTCAGGTTTTCTTCAATATTAATTTCTTTGAAGTATTCATTGTTGTCTTTTAGATATTGCAGGGCTTGTCTAACTTTATGTAAGTCCACGAGTTGTTGCCAAATTTCTTAGTCTTTTGTAGGTACGCCATTTACTAAGATAATTAAAGATTGATCTATTGGGCATTGCACTCCTACAGTGTGTACATTTTCTTTGAGATCTAATGGCAAATAAAATACTTTGCCACTAATTCAGAGGGAGGTAATTTTGCTGGTTTTGGATGAAGGCATATTATTGCTTGAAATGGGTGCACTGTTTGAATTATGATGCCCTCATATAAGTTGAGTTGTTGCAGAGGTTTTGGTAGTGGGAATAATTCCCAGTTATTTGTGATAGCACGTGAAGATGTTTAGTTGTGGTCAAGTTTTGCAGTGCAGTAACTGCAAAGTATTAAGGGGTCAGTAATTTTGTATTTGTTTTCTGCTATAAGGTAGAGAGCTAATTGGAACCATTTGGAATCTTCATTGTCTTCTACTTTGTACGTTATGTCTACAGTTTTTATGCTATTTTTATAAAAAGTCCTGCGGCAACACACACACACATGGTTTGGTACTTCAGCAGATGTACTTTTAAACTTTAGTATTTCATTTTTGTATGTGTGTAATAGAAGGTTGCCATCTCTACAGTTGTTGTTAGTTTGTTGTAAAGCTATTGCATATTGTAAGTGGCTTTCACTTCCAAAATATTTTCTCAGGATATGCTCTATTTCTTTGAGTTTTTATTTGGCTGTACCATGTAGAAGTTTGTTATTTAAATTGGCTAGTGCTAAAGCAGGAGTTTTGGCATAGTACAGTTGATGAACTAGATTTCTTATAGTTGAATGATGTGTTGATATCATTTTGATATGATGGAAGGTGCTTTTGCAAATAGGTCCAGAAATGCAGGCTAATGAATGTCGTTGTAGTCCTGTGTATTTGCGCACTGGACAGGCATCCATATTTTGTAGTAGTTTCATTTTGAATTTGTCTTTGTCTTTCACATACTGATTGAGGAACTGGCATAAAGATTTGAAAGATTTTTTGACAATGTTACACATTGGTGTGCACGGCCATTTGTAGACTGGACATTTTGGTTCAGTGGAATGGAGAGGTGATACTGAGTTTTCTGGGGATATTTTTTTGAGCAGTGTTTCTTGTTCCATAATGGTATTGTTAAGATTGTCATACCCTCGTCCACTGCTATGTATGGCAATTGGGTTTGTTTGCTTTTGTTTGTATGCTTCATTGAAATATGGTTCTGTGCTCGTGATGTGACTCCATTCACCTCCACAGATGTTTGAGAAGCTATCTTTGTTGATATTCTGTTTATTGAGAAGTCTTTTTTGTAATTTAGTACTTAGTTTTGTTAGTGGTTTCATTCTGTTTAAAACTAAAATAAATAATTTCCTTTTGAGAAGGATTGCACTGTATGAGAGCTTCTAGGATTAATTTTCTATGGTAGATTTTAAGGGTTGTGTGTGATTACTCTCCTGTTATAAGGTTCTGAAGGACTCTGTGGCAGAACATTTTTTGTAAATATTTGCTTTTGGTATGTTTACTTGCTGCTATGTCCTTTATAGATGCAGTGTTAGCAGTAGTGGTAGCTGAAGTCTTGTTAATCACTTTGTTTCATTTTACATTTTGAAAGAGAAGGCAAAGTTTTCATATCGAAAGCTTGTTTTGTTTCGCTTAATGACTATTAGCTGTTTTGTTTGAATGTTTTGTACAAATTCTGCTAGAGGTGGATGCTTATTTTGGAGGGTATTATTTTGATTTTTTTTACTTTTGCATTGCATTCTACAGAGAAATTTTTGGTAGGCATTCTTTGGGGTCTGTTGGAGAAAAAAAGAAAGTGTGGGTTGGGATCTTGGCCAGTGAATGTGTGCTTTGTGCATGAGTGTCTGAGTATGATGGTAAGGATGTATGTGGATGTATGTAGATGTGTGTGATTGTGCTATGGGCAGCTACATCATGTTGGGAAGGATATTCTTGTATTGGTGTTTTAATATACTGGGGTTCAGATGACAATACACAGTATGCAGCTGGTGAGGGGAATCACTTATACTGAATCTAATGTTACAGGTTTAATAACATCGTTTGATCTACAATTCTAGAATTCTACAGTGTTTGAATAACAGAACATTATGGCAGTATTGCACTTTTTTGGATGGAAAGAGTAGGTTTCTTCTGAGTTCTTGTTCGTACTTCAGATGCTGCTGCTTTTCAGGAGAGTGGTCTTCACTGCAATTGTGAAAGAAAGAAGTTAATAAGGAACAAGTTACTTACCTGTAACTGTTGTTCTCCAGCATGGGTCTGGCATGGATTCACATGCTCATGAATATTCCCCGTCGTCAGGCTGGGAATCCTCGGTAAAGAAAAAACCAGTATCAGTTTCGTTTCTGATCTGTCTTTCGTAGTAATAACCAATCACTGGTCTCTGCGTCATACTGACCACAGCCAATGACTGCCCTCTACCTAAGCACCGCCTCTGGCAGCCATCTTCAGATTTGGAAGCACGTGAAGTGGCAGTATGACCAAGTGAAGAGCCGCAGAGGGGTAGGCGGGAGGGTTCGCATGTGAATCCATGCCAGACCCATGCTGGAGAACAACAGTTACAGGTAAGTAACTTGTTCCTTCTCCAGCATGGGGTCTGGCATGGATTCACATGCTCATGAATAAAGAATACATAGCAGTACACACATGCACAACCACGGGAGGTGGCAAAGGCTCAACATTAAGCATAGCATCAAACTCAACATTAAGCATCTTACCTCCTCACCAGGCTCACCTCAGGCGAACAGGTTGCGCAGCACTGCTTGGCCGACCCTGGACTCCTCCCTGGAATCCCGGTCGACGCAGTAGAATCTCGTGAAGGTGTGCGTCGACCTCCACGTAGCAGCCCTGGATATGTCCAGCAGGGGCACACCAGAAAGGAACGCCGTGGTAGCTGCGATCGCTCTGGTGGAATGGGCTCTCGGACGGCCGGGCAGCGGTCGGTTTGCCAACCGATGACAGTACATGATACAGCCGGAGAGCCATCTGGAAATGGAAGCCTTCGAGAGAGCCTTCCCCTGATTGACAGGTCCAAAGTTCACAAAGAGTTGTGACGTCTTCCGAAAACACTTCGTGCGGTCCACGTAGAACTTCAGCGCTCTAGCTACATCCAGCGAGTGCAAAGTCCTCTCAGCCGGCGACGAAGGCGACGGGAAGAACACAGGCAACACCAAGGGTTCGTTGAGATGGAAGTCCGACGGTACCTTGGGCATGAAGGAGGGGTGCGTCCTGAGCACTACCCTCGTGTCGTGGAAAGTCAAGTACGGGGCCTTGCAGGAAAGGGCCTGGATCTCTCCCACTCGTCGTGCGGAGGTGATGGCCACAAGAAAAGCAGTTTTCCACGATAGAAACTTCAACGGAGCCGAGTGCAGAGGCTCGAACGGAGGTCCCATGAGCTTGGTCAGCACCACGTTGAGCTCCCACGCCGGGGCCGGAGCCTTCACCGGCGGGAACGATCTGAACAGTCCCTTCATGAACTCTTTCACCAGGCGATGAGACCACAAGGACGTCCGTCCCGTGGTTCTGGTGTATCTGGAGATCGCAGCAAGATGAATCTTGATGGACGCGTGTGCCAGGCCAGCTTTGGCCAGCGTCAGCAGGTACGGCAGTACTTGGGGAGCCGTAATCCGTAGAGGGTTAATCTTCTGTGCGTGGCACCAGACAGAGAACCTCTTCCATTTGTGTCCGTAGCATTTAAGAGTCGAGGACGCCCTGGCCTTTGCAAGAATCTCTCTGCAGTCGGCCGGTATGTCGTATCCTCCAAACTCTAGCGCTGCAGGAGCCAGGCCTGCAAGTTCAGCGACTTCGGGTCGTGGTGGAGGATGGCGCCTCCTTCCCTGGAGAGTAGATCCGCGTCCGCCGGCAGTTTGATCGGCGGGGACGCTGACAAGTCCAGAAGGTCCGGGAACCATATCTGCCTCGGCCACGAGGGTGCGACGAGGATCATCCTGCACCGTGACTTCTTGAGCAGGTTGACTAGCCGGATTAGCAGAGGCAAGGGAGGGAACGCGTAGAGGAACAGGCCCTCCCAGGGGAACGAGAAAGCATCGCCCATGCTCCTCGTCTGGGGAAACCTGCTGGCGAACCTCCGGCACTTGGTGTTCGTCGCCGTCGCGAACAAGTCGATCTGGGGTGTGCCCCACCGTCGGAAGAGACGATCCACCAGATCCTGCCGTAGTTCCCACTCGTGGCACGAGCGCAGCTCCCTGCTGAGTGAGTCGGCGATGGTGTTTTTTATCCCTGCCAGATGAAACGGCACCAGAAAAATCCTTTGGGCGACGGCCCAATGCCACAGGTCCTGCGCCTCCTTGGACAGCGCTGGGGACCTGGTTCCGCCCTGTTTCCTGATGTAAAACATGGTGGTGGTGTTGTCGGTGAAGATCCTCACCACCTTGCCCTTGAGGGACGGAAGGAAAGACCTGAGGGCCCAAAACACTGCACGGAGCTCCAGGACGTTGATATGCAGGGACTTCTCCGTCGGGAGCCAGAGTCCCTTTGCGTGCAGATTTTCGGTGTGCGCTCCCCACCCTTCCAGGGAGGCATCCGTAGTCACAGTCTCCTGGTGGGCTGGGGTCTGGAAGTCCATGCCCGCCGTCAGATGCGCGCGGGTGCCCCACCACCGTATCGCTCGTCGGAAGTTCTCGTCGAGCTTGATCCTTTCCTCGAAGCTGCCCGTCGTCTGGATCCAGCGCGCATCCAGGAATTCTTGCAACGGGCGCATCCGGAGCCTGCACATGGGAATGAGGTAGATGCAGGAAGACATCATCCCGAGGAGGGACTTGATGGACCTCACTTTGGCCGCGTCGGCCACCAACATCCGTTGCACCTTGCCCAAGATGGTCCTGGTCCTCTCCTCCGACGGGGAGGCTAGAAGGGACACTGTGTCGAGCCTCGCTCCGAGAAACAGTGCGACTTGCGCGGGCACCAGGTGGGATTTGGCGTAGTTCACGAAGAATCCCAGGTCCGTGAGGAGTTGGACGGTCCTTGCCGTGTGAACCACGGCGAGTTCCCTCGTCTTGGCGCGGATGAGCCAGTCGTCCAGGTAGGGGTAGACGTGGATCCCCTCGCGGCGCAGCTGCGCCGCCACCGGTGCGAGGCACTTGGTGAATACCCTGGGTGCCGACCGTAGTCCGAAGGGGAGGGCTCTGAACTGGTAATGACGCCCTTGGACCACAAACCTGAGGAATTTTCGGTGCCCCTTTAGGATGGGAATGTGGAAGTAGGCATCCTCCAAATCCAACGACGATAGGAAATCCCCTTCCTCCAGCTGGCCCAGGACGTGCTGGAGGGTGACCATCCGGAACTTCTGCGCCTTGATGAACTTGTTCAGACGTCGGAGGTCTAGGATGGGGCGCCATCCTCCCGTCTTCTTCTTCACGAGGAAGTATCTCGAGTAAACTCCGGAGCCCCGAAGCCTCTTTGGGACGATTTCGATGGCGCCCTTTCTGAGCATCGCCTTTACCTCCAGGAGAAGTTGAGGGACGTGAAGTTCTTTCCTGGCCACGGGGGGGACACGCGGGCACCTTCTTTGAAACTCGAGCGCGTGGCCCTGGGCCAGGGCGTCCAGAACCCAACGGTCGGTGGAGATGGACTCCCACACGCTGACGAAGCCCGCCAGCCGGCCTCCCACCGGGGTGCTCCGGCGGGGGCCCGACCCCACAGCCGGTTCAATCCTGCTTGGACGCGGCCTTGCCGCCTTGACCTCCTGGGCGACGACGGCGGGGTCCGCTAGACTTGCCTCGTCCTCTGTAGGCCTCTTGCGACGACGAGCGGGCCGCTTGACGGTAGGAAGCGAAACCGCCGCCGGAACCTCTGGAGGCGCCCTTGCCTCCGCTGCTCCGAAAGGGCGTCCGACGTTGCTGCAGAACCCCGAGGGCCCGGGCCGTCTCAGTATCCGCCTTGATGGCCTGAAGGGAATCGTCCACTGTCTTCCCAAACAGGTTGTTCCCGTCGAAGGGCATGTCCAGGACTCTGGTCTGGACGTCCTGCCGGAAATCCGTAGCTTTGAGCCATCCACGACGTCGAAGGCAAACGCCGTTGCCCAGCTGGCGGAACCCAGTGTCGGCGATGTCCGTCGCCACGGTGATGGCGTGGTCCGAGGCCACCTCACCTTCCTGCAGGATCTCCAGGGCCTCCGCCCTCTTGTCGTCCGGCAGAAAATCCAGCAGGGGAGCTATCTTGTACCAGAGCTCCCTGTCGTAGCGAGCCACGATAGCCAAGGCGTTGGCCGCTTTAATCGTCGTCGCTGCCGACGAGATGACTCTACGTCCCATAGCATCCAATTTCTTTCCCTCGCCGTCCGGCGGGGAAGTCGATGTGGAGGCCGCACCCCCCCCGCTTTCTTCCTGGCTGCCGCGGAGACGACGGAATCCGGGGTAGGCTGTGCCCGGAGGCACAGGGGGGCCGTGTCCGGGACCCGGTACTTCTTCTCGTACCGGTCTCTTCTAGCTGGCGTCGTGGAAGGGTTCTTGAGGAGGGAAAGGCCCTCATCCCAAATGTCGTCCAACAGAGGCACTGCGAGGACCGTCTTCCTCTTGGCCTCGCGCCGCTGATAAAGGAAGCCTTCCTTTTTCTTCTCCTCAGGGCAGAGTTGGAAAAGCTCGGAAGCCCTGGAGATCATGGAGTGGAAAGATCCGATCTCGTCGGGCGGAGAAGCCCTGGCGGGAGGCGACGACGGAATATCCTCGTCGTATGCCTCGTCGTCCGTACCCGTCGCTGCCGTGTCAGTCCCCGTATCATCCCCTCGGGTGGACGGGGGAGAGGGCTGGACGGGGCGCGACGGTTGAAAAGGAGGTGGTGGATGGATCCTTCTTTTCTTGGTAGGGGGAACACCAGAAGGTCCCGGTTCTGGATCCCCCGACGGGAAAGGTTCTTCCGTCGGTAACGGTAGTCTCGTCCTTATCTCGGAGCATAAGGACTGTATGGCCAACAAAATGGCCGCTGAGTTGTCTTGCGGCGCTGGCAGAGGGGAATCCGACGGGCGAGCAGGGGCCCCGTCGGTATCCTCGACGATGTCGTCGTCGTCGTCACCTGCGTCGGGGTCCATTCCGACGGGCTGGCCTTCTTCCACGCCTAGGCCGTGGCTTAAGACCTCGATCAGCTCCTCTTCTGAGGTTGAGGCCGAATCTACGACGACGCCCTGCCCCCCCTTCTTCTTCCCCACGGGGGGTTTCACGGGGGTCCTATCGATGGGCACAAAAGAAGACTCCCTCCGAGGAGGCAGGGAGATTCTGGGCCCCGAGGTCGCCACCACTGGCGCAGCCTCCACAGGCTGAGCCAGGGCCGCCGCGACCGTTTCGATAGAGGGCTTGGTCGGATGGATCAAGGCCTTCACCACCTTAGGTGCGCTCACCGCCTTATCCTTGAGGGAGGGGGCACTGCCACGCTCCTCCTCTGCCTTAGAGCTCGACTGGGGCCTCTCCAGGAGTTTCGCCGGGTGCTCGGCCTTCCTCTTACCCGACCCAGAGCGTTGGCTCGTGGTTGATGGTGCCGGGGAGGGTGCGCCCTGCCTGGCGCCCGTAGAGCCCGACCGTTCGGCGCTCCCGGTGCCAGCGGACTCGCGGTGCTTAGCCTTATGTTGGGCCCCCGTCGCCGGGGCGCCCTCAAAGGTCTTAGAAGACCGCTCGGGTTTCTTCTTCTCGCCAGACGGGCTCTTACCCTCCAGCCAGTTGGCGAGACGCTGATGGCGGTCCTTCATGGTCCGTTCCGACATGTTGCCGCAAAACGCACAGTCCTTCTCCACGTGCGTCTTGTCCTCATGAAGGCAGTAAAGGCAGAAAGAGTGTTCGTTCTCCTTAAAGACGTTCTGCAGCTGGCATCCAGGGCAGACCCTGAACAGCTTTCCGGGCGTCGAGCTTCCCTTCTCCTGGGCCATCTCCGAGACCGGGCCTGAGAAGCTTCTGGAGTCCTCCGAAGTGTAGCTCGACGAAATCTTCACCCTTGAGGGGCGCAGACGAATCCGACACGGGTCCCCGTTGATCGGATGTAGGATCGGTGGAGCTTGAGGCTCTTTTGACCGAAAGAAATCGAGTTTTTGTGAAAAAACGCGAAAAAATAGCACTAACGCTCGAGAGCAATAGCACGAGGATCCCAACACATGAACGTGCGGTAAAAATCTGAAGATGGCTGCCAGAGGCGGTGCTTAGGTAGAGGGCAGTCATTGGCTGTGGTCAGTATGACGCAGAGACCAGTGATTGGTTATTACTACGAAAGACAGATCAGAAACGAAACTGATACTGGTTTTTTCTTTACCGAGGATTCCCAGCCTGACGACGGGGAATATTCATGAGCATGTGAATCCATGCCAGACCCCATGCTGGAGAAATATGTGTGTTAATAGCACTGCTGTTAATGTAGACATGGATTTTTTTTGTTTTTGCAGTAGTAGTGTTTTCTGATAACTGTGCATACCATGTACATGTACTTTCGTTTGCCTATGTGCATTCTGTATATTTTATTTAGAATCGGTTAGTTGAATGTGCTTTAGAAAGGCGTACGATAGTAAGTGCACAGAGCACACCTGGCTTCTTAAGACAGTGTTATTGGATGTTAGGAGATAAGAAATAATGCTTGGAGATGGAAAAGTCTGAAATAAAGTAAGGGTTGCAAGGAAGGATCTGGTGCTTGTGTTGGAGACCGAAGAGAAGGGGGAGATGTAGGTTTTGTTTTACAACAGTGTACATATTTGTAGATGATGTGATAGACATGACTGTACATGTGCATAGTTGAATGCTGTTGTAAATTCTAGAATGGAATGGGCAACCAGATGGAATGAGACAGCGGTCTAGATTGGAAGAACATTTGTAGAGGCAGTGGTGTTGTTTCAACTGGGAGCCTTGAATATCTTTGTGCATGAATAAAGATGCATGTGCTCATCCTGGCTGTATGTCATTTTATAACACACTGCAAAGCCTTTTTCACAATTATACTTGTATATTTCTCCCATATTTTAACATGAAATGATTCTTTTTTTAGATAGCTGTGTGTGTAAACAAAAATTTGGAGAGCAGACAGGTTTGCAAGTGAGATGGGAGAAATGACAGTAAGTTTGTTTTACAGGTTATACAGGGTAAGTGGCAGTTACTCTGTTTATTTGCATTTATACACGAGCTGTACATGTACTGTGCATAAAATATTCATACCTGTAGTTTGTGTTTATGCATGTGGATGTGCATGAATCTGCAAGTAGAAATCTTGGAGAGTTTTATTGTAGTTGTTGCTGTAGGTGCTTTGCAATCACAGCCCAATTGTACTCAGAGTGATCAATAGTACATCTAAAGTGCTGAACTGTCATGATGGAGTTAGATGTAGAGTTCTTGGATGTGATTGGTAGATGGCTGTGTGACTGCTTAACAGTAGCCAATGAGGAAATGCTGCAGAGAGTGAAGTGGAAACGGTTGAAGGGCTGCCTCAGAGTTACGTGCTCCGCGCACACTGCAGCTGTCCGCCGACAGGGCGTGCCCCATCCGGGGCTTCTCAACAAATCCAGCATGGAAAGGGGACTGTAGGGATCGGCCAATCAGGTTTTGAGGTTCTGGTTTGTATTGAGAGAGTCTGTGCAGTGAAGATGGCAGAGGTGGAGAAAGTCAAGGTGTTGGTGCTTGGAGATGTGTTTGTTGATAGTTTGGAGCAGTATGCTAAATATAGGAATGTGGCAAACAATTTTGATGTAAAAGGAGGGGAGGTGGTGTGGAGCACTGTGCCTGGTTTCAATTTGCAGGCAATTGTACACGTTTGTGAAGATATGAGCAAGGTGAACAGTCCAGATGTGGTTGTTCTGCACTTTGGTGTTTTGCATTTGGGCTATGTCATTGCCCCACCTTTGTTGAAAGATCTAGAAAACGTGGTTCAGGCAGTAATGAAACTACTTCCAAATGCCAAAGTAATTTCTTCTGGTTTGGTACCTAGGGCAATATGGGACAATAGTTCTGTTTGTCCTCAGCAAAATATTGCTAGGTGTTTAATCAACCAATGCATGTTTGTTTTTATGCTTAGAGCTGGCATGTTAATTTGAAACAATGACAACATTGACTCTGGTAATGTTGATTATTTTAAAGAAGATGCATGTCTATCTTTTATGGGAAATGCCATACTCTTTTGGAACATAAGGCTTGCATTGCAGAAGCTAATGTGAAGATTTTTGGAGGAAAATAAGGAAATAAATACAAAATAAAAGGTCTTTCTGAAGCACCTTAGAAAAAAAAGGCTCTTTTCAGAGCAAACCTCGAAGGGGATCTGGGGCACACTATTTAAATTTTCATTACCCACTCAGATTTTTCGATTTGTCCGCGGACACCGCGTATTATATACAGGGAATTTGAGGTTGAGAGGCATGCAAATGAGACTTGGCAGAGCAAGGGATTGGTCAATAAGGCTTACTGGGTAAGAGGTTTAAGGAGAGACTGTCAGAAAGTCTTTTTGCTGAGAGGAGAGCAGATAGCTATGGCTGTGTGTTTCAGAAAGCAGATTGTTTGGATTTTGGGAGATTTGTGGATAAATTGGTTGGAGGCACATGCAGATCGCTGTGGAGTGGCTGTACATCTTGGTTTCCCTCATGTGGAAGTGCACTAGCATGGAGTGCGTGGAAGGAAGTGGCTGGATTTGGTACCTCTTTGTGCTACTTTGGTGACACAGTGTCATCCAGACATTATTATTATTCATTGTGGAGGGAACAGTTTAGGACATGTGTCTGGAATCTCTTTGCAATTTGCAATGAAAAAAGTACTTGGGAATGTCATGGACATTTCCAAACTCCCAAGTAATTTGTTCTCATATTGCGCAGACACATATGTGGCTGCGTTCTTCATTTGGTCCACAAATGGAGAAAGCGAGGCGCAAGGTCAACAAGGCAGTTTGTGCCTTTTTGAGACATGTTGGCATGTCGTCTTTTCACAATGAAAATATGTTTCCTTTTGTCTACATAGTAGAGGACCGCTCTTCGCAAATCTAGTGTGTGTAGTTTCACCTCAGCAGAGCTTTTGGGTTCTTGGAAGAAGGCCGGTAGCTTAATGGAGTGGTTAACGTGGAATTTTGAAATGAACTTAGGTGAAAACCTAGGGTGTGTTCGTATAACCAGTATATCCTTATGAACAGAAAAGAAAGGATCCTGCACTGTCAGAGCCTGAATTTTACTGACCCTTCTTATGGAATTAATTGCTACTAAGAAGGCAGTTTTGTAGGTCAGGTGTTTGAGACTGGCTTTATGCATGGGTTCAAATGGTGGGGCCATGAGCTTAGCAAGCACCACATTAAGGTCCCATCCTGGTGGTGGGTTTGAAATTGGAGGGTGGAGTCTCTTTACCCCTTCCATGAAGGCTTCTACCACTGGTACTTTCCACCACAAAACCTTGTTATGGGAGGTGGTGTAGGCTGACAGCGCCACCAGGTGTACCTTGAGTGAATTAAATACTCATTCAGCAGGTGGAGCATGTAGGTGACAATATTGGAAGGAGTGCAATCAACCGGGTTGATTTGCTTATTCTGGCACCAGAGAACGAATCTTTTCCATTTATCGAAGTTTGGTTTCCTAGATTCCTTTAGGATGTCCATGCATCTCTGTGGTAGGTTGAGATGTCCAAACTCTATGACTTCAGGAGCCATGCTGCTAAGCTAATTGAGCTGGGTTGAGGATGCACTGTTTGAGCTTGGTGCTGGGATAGTAGGTTCTGCCAGCAAGGGAGTCTGATGGGTTTGCATACTGCTAGTCTGAGCAGGTGTGGGAACCACAGTTGCCTCGCCCACATGGGAGCAACTAGGATGAGCGTCATCGATTCCCTGTGCATCTTGTTGACCACCTTCCTCATGAGAGGGGTCGGTGGAAAAGCATAGGCAAACATCCCTGACCAGTTAATCCACAGGGCGTTCCCTTTGGAGTCTGGCTGGGGGAACCTGGATGAGAATCCTGGGCATTGCCTGATTTCGCCTGTGGCGAATAGATCTATAGTGGGGAAACCCCACTGTGAGAAGATGTCTTCTACTACTTCTCTGTGTAGACACCATTCGTGTTCTTCTGGTAGGGGATCTCTGCTTAAAGCGTCTGCTAGTGAATTGAGATCCCCTGGAACATGTTGAGATGACAGGTAAATGTTCCGTCTGAGTGCCCATGTCCAAATTCTCTGGGCAAGCCTGGACAGATATACGAACAAGTCCCTCCCTGTTCATGTAAAACATTGCTGTTGTGCTGTCTGTTAAGATTTGCACTGACAGGTTCATCAGGTGGGGCTCGAAGCGCTCTGAAGACTGCCAGAAGCTCTAGCAGATTGATGTGATTATTGGCCACTGTGTGAGACCAGAGACCCTGCGCTGTGTGGTGAAGGAGGTGTGCTCCCCACCATGACAGGGGCGCCTCTGTAGTGACTACAGCCTTTATCTCTGGATTGAAAAAGGTTTTTTCCCTTTGACAGGTTCTCTCTCGTCCGCCAGTGAAGACTTCGTCCAAGAGTTGGCAAAACAACCACTAGATCGTCCCACTGACCACTTGCCTGAGATCATTGTTTCGCCAACCATTCCTGCATGGGTCGCATGTGCAGGCGCGTGTGGGGAACCAGGTAAATACATGACTCCATCATGCCTGGCAAATGCATCCCTTTGCGCACCCTTATCGGACGACCGGGCTGATATTGAGGAATTTGCAGTAGTATATTCCGAATTCTTTCCTGTGATGGAAAGGCCAACCCCTCTTGAGTGTTTAGGACGGCTCCTAGGAACTGTTTGGAGGTGCTTGGCACCAGGCTTGATTTAAACCCAATTCGAAGAGGAGGTGGATAGTTCTTTGAATGTTGGATCTGCAAATTACTGGGGTTTCCCCCGTGATGAGCCAGTCGTCCAGGGAAGGGTACACTGGGATTGCCTCCCTGCATCGGTGTGCTGCCACCACCGCCAGTACCTTGGTGAATACCCTTGGAGCCGAGGCTATACCGAAGGGCAACACCTTGAACTGGTAGTGCTGACTGTCCACCTTGAAGCGCAAGAATCTGCTACCAATGTATTCATATATAGCAGTTGGATATAGTAGAGCAGGACCGGGTCAATGTTCCAGTCCTTTAGTTTTCTCCAAAGCCTAGTTCTAGAAACCTAATCAAAAGCTTTTGAAAAGCCTACATAACAGCAATACAGCTTATTCTTCCCTCTGGGACTCAAGGCCCTCAGGTACTGTAATGTCGCAATGTTAGAGGTTGTATTGTATTTTTTTTCTAACCCCTGCCTGGAAAATACTCAGAATGTTGTTTGTTTCCATACAAGTATTTAGATGTTCTAGTAATACGTTGGCAAACAGTTTCTGGCTTGAATCAATCATCGCCAGAAGGTGATAGTTACATGGAATGAATATGTCCCCCCTTCTTTCGAATCAGCACCAGAATGGACTGACACCAACTATCTGGTATTGGGCCAGCCTTAAGGATTTTACAGAAATATATTTTTAACATCCTGGCCCAGAGAGTTGGATTATCCTTAAAAACCAGATTAGAGATGCCGTGGGGAGCGGGGGCATGCAATGGTAAAGATTTTATTATTAATCTTTCTAAATTTTCCACAGTCAGCTCAACATATAGTGAACCACCCATCGGCAATTCCTCCTGGCCCCGGACCACGGGTACCACCACCTCCTGCTCAATCATATTTTCACAGGAACAGTACAGGTCTTGAATATGTTTAGTCCAACTTTTCTGTGAAATTGTATTAAATTCTGTCCGGAAAAAGGATTTTCTAAAGCTATTACAATTACGTCAAAACTTTGCCAAGTTATGCTTTTTCAGCAATAGGAATAGATTCTGCCAATCTACTGTTCTTATGGATGCCTTATGGATTTTATGCCAGTTTTTATACTTTGTGGCTATATTGGTTAGCATATTTTGTTTGATAGATGAAGATAGCTTTTTTTTTTAAAACCAATTTTTATTAAGTTTCGTGCATGTATTACGACATTACATAGCATGTGTAAGCATGGATTAACCAAAAAAAACAATCGTAACACCCCACCCCCCCCCCTGTCCTTCCCCCCCACCCCCTTACAGTTCAAGTTCTCATTAGTTGCTTGTCGCTTGTTTGACGGGCTTTTCGAAAACAGAAGTGTCGTTACACCGTGCACTTGGCGCGCCGAAGTCATGGGTCCAACTGGGAGAAGTTCACGATCAGGTCGGTGGGCAATGGTCCAGCGCCCCTGGGGGAAGACCCCCGGCCCAGGCACAGAGCATTAAACTGATCGCCCATATTTGTCAAAAAAGGGGAGCCAGATTTCCTCGATGTTGGACTTGGACTCATCGAGTAGGTGTGTGAGAAACTCCATGTCATAAACGGCCCACACCTTGGTCACCCACGCTTTTTCGCCTGGCATTTCAGGGTGTTTCCATTTTTGTGCCAGGCAGCATCTGGCTGCCACCAACATGACCTGGAGCATATGGTCCTGAGTGCCCTCCTGACCATCCCCAGTGTCGATTCCGAAGAGGAGGAGCCAAGGGTAGGAAGACCGCTCAACCCCGTCCACCCCTTTGATCCAGGCCAGTACCCTTTCCCAATAATTTTGGACCACTGGGCATCCCCACCACATGTGGATGTAATCCCCTCTCTCAGTCCTACATTTCCAGCAGTGTGGATCGTATCCTGGTTTCATCCTAGCAATCCTCTGCGGGGGGTAGTGCCATCGGTGTAGTATCTTGAGGGCTTGATGGTGATATTGGAGGGAGGCCGTGGATCGATTGGCCCGCCTGCACATCTCCGTCCATCTTTCATCATCAATCTCCTCTCCTAGGTCCCTACCCCATTGTGTGCGTGCCGGTGGAGGATCCCTGGGGGCAGAGAACAGGAAGAGCTTGTAAAGGCGAGATATTATCCCCTTAGAACCCCTCGCAGATAGGAGAAGCTTTTCGAAATCCGTGAGATCCCTCCTGAGGGTGTCGCCCCAGGATGGCTCAGTAAGGACACCCTTAAGCAGGAGGTAGCGAAAGGGGGGCAGGGTACCTATTCCCAGGGCCTCCTCAAGGCCCTGCTAAGGCCTGCCTCAAACCATGTCTGGTACGCCGCTGGCTCTGCTATTTTGGCCAAGAAAGGAGGGGCCCAAATGCAACTTAGCAGGGATGGCCACGTTGTGAGCCACGGATAGTAACCTCCCTCCCTCCACAGGGACCACAGCACCTTAACCCACCCCCCCCCCCCCATCTCCTTAGCCCTAGTCAACACCTCGTAGGAGATCCTATGCTTTTTACCCGACCAGAGGAAGTTGAGAAGGACTCGCTTCGTTTCTATAAAGGTCTTGGGGATCAGCACCGGGAGCATTTGGAAGAGAAATAAAAACTTTGGGAGGAGAACCATTTTTATGAGGTTGAGGCGTGCCATCCAGGAGAGACCCGATCCCGCCCACCTCTCTACATCTCTTCTGATTGTGGATCAGAGGGGGGGGGGGGGCGAAGTTGGCCGTGTACAGCTCCTCAAGGTCACGCGTAATCTGTACTCCCAAATACCTGAATCCCTCTTCACTCCTTTCACAAAGGCCATCTCCGGATCCGAGAGATTCCCACCTATAAACGCCACTGATTTATCCAGGTTGACTTTATACCCAGATAGCTCCCCATAGCGCGAGATGCCCTGTAATAACCGGGGGACTGTTTGGGACGGTCTGGTGACAGAGTAGCGCGTCATTGGCGAAGAGGCAGATTTTGCATTGCATGTCTCCCATCTGTACTCCCCTAATGGCCTCATCATTGTGGACCGAGATTGCCCATGGTTCCATTAGTAGTGCATAAATTAGCGGGGACAGGGGGCATCCCTGCCTTGTGCCACGTTCGAGGGGGAACTCTCTCGATTCTGTCCCGTTTGCCACCACTCTAGCCGAGGGGGAAGAGTAAAGCGTGGCCATCCACCCCAGCCACCTAGGAGATGTGAAAGCCTCCCCCATAAAAGCTCAGCTAACCCTGTCGAAGGCTTTCTCCGCATCGAGAGCCAATAGGAGTGCGCCCCCGTCCCAGACCCCCACTGTGGCAAGTATATGGAGTGTCTTCCGTAAGTTGTCAGAGCCCTGCCTGATGAGGACGAATCCCGCCTGGTCAGGGTGCATCAGGCGTGGAAGGCAGTTCTCAAGTCTGGAGGCCAAGATTCTGGTAAAAATCTTGGCATCTAAGTTAAGGAGCGAGATGGGTCTATAGGACCCACATTCTGTCTGGTCTTTACCGGGCTTGGGTATGACGGTGATGAGGGCTTGCAGAAACGTCGGTGGAATTGAGTCTCGGCTCCTAATCTGATTGAACAAGGGTTTCACCAGGATCGATTGGGTCTGTTTATAGAAACCAGCCGTGTAGCCGTCTCCACCAGGTGCCTTTCCTGCCTTCAGTCTCTTAATGGCACCCTCCACCTCTTCCTCTGAAATCTCCCCCTCGAGGGCCCCTAGATCCTCGTCAGATAGCTTGGGGAGGGGATGTTCCGCCAGGTAGGCGGAGATATCTTCCAATGATTCGCCTGCTTGCCTGGAATAAAGTTTGCTGTAATAGTCGGCAAAGCATTCCGCTATTTTCTCCCGGCCCCCGTGAATCCTACCTTCCCCATCGCTAAGCTAGGCAACCCCCCTTTCCACCCTACAACCCCGGGACCTTTGTGCCAAAAGAGTCCCCACCCTGTCTCCCCGCTCATAGTATCTTTGCTTGGTGTACCGCATTTTCTTAATAACCTCCCCTATGAGAACCGTGTGCAGCTCTTGTCTTTTGCCCTGCATCTCCTCCAGGAGTGCATCTCGGTCTACCCCAGGAACGCCCAGTCTGGCCCGCAGGACCCCCGACTCCGCACGGAGCTTGCCCTCAATCAGGCCCCTTTCCCGTTTACGCCTCGAGCCCTCTGCTATGAGGAGACCCCTAAAAGTGGCTTTTCCGGCTTCCCATATCATGGACATGTCGGTCTCACCATTGTCGTTCATCTCAAAATAGGCCAACATTTCTTGCTTCATAAAATCCCGAAATACAGTGTCCCTAAGAAGCGTGTCGTTGCACCGCCAACGGGAAGATCTTGGGGCGACAGGCAGTGACCAGTCAGCCAAGAGCAATTCATGGTCCGACCACGTTATGGCCTCCACCCTCGGCTGTTGAACCACCCCGTTCCCCTCCTCGGAAAAGAGCAGGTCAATTCTAGTGTAGGTACAGTGTGGGGGAGAGAAAAAGGTGTAACCGCCCTGGCCCGGATATGCTTTGCGCCAGACGTCCACCCAATAATGGTCCCTCAAGAGGGTCTGCAGGGCCAGATTATCCTTGGAAATCCCCTTGGGCACCCCTCCATTGGCAGACCACCAGTCCAGACGGGGGTCAGCTACCAGGTTGAAGTCCCCGCCAAGTATCATGGCCCCTTCTGCCCATTCGTCCATGACATTAAAGATCTGAGTGAGGAACTGCACTTGACCTGAATTGGGTGCGTATAAGGTGGCCAGGGTGATGCGTTGTCCCTCACAGAACCCCTTGACACCTAAGAATCGACCCCCAAAACCTCTTGGTTTCTACCCCCGTGAGATGGAGTGCCCTCCCCAAGAGAATACCCACCCCCTCCTTCTTGGAGCTCGCATGTGAGGCCCAGTAGTTGCAACCAATATCCTTCCCCTTAATTCTGGATTCTCTTCCCAGTTTGTAATGCGTTTCTTGTAGGAAGAGGACTGTTAGATGTTGTTTGCGGAACATATTGCTCGTAAGGGACCTCTTATTTTGGGAGTTAAGGCCCTTGACGTTCAGCGTGCCTATCCTCCCCTCAATCATTATCGTCTTTTAGGTTGTGCACCTTGAACCCCTCATAACATCTGCATTTCAGAGCCCGCTGCCAAGCAAGTATCTGTGATTTGAACTGGTTTCCCCCCCTTCCTCCCTGTCTCTCTCGCTGGTGATTCCAACCCCACCCCCCCAGGCCCAAGCCTCCCCCCCTGCCCCCTCCCCCCACACCCCTTTCCCTTGCAATGTAAGGCGTTCGTCCACGCCCCCCAACAAGTGTCGGGGTTGGTCAACGAACCACCAAGGACTCTAAACCCAGCCCCGGGATTTTCTTGTGTTAGGGAATCCCAATTCTTAAAGTCAATATAGGTATACCCCACCAAATCCTCGGTGCAAATGTCCGAGGTGGAATTCTGGAACCGTGAGCCCCCGCTTCAGCCTGTAAACTTCGAACTCAGACTTCCTGCGTGGGTCACCACAACAAAATAGTTAACATTTAATAAACTTCTGCCCGCCCTCCAACCCGGCGGGCCACTTGCCGCGCCAACGTGGCGCTCATCCGTGGCACCTCCGGGGCCCAGGTCCCCTTACTGCAAGAGCATGGAATTGATGATCATCGTAGGATTTCCTCAACCTCCGGAAGGGCTATGCTGTTATGGCTTTGGGTGGTCCTCGGAGGTCGTTGATGGGTGTTTAGTTTTTCGAAACTTCCGGGCCCCCTTGACCTTAGATTTGCCGCTAAGCTTTTCCGATCTGTCGGGGCTCCTCAGGGGGTCCCAGGCTCTTCCATCTTGGCCACCCGAGTGGCCGGCCTGGTCGCCAACCAGGTCGTCCGTGGCCCTTTGAATGTCTTCCTCAGACACCAAACGGTTTTTCTCCCCCAGCCATTCAAATTCCAGATAGAAGGGGTGGCCCCAGCGGTATCTGACCCTCTTTCCCTGAAGCCATCTTGTGAGGTTCCCACACTTCCTTCTCATTGACAGGGTGAGGGCTGATAGGTCCTGAAAGATGGACACCCTGGAGTCGCCGTATTGAATATTGCCAAGGTTCCTCGCTTTCGCCAGAATTTTAGCTTTGTCCTAATAGTGTAGCCGGGCCAGGACCGAACGCGGGCCTCTGCCCCCTCCGCCTGCCCGATGGACCCTGTCAAACTTGATCGCACCTTCGGCATCCGCCCCCAAGACAATCCTTACGATGTCATGTACTTTGCCCTCAAGGCCTTGTGTGGTTTCACCCTCGGCCTCCACTAAACCAAAAATACACAGGTTATTCCTTCTCTCCCTGTTTTCCATATCGTCCACCTTGAGCCAGAGTTCTTCTTCGCGTTTTCCCATGTCTCGGAATGTGATTTCCGTTTGGGTCTCAAGGAGAGTTGCGGAGAGCTGATTGTTTTCGACTCCCTCCATTCGGTCCTCCAAGGTGATGACTTTAGTCGTGAGGTTAGCCAATTTGGCACCCATGTCAGTCCTTATCCCGCGGATCTCCTCCAGAATCGTCTGGATATTGTTCTGGATGGCACCCAAGTCTGGGGGTGGGGTGGAGGGGCCCCCGGTCGCCATGACGTCCTCGCTGGCCACAAATTGGTACTTCGACAGGTTTTCTTTCCAGCTCATGGGAGGTTTGTTTTGGTCACCTGTTATTGGCGGTCACCGCTCGGTCATCGGCCATGTCTGGGTCCGTTAGGGCACGGGGTGGAGGGGGAGCGCGTTTTCCGTGGTCGTCGGTGACTCAGTACGTGCCAGGCTTATCTGGATCTGTTAGTTCCCCTTGTGGTGGTGGTCTCTGGGTTTTTCGGCTAGGGGGCTCTGGAATTGCAGTGGTTGGGGCTATCTGAAGGCCAAGCGTGGATAGTGTCCCCTCTGGTGCCCCATTCAATCAAAGTAACCTTCAAGTGGGCCTCCCTTAAGGGGTCGAGTCCCCTGAGGATATGGGGGCACTGGGCGAGGGCCCTCACCCTCAGCGCGTGGCTTCCTGTGAACCCCAGGCCTCGCTCTAGTGGGGGGGGGTCCACTCAAAAAAGTCACAAGTGCCCCTGGATGCCCTCCTCCAGTGACTGCGGAGGAGGGGTGTGTATTGGGGGGCACGCTCCCACGTCGGCCCCCCAGCTCCCGTACCCCGTGGGTCGCGGGGGACTCGCTGTGTGGCGATGGCCTCCTGGTGGCCTGCAGGTCTGTTCAATGTGGGGAGGAGGCGGGCACCCAATTTCCAGGGCCCCGTCACTGCTCTTTTCACCCGGCTCCGGGGTCCTGGGATCACTCCAGGTTGCGGCCTGCTGCGATCGGGGGAGGGGGGTACAGGGGGTGCGCTCCCGCGTCGGCCCCCCCGGCGATGTTGCTGCTCTGTGGGCAGGTGGCCCTCTCTGACTCAGGCCTCTCCCGCGTCGGCCGTGCCCCGCCAGACCCACGCCAAGTATCGAGGGCCGGGGCGGGAAGCCCCGACGCACCGCGAGTGCACGGCCTCTGGTTCTCCACTGTGCGGCGCCGCCTCCTCCTCACCCGCGGCTTCCTCATTCCGACAGTGGCCGCGTGTGCGCGGCAGCTTCGGCCTCCGTCAGTGTGTCGTGCCGAGCCGTGGGGGAGGGGCCGCGGGAACTTTCATGTCTGTAGAACTCGGCTCGGGGGTGTCAGATCGGCACCGGAGTTGGGTGTAGCGGGGGGCCACAAGTTTCCACAGCGTATGGTGGGGGTCACGTAGCTCGTGGGACCCTCGTTCCGTGCTAAAGCCGTTCTTCACCCAGAGCTGGGTACGGAGCTCGAAGCTCAGGCGACCATCCTGCCTGCGCCCCCTGGTGGCCTCCAGATAGCTCTTTTTAACAGCTGCCCAGTCCCTTTCTAAAATCACTACATCGAAGGGTTTATGGCAGGTGTTGTGAATGTTTTTAGCCCGCTCTTTTCTAGGGTTTGTAAGAGATGAAATCAGAGACTTAATCATTTCCTTCAAGTTCCAATCCGCTGTCTTAAGCAGAGTTTCTAAAGCTTCTACATTATGATTTAATATACAATTCACCAATTTAATATAACTATTATCCCATCGTATTCTATTGCCAGCGAGTTCGTTATCTTGGCACATTTCTCAATCATCTATGGAATGGCTTTTAAATTCATCATCTAGCATAATGCACCATGACCGCTGACCCTATCATGTGCTACAGTTATTGGGCTACATAGCAAGCTCATTTCTATATCCACTATAATATAGTCGATAAGAGATGTTACTATACCATTTGACCATGCATGTTGTGGCTTGACATCGTTACAAGGTATGATCTTAAGAAATTCGAGGTCATAGAAATCAATGAGTTTATACCAGGAATAGTTCCACCCAACACTGTTGGCATCCAGCAAGTGTTGGGATCGCGTGTTGAAGTCACAGGCTAACAAAATGTGGCTGTGTGGCGATAGCTCTGACCAATGGGATAACGCTCCTATTAATATGGACTGGTATGAGCACCACCCGTTGGATCGTAAATGTTGATAATTAGAATTTCCACTACTGGTAGTGTAGGAGTCAGTAGTATTCCCATAACTAAATTCGATGACTGTTTCTCATTTATAAATGGAGACAATCTTAGATGCACCTTTGCTCCTATTGCGAGACAGCCACTCGCCCTCCCCTTCTTAGGCTGAGTGGCGCTATTGAACAGATTTTGGTAGCCATCTATTAGGAAGGGATTGTTTCTCCAGGTCTCTCGCACCAAAAATACATCCGCATCTTGAACGATGTCCTTCTGAGTTCCAGGACACCCACGACAAGCTTTAGAGTAGAATTCCCTTGTCAATTGGCTCCACTGTGCAAACTCATTGGGATCCAGAGAAATGTGTCTGATGTTTTTTCTCGTGCCTGTGAGCTCTGATTTTGTAGGGCTTTTAGTGCAGCTCTCTCCGTGGTCTGTGTTAAAGTTGGTAAACTTATTATTGATGTTTGTTTGGGAGATTCAATTTTATGCCCTGCAATTTTCCGATATACTATTAACATATAACCTGCCTTCAATAGTGTCTCAGTATGGGTTTTCAGCATAGCTACCATTAAGGGTGATGCAAATTCGACCAAGATCCAATTTGTGTTGCTTTTGCATAATGGCAGCTCAATTTTTAAAATATCCGTTGACTGAATAAGTTCCAAATATGACAGTTGTTTAAAGATGGATAGTAGCACTGATCTATTTAAGAAAGGGCTAAGACGTTGGAGAGTTCCCTTCCAAGATGATCCAAGTGCCCCTGTCGTTTAGGGCACTTGGATGAATAATCGGCAGTACAGACTTTGCTTCCAAAGAGTGTAGAGGGATGCAGTCTGCATTGGCCACCTTTTGAAACTCCTCATGCGGCATAGCAGATTTAGTTGAGACTGATGCTGGTGAGTTCTTCATTCTCTATTGGTTGCCCTTTTTTGAGAGCCAGGTTGCTTAGTTGTTGATTTCCCATCTGGCTATTTAAGCCTTTGTCCCCGGCAAATATACCTGTCGCTTAGTAACATCAGAGAAGTTTTGGGACACAGACACACACACACACACACCCCTTTTTGCTCTGACATGTTTTGCAGTTTCTTATTTAGATCTCTCCCACCTTGTCGATATTTTCTCAATCTTATTTTCCCTTTTATTCCCGTTATATCTTGATTATGATTTATGATCGTTGAGCCGGATCCATCTGTGATTGATAATTCCAATCTCGAATGGTCACTACCGCCTTCATGCTTTCTTAGTTTTGAATTGCGATTGAAGAGTCCCTCGCTGACAAAGATTTAGTCTAGCACGGAGGTCAATTTGCCTCTTTGCCAGGTCATGTAAGGCTCTTCGTTGTCTTGGTTTACATTATTCAGCATTTTCAGGTCCCATGCTTCAGTGAATTCCAGCCAGGCCTTGCCTTTATTAGACAGTGTATGTTTATCTTCACCCGCCATTCCCCTTTTATAGCATACACATTCTGCATTGAAATCTCCTGTGAGCAGAATTTCTGATTGTTGCCATTCTGTTTTGATCTTTCCCATCAGTTCTGCTAACTTGTCCTGGAAGGCCTGGATTTTAGTGGATGCAGGGTTTCAATAGATATTTATCACAATTAGGGCAGTTGCTTCTGGGTCATTGGTGGAGTGGACTTTACAAGCCAGAATCCCGCTGTCATCTTTCCATATTTGGATGACGTGTTTAAATATGCTGTTTTTAATGGTTGTTGTTAGGCCCCCCTGCCGGCCTCACTTTTGCCTTGCTGGTAGACAAAAGGTTGTAAACCCCTCAATTTCTATTGGGTTTTACCAACCAGGTTTCCTGGAATACCAGGATGTCCATCTTCCCAAATAAATAATCTTTTGTTTCTTTTGCCCTAAACGTGGTGGAGCCTCTTGTGTTCCAGCTAACCATGTTTAGTTACTTCTGCCTAAAGGCTCTGGGTTCCTATGCCCATGTTTTTCAGAACTTGCATGAGCATGTCGGGGAGAGCCGCCAATGTTATTTCTTGGGTTGATGTTTCCTGGGCGGATGTTCCTTTTCCTTCTGCATTTGGGCCCAAAGGACCCCTGCCGTCGCTCTTCACCACCTCCTTGTGTCGTTCCTGTTAATTTGTCTGGGCTCTGGGTGGATTAGGGTGCAAGGTTTGCATTTGTTAGACCTTCTAGTTCCAGTTCTTTGCCAGCCTTTAGAATTGCTGTTTGTGCTTTTATTGAGCTCAGGCCGATTTCTACCAGAAACTGGTTTTTCCGATCAGGGAACTTCACATATTCTATGTTCTCTGTAGAGAATAAATAGAGACCTCTGCTTTTTTTGAATATGGACAATATCACCATTCTGCTGAGAGATTTGGGCTTTGCGAGGTTTGATGACATCTTTAGCCATAGTTTAGGAATTTCAAAGCCAGTGGGGGTTGCATCTTGGATGACAGGATCGCTATTTCTCCACCCCAGATTCTCTTCCAATCTTGCCTTTAGGGGTTCCTTTTTCTTCTCTCTGGTTTCTTTTATCTCAGGTTCGGGGATGGTCTGAAATTTTCCATAACCAAGATTCATAGTCACCTGGGTAGGGTGCTCCTGCTCATCCAAGTTTGCTAAATTCGGCACATTTTTCTTCACTTTTTTGAATATAGGGGCCATTTTTAATTTAGGCCCCCTGTTCCTAGTGAGTGTTTGGTTTTTTAAATAAAAATCGGGGCGAGCTTCAATATTTTATTGGTGTTAATTGTTGAGGCCTCGACAGGTTTAGTTTGGGCCTCAGTTTGTGAACCTGTGCTTACTCCCTTTTTGGTGTGTTCTTGGAGTCTTCTTGACCTGCCCTTTTCTTGCCTTGCTGTTTTTGGGCCTGGTTTTCTAAGTTTTCTTCTATAATTTCTAGACTGTTCTCTTTTTCCACTTCCAGAGCTTTTTTTTTCCTTTTGCTTCTTTGCCTTTTCTGGGATTTCTTGCATGTTTTCTTTCCTCTCCCTTTCCATTTTTTGTTCGTTTTTGTTTAACTTTTTTTTCTTGTTTTTTTGTCAGGTAAGGGAGTATTTCCTGTTTGTTGTTTTTCCCTTTTTTTGCATTTCTTCTTCTCCTAGAATTTTGATTGCTTGTGTCGGTCCAGCTTATAATTGAGTCGTCTTTAGGATCTTCCGTTTCATCCTTGTGTGTTTCTATCCTACTCTCCAATAGCTTCTTGTTCTTCCATCAATTGAGCGGTCTTCAAGAGCTCTTCTATGGTTGATTCCAACAGTGGGGTATCCTCTTGGTCTTTGGGTTGTTGATCCCCAGTCCGATTTTCTGCTTCTTTTTCAGCTGGCTTTTCCCTCCAGTTTCGCAAATTCATCAAGATCTGATCTCTCCCAGTCTTTTCTGCTTTCCCATTGTCCATCAGAAGGATAAGAAGAAGGGCTGTTTCTTTCCTGTGATTTGAGGATTTTTTTTGGCCTCCATTAGTGGCATTACTGTGGTATTGATCACATTACTAAGGCCAACTAATGAGGCCTCACATCTTGCCACTTTGTTGGTTAATTCCAAAACTATTCCTGCTTGAGATTGAACCTCGCCCTTTAGTAGTTCAAAAACCGATACCAAAGAGTTTAGGACGTAGTTGAGGGCACTCAGTGTTGCGCCACTTGAGGTTGGACTTCGATCATGATTTTCTTTCCCTCCCTCCTCTAAGATATGGTTGTTGGTGCTTTCTGGTGGGATTTTCCTTTTGTTTGCCTCTGATATCTTTTTCCAGTTCCCCCACCTCTTCCATCTCACTTTCAATACTTTCCTGTAGGGTCTGTTCTTCTCTTATATTTTCACTCCTTTCATTTTCTTCTATCTGCTGGGTTAGGTCCCTATTTGGGTATTCGACCAGTTCATCCAAACCTCTGCTGCTTCTTTTATCAAAGTATTCTTAGATTTTTTTTTTGGATGTTTCTGGTGGTGACCGTATTCCAACCCTTTTTTCCAGTGGTTTGTACAGTCTCTCTGATTTTCTTTACCGTTGGTTACTTCCTCCGGCATTTGGTTTGGTCTGCGGATTTGGGCCTCGATTGATAATTGGTTATTCAGCGTAGTCTCCTGTTCCCCCCCCCTTTCGACAGGTGACCCTACTGTGGTTGAGTACGCCACTGGCTCCAAGTAGGAGCCGTCCCACTCTGGTGCCTTTGTCAAGTCCAAATGCGCAGTACTCCTTAATTTCATTTTACAGATAGAGTAACAGGTGGTTCTTGATAAATGGTTTTTTATCCTTCTGTTGTTGCTCCTTTTTTTGTTTTACCTCTTGCAATAAGTTCTGCTGCGTTAGCCTGAAGCTGGTGTTTTTATTTTTGTTTTTATTTTTGTTTTGCAGTTACTACCAGGCTTAATGGTTTCCAAAGTTTGGTAGTCTGGCGTATATTTTATTTAATTGCGCAGTCTTAAAAACTGCAGTGTCCTTCTTCCTTATGGGACGGTTAAGAGGATTGGACCTGTTGAGCTTCACTTGTTTCTCTCGAATGAGTAAATGTCTCCACGTGTGGGCCCGGTCCCTTTTCCATTACCTGATGGCTTCAGGCACCGCAGTAGACCCCTTTGTCACCTTTACTGTTCCGTTTGCCACGTCTCGTCGCGTTTGTTGTTCCCTCCCCCTTGTTTGTTCAACAGTCTATGTCCCGTTTGAGTTTGTTATCGGGAGAATGAAAAAAGAAAAAAAAAAGGGGGAGGTGGAGAGGGGTTTTTACATGTCGGTATGTCAGCATCAATATTCTTACCATGATTCTCGGGTTTCCCGAGTTTATAGGAGTGTTCTCCGGAGCCACGGTTTCTTTCCTGATGTGCTTCCAAGCATTAAAGTTCAACCTCTCCTCGCAAACCCGCTGAACACGCCGAACACGCAAAACACTCTCTCCGCTCTGGATTCCGGTCAGTTCAAATAGGCACTCCTCCCCCTTGTCAGGGCAGCCACTGAAAAAAGACTTGTAGAGTAAGGATCACGCAAAACACACTCTCCTCACTCCGCTCTCACGCCGCTCAGGATTCCGGTCAGTTCAAATAGGCACTCCTCCCCCTCGTCAGGGCAGCCACTGAAAAAAGACTTGCAGAGTAAGGAACACGCAATACACTCTCTCCTCACTCCGCAAAATATTGTAGTCTGCTATACATCAAACTCAGATCTGAGCTCATTTCTACACGATACATTTAAATGAATAGCAGCGTTGCATACCCTTTTTAAGACCTAGATACGTGGATATAAACATAATTGGAATAATTCTGATTGGAAAATATATTTGGGCTATTAAAGACATAGGATGCAAAGACATTTTGGCATTTTTAGCATACCTTTATGGCTGATTAAACCTCTAAGGAAATTAACTTCACAGAGGAAACCTGGGGTAATCATATAAAGAACATTTTCTGTGTTGAACCACTAGCCACCCCTGCGTCCAATGTGAACATTTTTAAGACTGAATGGTGCATCCCTTTTTTTACTTCATGATTGACAATATCAAAGCGTCCAGACCCCCAGGCCTAGATGGCATTGACAATATAGTTATCAAGGACAAACCCAGCTATTGGGCACAACTTCTATATGATCTGTTCTGGCACATTTTAAATCTGGGTGAGATACGAAGGAGTTGGCGAGAATCTATACTACCAACTGCTCAGAAAGGGCTTACGCTCCGAGCCTAGCAAATACCTCCTTTTGGCTATGCTTGACTCAAGTAGCAAAATATTCTCCACCCACTTATTAAACCAGCTAAGTGGATGGAAGCCTCTAAATTATTTGTCAGCAAACAGGATTTAGAAACGGTCACAGTACTATGAATGGCTTCTGGTCCCTACAGTATCTCATCTCAGACAATCTCCTTATCGTCCTCTTTATCTGGGTTTTGTTTACTACCCAGCAGCATTCGATTGTGTGTTGAGAATGAGGCTCTGTGGGATATTGGGGCATTGGGGAGGGGTGGTGGAGGGGGGACGATCCATTGCTGCTGTCCTTTCTTAGACAACTATACACTAACACCTCAGTGATTATTAGATTATCACAAGAAGGTGATATATATACACAAGTCATTTGCTAGAAATACTGGACTAAAGCAAGGTTGTGTGTTGGCCCCTTCACTCGACAACGTATACGTAGCCGATATGGACAATGCACTTCGTAGTTGTCACAATTTTCCTTCCAAACATGGCAGTGAGAGCTTTGCTTGGCTTTCGTATGCCGATGATACCGTGCTATTAGGCCAAACACCCCATGGCTTACAAAGCTCCATGGACGCTCTTTGCACTTATGCTACCGGCAATAATCTTAAGGTTAACCAGAGAAAAACTAAAATTATGATCACTGGCCAGAAAGGGCATAATAAAAAGGCTTTTTCCTGGCAAACGGGGTGAAAACCTTGAAATTGTTCATTCCTATACATATCTAGGAATGCCTATTAAGAACCTTCCACCAGTCTTTCTATGGCGAGGTAATACCCCCCAAAACCATCAGGAAGTTGCAGGTCCTCAAAAACACAAAAGGGGTCACAATCTGGGGATGGTCTTCTGTACATTTATGAGTGTGCAATTCCATGAGTGTTATATGTGTTTGAGATTGTGCCCGATTGTCATGTTCAATCGCTCAATAAAGTGGGGTGGAAGCAGTTACGTTATTTACTTGGCTGACCTTGTGTGGTACCGTTGGAGGCACCAAGACTAGTGCTAGGGCTCCCATCTCTTATATTGCTTGGGATAATTGCCAGATGCAAACTGTTGGCTAAAATAACTTGGGCGGAAAGTAAGGAGCAGTATTTGCTGGGTCTCTCTGCTCAGAATGAACGCATCAGACTAGGGAATCAAGCATATAGTGAGTTGAATGCCAAAGTAAAGACCATCTTAAGGCAATTGACATGATTATTCCAGAGATGAAGAAGCAGGTGCATAAGTTGAAGACCAAAACCTTAGTTTGGGATCGCTCTCGGTCCATTCCAAACTTAAAGGCATGGTCTAGTAAAATATTTTATTTAAAAAATAGATAGGCAACATAAAAAAAAAATACTAGCATTCTCTTTTTTAAAACTTCCTATGTAAAATTTTGAGCTATTCAAGCTCACAATTCGCAAAAGCAAGCACATGGGCGCATCCATTTTGTGAAATGGATGCCCTCCTGTGCTGGCTTTTGCTTTTGCGGCACTAATGAAGGAAAAGCCAGCCAGCTGTAGTAAACAAAAGCTACCGCTGGGTGGCTTTCCCTTCATTAGTGCTGTACGCGGAGGACGGGGACCGGAGACCAGAGCAGGAAAGCTGCAGCTGAATCTCGGTAAGTGCTATTTATTTTTTTTTAAAAAATAAGCACAAGTTGTGGTTTTTTTTCTAAGTTTTCCGGGCTGGAGGAGCCCGGAAAACTTAGAAATAAAACCGCAGCTTTAAAAACGTATTTGAAGCGACTGCAAACATAAATACAACGTTATTTTGTTGGAAAACACTGCAGTTTTTCTTTCCAAGTTTCTCAGGCTCTGAAAGAAAAACCGCAGCGTTTTCCAACACACCAACACAACCGCGTTGTGTTTCTGCCTGAATCTGCTTTCCCATTTGGGGCTCGCCCCAAATGGGAAAGCAGATTTAGGCAGAAACAACGCGGCATTGCGGAAAACAACCGCGTTGTTTCTGCCTGAATCTGCTTTCCCATTTGGGGCTCTCGGGCTCCCCACGGGGAGCCCGAGAGCCCCAAACGGGAAAGCAGATTCAGGCAGAAACAACGCAGCATTGCGGAAAACAACCGCGTTGTTTCTGCCTGAATCTGCTTTCCCATTTGGGGAGCCCGAGAGCCCCAAATGGGAAATCAGCTGTTGGCAGAAACACTACGCGGCATGTAAACATAACCGCGTTGTGTTTCTGCCTGCTGTGGCTTTCACTTTGGGTCTCCGGTGCTGAGCACCGGAGACCCAAAGTGATAGCCACAGCAGGCAGAAACACAACGCGGTTATGTTGGAAAACGCTGCGGTTTTTCTTTCCGAGTTTCTCAGGCTCCTCCGAGCTGGAGGAGCCGGAGAAACTTGGAAAGAAAAACCACAGCGTTTTCCAACACAATAACGTTGTATTTATGTTTGCGGTCGCTTCAAAAGCGACCGCAAACATAAATACAACGTTTTTTAAAGCTGCGGTTTTATTTCTAAGTTTTCCGGGCTCCTCCAGCTTTTTTAGTGCTTATTTCTTTTTTTAAATAAATAGCACTTACCGAGATTCAGCTGCAGCTTTCCTGCTCTGGTCTCCGGTCCCCGTCCTCCGCGTACAGCACTAATGAAGGGAAAGCCACCCAGCGGTAGCTTTTGTTTACTACAGCTGGCTGGCTTTTCCTTCATTAGTGCCGCAAAAGCCAGCACAGGAGGGCATCCATTTCACAAAATGGATGCGCCCATGTGCTTGCTTTTGTGAATTTTGAGCTTGAATAGCTCAAAATTTTACATAGGAAGTTTTAAAAAAGAGAATGCTAGTATTTTTTTTTTTATGTTGCCTATCTATTTTTTAAATAAAAAATTTTACTTGACCATGCATTTAACCCTGAAGAAGTAGTATGTGCAATTTGATAGACAGAGCTTCTCTCCCGGTCTTCGTCGCTGTACCTCATTAAGCCACATAGCACTGCTCTAAGACGGTATACAAAATATTTTAGATTGAATATTCTATCTGTTCTGGAATATTGCGGTGCTTGCAAGGGTGTCCCCCGTGATTCCAAGCTGTTGTCATCTGTGTCACAGAGAAATTGAAACAATCGGGCATAGTTTGATAGGTTGTCTTAGCCTGGAACAATATATTAGGGGATATGGGAATTGTGTCAGTGCATTACACAGTCTACGTCCTGATCAATTTTCAGCAGAATCAGCGATTCCGGCAGCTTCTTTCTAGATTTGGTAATGGGCACAAACATTTTAACGTGACTTGATTTCCTTTACAATTCAGCCTATATTGTAATGTTGTATGAATATCTTTATTTTTCTTGCTGACAGTAAGCAACTTCCTGGAACACATTTAATAATGTTATTAGTTTGTGGCTATGTTTTAATGCATTTTTATTCTTTTGTCTAGACTAATTTTATTGTTATGATTAAGTAGGTTATATCAAAGCAAACTCTTTTATATTGGTAGTGTAAAAGGCTTATTGTGTAGCCAAAAACATAATAAAAGAAATACATATTTTAAAATCAATAGAGCCAGGTACACTATCTTAGTCCAAAAGTAACCAGAGGGCGACATCTTCAGAGATGGGAGGGAGTAAGTTTCAAACAGAAGTAATATAGCATTAATAGCAGCAATATTAGCTTTGGGATCAGAAAGAATTCTGTTCCTATCCTGAATTTAGGTGTACTACACAGCCCCATCTTAGTTTCAAATACTAGCTTAGTGCAAGAAGTACCTGACTTCAGAAGGGTGGTTCTGATCAATCTTGAGGTGAATCAGGGTCTCAGGTGTAAGCATGAGGAGGGATGAGATCCAATCATTTGTCTCACTTACACAGTGCCAGAGTGGTGATGAATAGCTCTTTTTTCCAAAAGCATCGAAGGAGTGCATTGTTGGTTCCTCTTGATCTCAATTGGGTGGTGGTTTCTCTCTGCCCTTTAAGGAGCATCTTGACTTACTATACGAGTCAAACTAACCTTACAGAAGAATTGTGAAATGAAGCAACACACTTGATAGGGGCAACATAATTGAGTGAAAGCATGCACCCATGCATACAGTTATGAATAAGGCAACATTTTAAATTGCACCCACAAGTGATTGCCAATGGGGGACTAAGTGTGGGTGGGATGGAACCGAAGCTTGTACGGGGAGGAAACACAATTGCACTATTTTAGATGACCTTGAAGTGCAAAATTGCCTCACTTTACAGAGAAAAGAGACACCAACTCAACCCACTGATAATGACTAAGAATTTATTTTTGGTTCTTCATGAAATGAAACGAAAGATTGATGTGACTGTGGCCTCCGGATGTTGGAAGGAGTTTTAACTTAGGATTTGTTGGGAGCCACATCCTTGGTACCTATGTACCATCTTTTTCTATCGGATTTTGGGCCACACTTCTTAAGATTTTAAAAGACAACTTGAGCATCAATGGCTTATAGCTAGACGTGGGTATAAAA
The DNA here is from genome assembly GCF_040938575.1 of Ambystoma mexicanum. Taxonomy (NCBI): domain Eukaryota; kingdom Metazoa; phylum Chordata; class Amphibia; order Caudata; family Ambystomatidae; genus Ambystoma; species Ambystoma mexicanum. The sequence continues at coordinate 1,271,211,650 of NC_090933.1, read as the reverse complement.
CATGCAGGATGTCTTAGTGAGTATGAGTCCAAGATAATAGTGATATTCTGAAACAAGCAGAGTGAAAGATTTAGTCACATATGGTATCATTTTTGTGTCTGAGAAACGAGCATTATTTATTTGTTCATCAAATCGGTCACTGAAGCAATGACTGTACACAATTGGCCATCCTCATTGCTGCATGCTTTGAAATACTTCGGAACTTTGCCAAAAACAGATCAACTATACTGGAAACAATTTGAACAGTCAAAACAGCTCTGTGGTTCAGGCACAGGAATGTTGGAAACCAGAAACAATGTACAATAATCATGCTGAACATCAGTTGAAAGGCTTGGTAAAAATGTGCTTTTCACATATTGCACAAAATCTCTAGAAAAAACATGAAGTTCTAATAAAAAATCTTTTTAAAACATCTAAACATAATGGATTCTCATGTATGGATTAACAAATATTGGAAGACATTTGATCTTGAGGCCACAGTGCTTTGCTCAATGAAGTTGAACCTAAACCATGTCTTTACAAAGACAGTATCTCAAGAAAGCTTGTGGGAAGACTTTTTACTAGTCCAGGAAGTTTCACCTCTGTATCAGCCAAATAAAACTATGAAATTAAAAAAACAGCAATAGGCACTTAAAGCGAGTCCCTACTATATACAACATACAAAAATATAATTCCATTTTAGATTTTATCATTTTCATTTTAAATGATATATTATACACATTTGTGATTGATGAAAGCATATCAAGGTGCTTCCAAAAGTAAACCGGTGTCTTGTGACCATCAGGCCGGCAGCATATTGCAGGACTGATCACAGTAACCAGTACACAGGCACTGACACCAGCCATAGCGTCATGTAGCTTGTGGCTGCAGATGAGAACTTATGGCACTGTCCAGGTGGTGACATCAGCCAAATGAAGGGCTGCTAGCAGAATTCGGGGGACAGATGGATAAAATCATCCAAAGAGTTGGCATTCTGGTCGTAGTGAGGATCTGACCCGTCTTCTCTCCTTCCATTTTCCTAGTTAAAAAGAAAAAGAAAGAAGAGAAGAGTATGATCAGTCACTCAGACAGCCAACTTGAAACCTGTATTCACGGTTTTGCGTATTGCATCCTACACCTGGATTTCATATATATTGTGCACTTTGATCCAATAACAAATTGTACCACTCCAAACCTATTCTCTTTAATTATTGCTATAGTTATGGAAAATGCCAACATACAAAGGATCCAGGATACTCAATCCAATCCAGATACCAAACATTCAACCATTGCCCCACAAACAATGGATCTTGAATGTGGTCTCATCCATCTCGAATTCAAGAGGACAATAGTTACTTACCTTTGATTGGACTATTTGATGTGTTGAATTTTCATGTCTGAATATCACCAGGCATGTGGTGAATGCCTGACAAAAAACGTTTTAGGAGCATCAGGTTACAACAGAGACACAGGAAGCACCATCAAAATCTGGCACTGCCCGAGGATGCATATATTTCTGTCACCCATTCGGCCTCGGCTGATCACATAATCCTGAGGCAACATGAAAGAAGGTTGTTGGATAAGAAAATGGAAAATCTCCACAGAATAAGGTCCACCAACTGAAATGTGGTTGCAGAGAACATGTTTCATGTAACGTACATGTTCTTTGAAGACTATTCATTTTAAGGAATGTGACGGCAATTAAACGAAATTGCTTTGAGTGCAACACTTGGCTACTCAAGTAAAGAAATGCAAGGACAGCAATGCTTGTTAAAGGTACGAAGCTTTCCTCAGATCTCCCAAATTGAAGGTTGCAGTGTTCTCCAGCCTCTATGGGTAGGCCTATTCACTTCATGGTAATACATATCAATAGAGATAACACAACCATGTTTACTGGCAATCATGTAAAGGAGACTGCTGCAGCCATAAGCAAGTGCCTTGATCAGGTCAAATTCCAGTGAGCTGAAGGTGGAGCAGCAAAGTACCCTCGCCTGGCTTAAGCCTGTGAAATATTCCCTGTGCCAATAACACAGGAAGCTGCACCACCAGATTTAGAAAAAATGTTTATACTACATTGAATGCTTGGAGGTTAGGTATTATCTGCCTGAAGATCTTGTTACCTACAAGATCCGTAGAGTCAAAAGATGAAAAGGACAATTGTGATTGGCTCAAAAGTAAGATGACGCCATACTGCATTAAACAAGAATAAAAAGGCAATATAGAAAACATATCAACTGCCCCTTTCCTTTCACAAATGCTTAGCAATTGAGATATCAAAGCAGAAACCTTTCTTGTACAACTTGTGGCTGCTAGTAGTAGAGCTCTGGAACCCTTTCTCAGGCAACGAAGTGAAACCGAGAAGACGGATCATAAACGCACAAACTAAATAAACCAATGCCTTTTACAGAACTTTCCGGTGTTGGGATAACTTTCACCAAAAATATCCAACACATTTTCAGAAAGGACATACCACTCTTCCTCATGCTCATCAAAGCCATACACAGTTGTATTTACTCAATAGGGGAATACACTCTAGGATCACCATTGGGCATACTTTGATTTTAGAAATACATTTTAATTTACACAGTTGTCATGCATTCTAAGGACACACAAGCAGACAACCATTTTTTAAAAATCAAAACATTTATTTTCCTGGTTCACAAATCCATCCATGCTAAGGCACCACTGTATCTATCTAACTCTACTAGCCTTCTCGTAATCTGCCTCCTTGACTACCATTGTGGCTCCTCGCCCTCCCTGTGCTTCCTCTCGCTTACACACTTTCTCTCTTCTTGCTCTTGCATGGAATTCTCTTCCCCGGATATCCGAGAAACAGTCCACATGGATTTGTTTAAAACCAAACTAAAAGCCTACCTCCTCACCTCCAAGTTACCCTCTTAACTTACCCTTCATCTGCCTGCTAGTTACCATGTTTCCTTTTCCTCTAACCTGCTCTGTCCCTCACTTGTTCTTCCTCCAGCACTTCACCCATCATGGTCACATCCCGAGCACAGCTGGCCGTACCGCCTAACTGCGCTTAATGTCAAATGTTGGTTGTCTTTAAACGATATATGTCCACTTACGTATTGTCCCTGGCGACTGTTCCATTTACTGCTCTCCACAACGTGGTCAGAATGTCCCTCAAACTCACCCCGTTGTCAGAAGCTCACTGTATCCTGTCAAATCTGATTTCTTATCTATTGTACATTCTTTTATGATCAAAAGTGCATTGTTACTCCTGTATGTAAATAAATATATTTCATATTCAAATATTGAAGTTATTGTTTACCAAGTTTTAACACATTAGGAAATAGCTGATAAACTGATACTTTAATAATGCAAATCCCTTTGGAGTATCCATTTTACCATTCAGGCATTAATCAAATAAAACATTAACCGTTTTCTGTACAATTTTAAGAAATATTGTGCGACTCCTTCGTGTACATGGATGGCTGTACTTTTTTTATTGTAAAGTTGCATTAAATGTGACTCCATCGTGTACATGGATGGCTGTACTTTTTTTTGTAAAGTTGCATTTAACATGTGCCTACTGCAGTGTCATCAAACACATTTATGTGGCTCCAAATAGTCAGAAATTGTGTCCTGAAGACGGGGTGGTTGTGGATCCCAGACCCCTACGTTATCTTCAGTATATGGTATACATGGTTCACTACCCTGCCGGGTATTCTCCTGGCTCACTCTCCTTACGACCTCCTCTGCCCATGTTTATGGGTCCAAGACCTTGGCTCTCAGGCTTCTCTGGTCTTTCCTGACCCCTCCCCCAACAACCCGGTTACCTTAGCATTGTCGGGTCTTCGTTGAAGACATGGAGCGCTCCTGCAGGTCTGTTCAGCGGGCACTGCTGCAGGTCCGCAGGGATGGGTCCCAGACCCTGGTTAACGTGCTTCTCGCCAGGCAAGGAGCATGTTAACCAGGGTCTGGGACCCATCACTGCAGAGCTGCGGTGGAGAGAGCAGAGCCCGCCTACGCTTTCTGTTTGGTGTCGTCCTCTTCGCCCCAAGCCGGACAGCTTCCAGGGTCTATGCTCCTCCTCAGAGGATCCACCCTTTCTGGTAGTCCATCCTTCCTTTTCTATCACTAGGCTTGTCTTTCTTGGTTCCTATGTAGGACGCGCTTAGATTGGTTCTACGGTCCATTCTGTAGGGCCCTGCAGCTCTTCCTGGTCTCTGTGGTTTTACACATTAGTTACTTCAACTCCTGCCTCTTTTCCTCGTCTCAGTGGTTTCTGTCTCAGTAGCTCTACAGGAGCAAATCGGAGAGGATGGTGGGGATAGAGTGGGGTTGATGGAGAGATTGTGGGTACTGTGTGTGTACTGCGTTCTCCCCGAATAGTCGTCACTGGTCCCATCGAAGGTTTCTCTCCCCATGAGATCCTCCTGCTGAGTACCACCCACAGGGGGACTATCAGGTAGCGGCCTCACCTCCCTGGCTTCATGGGAAGGTTCTCCCGCTATGGAAGCAGTGATTGTCTCACACGCTTCCCTTCAGTAGGTTGGCTTCCTCATCCCCTAAAGGGAATCTGGACAGGAAATCCATGTTCCCCTGTTCCTTACCCGTGCAATGTTAGGCACCAAAACAAAATGGTTGTAGGTCAATGATCGCACAACTCGCAGGTTGTTGTCGCTTCTCCAAATGAGCCACGTGAAGGGCGAGTGGTCTGTGATGAGGGTGAACTTCCTGCCCATTTTCTTGCCAGAGCCTCAAGTTCTATTGTGGCGTAACTGCTCTCCCTCAGGAATTATTTCCTACCGCTACCACTTTGAACTTTCCTCACATCTGGGGTCCAGCACTCGGTTGAGGTGGCTCAGGATTGGTCAGTCCTGCTTCCTCGGAGTCCGGAGGATCTTCCTGGAGCTTAGGTCCGACTTAGAAGTGATGCACTCAATCTGGTGTTCCTCTCCCTGGCACTTCGGTTCCAGCAGCAGTGTAAGTACAGCCAGCTTTGAGAGGATGTCCAGACGAGTTCACTTTGGAGTTTATTGGTCCCATCAACTCAAAAGGGAGAATTTGTCCTTGCAGGGCTTCTCTCGTCGAGGCGAATTCGGAGTTTCAGCACAGCGGCAGGGCTACAACGGGAAAACCAAAAGTCCAGGAGTTGCAGCAGGCATCTCTTTGAAGTTCTACGGATTCCTTCGTCCAGTGGTCGACTCTGCCTTCCAAGCCAAAAAGCCTGGCCTTTTATGCAGGTTTCTACCATTTATTCCAGCTTAGCTGTCAGTCACCCAGCAGGGTGGCGACTGTCCTTGCTGGACAGCCAGCCAGCCAGCCAATCACCTTTGGGTGCATTCCTGAAACAAAGGGGATTAAGCATTCGGAGTTTCGGGTAACTCCCCAACTTCCTGCCCCTGCCAGACATCCTGGAGCCAGAGGCGGGCTTCACTCGTGAATCCAGCCAAAGACAAAACGAACCAAGGGACCAGACCTGGTTTGGCGTGCAGAGTAAATCTCAAGAAAGACCTTTCCAGCAGAAAATGGCAAAAAAAGAAGAACGGGGCCATTTTGACAAAATGAGCACCCATGGGTGCTGTACTGCAGCTGCGAACGCAGTCTGTGGTAAAAACGCACAACAGCGTTAAATGTAAACCACTGCCACCAGCCATTAATTGTAGAAAGTGGAACATAAAAATGTTACATGAGAAGCTAGACAAAGGAGATGCTGAGTAACCCCTCCAACACCCTAGTGTAAAATGTGTTAGGTCTAGAAAGTTATAAATGTAAGTAAAGTCAATTTCACTTAACTGCTCTTGAAAACAGTAGTTTATTCAAGAGAAGGTATTTAAACCTTTGGGAAATCTGAAGGACTTCCATGTGCCACTGCACTGAAGGTGCTGTGTGTCACAATGTAAAAAGATGCCTATGGAGTTCTTCAGACTCCAGAAACCAAAGGAAACAGTTCAAATCACAGAAAAATATGAGAGAGTGGGAAAAAGGTCTTTCTCTCTCTCTCCAGGTTAAAAATTAAAAGTCCAAGAGTCCAGCAAAAGTGCGAAGGGTCTCTAAGGTAGAGAGGAATTAGCACATTTCTGAGAATTCTCCATAACGCCCACCCCACCCCCAGACTAAGGGAAAGGGGGATTTAATCCGCCACTGGATGAATCTCCCTACTCCAGACGGTCTCTGGAGAGACCATCAGCATTTTGGCGATTACACCTTGACCTGTGTTCTATGGTAAAATCACACCCCTGTAGGCTGATAGACCATCTTAACAATTTAGGATTTTAACCATCTCAAGGGTTGGTGATCTGTTTGAATTATAAAAGTAGATTCATACAAGTATGGTCTACACTTCTTCAAAGACCACACAATGGCAAAACATTCACGTTCTATGGTTGGCCACCTTGCTTCAGGGTCCTTCAGTTTCATACAGATGAAGCAGATTGGGTGTTCCCTGCCTTTCTCATCCAGCTAACTCAGAACTGCACCTATACCTGTATTGGAAGCATCAGTTTGTACAATTAAGTATTGGTTGTAGACAGGAGCTTGACAAAAGGGCTTTCTTAAGGTCCCATAGTTCTCAATGAAGTTCCTAACGTAACCTGTGAGACCTAAAAAGGCTCTCACTTGGATTTGAGTGGTAGGGGTGGCCCAGTCTTGTACAGGTTGTACTTTGCTAGGCAATGGCCTTATTTCACCTCCTCCTACCTCATGTCCAAGGTAGAACACTTTACTCTGATCGATTTGACATTTGCTTGCCTTTATGGTCAGATTGGCCTCCTCAAGAGCCTGCAAAACATATCCTAAATCAAGGCATAAATTAGTTTTAAAATATGAATTAGCAGAGTTTGCTAGTTAAATCTGTTTTGATTAGCAAACAGACCCATTTGATTAGCAATTTTATTTTACTAATATTGTTAATGCGACCAGAAGTCATTTGTACCCAAGACATGAAATGAGCAACAATACAGCAGTTTTGCATACTGCTGAAATTAGACATTCGTGAGAGGAGTCGGGCCTTGCAAATTCTTGAAACTTCAGCTAGACCTGCAGGATGTGCAACTTATTTTACCTATTCAACTCAAGAGAAATGCACTCTACCCATAGCCACTGAAGGCACCTTTAAAATGTAATTTCTGTAAAATGGTGCATGTCACAACACACCCACTTTGTTGGGAACCCTGCTGCCACCCAGAGACCAGCTATGCACAGTGAAACTTATTTTACATTTACTGCAAAGGCAGCCAGGGCTTCCTGGCTGCCTGGATAATGCGCATGCTGTCAGCAGACAGATTGAGATGCTCTAAAGATCTGAACTCGGGCACCATGCAGCCAAGCTGAAAGATTGTGGGGAGGGGTGCCACAGCTGCCGATCCCTCTGGTGAAGCAGATCAGGAACCAACGGGAGCCTGATCGGTGCACACACCGACAGATGTTGAAGCTCTGAAAACCAGAACCTGGCCGGCCACCACAGAGCTATGAGCAGAAAAGAACAGTTCAATGTGTTCCTCAGCTTGCAAACTGTCCGATGAATCAGAGGCAGGAGGAAAGCATAGGCCCTCATGTTGTGCCAAGGAATCTCGAGAGCATCCCCCAACGAGGAGGCTCCCAGCCCATTTCTGGAGGCATACAGAGGAAGTTTCTTTTTTGCCGATGTTGCGAAGAGGTCCACTTCCGGAGTGCCCCAACACAGGAATATCTGTGAGAGGACCTCCGCTTTCAATTCCCACTAGTAGCCGACCATGGTTCGTTGGCTGAGGGCATCTGCCGTGACGTTCAGCTGGCCCAGGATGTGTACTGCTACCAGCCAGACGCCATGCTGAACCGCCCATTCCCAAATCTAAATAGCCAGATCCACAAGAGGAGGAGACTTGGTGCCCCCATGCTTGTTGATGTAAAACATTGACACCACATTGTCAGTGCGGACACGGACCACTTTGTTGGCAATGACCGGCCTGTACGCCTTGAGCGCCAGGAAAATCGCCAGAAGCTCCATATTTAAGTGAAGGAACTTGTCTTGGGGCGACCAGAGGTCAGAGACTTGAAGATCCAACGTCGCACCAAACCCCAGAAGGGATGAGTCCGTCGTGATCGTCACCATCAGAGCGGGGTCTTGAAAACCCGCGCCCACCAACAGGTTGCTGAGAGACGACCACCACGCCAGGTCCACTCTCGAAAGCCAGAATCAATATCATCTTGGAGTCCGGATCCACAGCCTGACGCCAAGAATTCCGAAGAGCCATCTGCGTCCGCCTCATCTTGAGCCGAGCAAGAGGAAGAGCTAATACGCACAAGGCCATGAGACCCAGAAGCCTCTGGAGCCACCTGGCCGACATGCTCTCCGACTGCACAAACATCTGACACATGGCCAACAGATCTGCCATTCTGTCCCCGGTAAGGTAAACTCTGCAGTCAATCATGTTCCAACGAAAACCCAGGAAAGTCAAGTCCTGAGAGACAGTCATGGAAGATTTCTGCCAGTTCACCGACAGCCCAAGGTGGAAAAGGAGCTGGAGGAGAGACTGAAAATTGTTTGATGCTTTCAGCGGGCAAGGACTGCGCAACAGCCTATCGTCCAAATACAGATACACATGGAAACCCTGATGCCGAAGATAAGCTGCGATAACCGACATCATCTTCGTAAAGACACGCAGTGCCGAGCTGAGGCCAAAAGGGAGCACTCAGTACTGGAAGTGCTCCGCCCCCAGAGAAAACCATAGGCATCTCCGGTGTGGATTCCAGATCAGGATATGCATATACGCATCCTGAAGGTCCACCATGCTGAGCCAATCACCCTTCTGGAAAGAGGACTTTATCTGACCAGGCGTGATCATCTTGAATTTCTCTTAGGGTAGAAAAAGATTGAACTGGGAAAGGTCTAGGATGGTGTGCAGGCCAGCCTGGTTGGATTTGGGCACCGTGAACAGCCGGGAGTAGAAGCCCTCCCCTCGCTCCCCAAGGGGAACGGGTTTCACCGCTCTGAGATCCAGTAATTTCTGAATTATGGCTCTGAGGGAGGGCTACCCAGACTGCTGGAAGGGAGGATTGATGGGTGGGGTAGGGGTAAGGGGTAAGCGGAAGCCCAGCCAAGCGACTGACAAGACCCACAGGTCCTCGGTGATGGTCTGCCACGCCTCCCAATGAGACGCAATGCGTCCTCCCACCAGGGCCTCGTGCGAGCGCAGAAAACCCTCATTTAGCTGGTTTCTCTGTGGCGATACCACCTGAACCTGAGGAGGAGGCTGAGGAGCAGGAGGAAAAACAGACTGTTGCTGCCTTCGGTGGGAATTTCCCAAAGGGGTGTCAACCCTGCAGTATTTTCGATCTAGAAAACCCCTGAAACCAGGAGGAAGGCCGAGGCTGCGACAACGATCTCTGTCTCCTAAAAGGAGGTTTTACCAGGACAGACAAGGACTTGGCGGTCCGAGTGCTGTCCCTCGTCTTGGTCAGCTCGATGTCTGTAGTAGAATGAAAGAGCTCCTTGCCATCAAAGGGCAGGTCCAAAACCTTATCCTGTACCTCCTTAGAGAACTTGGTGGCGTGCAGCCAGGCCTGACGAGAGGTATCCACGCCAAGCATAAGGCCCCGGGCCGAGTTGTCGACATGATGCGCTGCTGCCTCCAGCAAATCCTGCGCCAGGACCCTAACAATACCGCTTTGAAATCTTCTAGCTTTTCAGCGGGAATAAACTCCTCAAACTCTGACAGACCTTTCCACATTTTCATATTCGCCCCCGCTAACACCAGTTCTGCATTGGCTTGACGCAGTTGCAAGGCTAAATTAGCGAAAATCTTCCTCCCAAGGGAGTCAAGAAGCTTCGCCTCTTTGCCCAGAACCTGTGTAGCCGTCGTAGAAGAGGATGCCACAGGCCTGTATTGAAAAGTGGCCGCAGCCACTACCGTGGAGGAGGGGGCGGACATGATGCTAGGGCCACCTCTTACGAAGAATGGAACCTGTAGCGAGCATCAATTTTCTTGTTGACAAACAGTCCAGAGTGTGTTTTCTCCCAGACTCTACGGACCTCGGCCAAAACGTCCTTCTGCAAGAACAAGCCGGTATGCTCCAAAGGAGACAAGGGGAACACCCCCGAAAGCATGACCTCCTGCAGAGCTGGTGCCTCGGGTACTGGAACATCCAACAGACACATGTCCAGCACCCGGTCGTGAAAGGCTCTGATAGAGCGGGGCTGGTCTTCGCTGTCCCGATCGCCCTGTGCATCGTCCGACAGGTCTGGATCAGGCTGAGTCGCATCGGGCACCTAAATGGCCTTGTCCACTGGGGACAACGGAGACAGGGGTGGAAGAGTCGGGGGAGGCCCAGCAGGCAAAGGCGGCGTCGGTGGACCCACAAGTAGAACTGACGGCACAGGCGGGCATATCTCCCTAAACAAGCCTCCAAAGTACTCCTTCATGGGGTCGGTAAGCATACATTTTTGAAACTTGCCGAAAAAGGCATCCTCCGTCGACGATTTAGGCGTGACGGAGGAGGCCTCTCATGAGGGGAGTAAATCCAGGTACGCAAGGGAGAGGGTTGCCAAGATGGCCCTTCCCCAGTGGTGTCCACATAAAACAAGGGCGCCGATGCCGCAGGCAGCGAGACATTGTGCGGTAGAGGCATCCGAGCGTTCCAGTCATAAACTGGACGAAACGGATGTGCACAAGGAAACCAATGTTCACACACAGAACCACCCCCTACACCTAGGGCCGATGACTTAGTCGTAAGGTATGTATCCAAAGTGGCCACAGTGGTCATGGCTAGAACGGCCGCCATTTTGTCAACACCTGAGAACTGCGACACGTGTGGAAGGGAGGCAGGGGTCTTCATTTTAGCCTTAACACAAGGAACCTCGGGCGAGCCTGTACTGTGTGGCCTAGGATGTTTCTGTGAAATGCTAATAGCCAAACTAGCCTTCACATGAAGGACCTCAGCACTGCCGGTAAAGGAGGGATTACAGTTCAAAACCTCACTCCTTGCCCCCTCAACAGATCTGGAGTCACTGCAAGAGCGGGAACGATGAGGAACACACCTCACCAACAAGACTTTAACAGGCCTCTCAGATCTGTTGGTCACCTTAGCCTCTAAATGAGGGACCTCAGACCCGAGTCCGGTAAAAGCCTCTTCACGTCGGGCATCGAACTTCCGCTCAGTATCAACAACCTCAACCAAGGTCTTGGGGCGTACCCTGGTGTTTTTACGGGAAGCTCCAATCAAGGAGGCCTCGGCGCAAGCTCCGGTACCCAACGCCTCAGTAGAACTGGGCCCAAAACAGCCCCCACAGGAGGGGGCCTCGGAATGTAATCTGGTGTCAATAGGCCCCTTACGGAGACCCTCGGAGAAAACTCTGGTACACTTTTTAGGCCTAGACGGCACCTCAGGGCAAGCCCCGGTAACAGAGCTTTTGACGCTCCTCCCAGACCGGGAAGACCCCGGGGAGGAGGCCCCCGGCCAGGGTGCCCTAAAAAGTAAAGAACTCACCAGGCGTTGTTTCTTCTCGTCGATGAAGGATTGAAAATGCATAGGGGGAGTGTGCTGAAACACCACCTCCCACCTCTATAAATGACGTTAAAGCGCCCAGACCGAAAAGGAATCGCAATAAAAACATGAGTCCCACCGGTGGTCAGGACCCAAACACACTAAACAAAGAGGATGGGGATCCGCACTAGCGAAGCGTCGCTAACAGGAAGAACAATTCGGAAAATCTAGCTGAAACGGCATAGACGGACTACCAAGCGATCACTAAGCAAGAGCCAGAGAGGAGGAAACTGGAAGAAAAAGTCTTCCGCAGATCGGCCCTCCTCACAAGGCCCACTCCCGGCCCTGTAATCTCTCTTGCTGCCTTCTCCCCTCACTTCTTCCACCTACGACGACCGGAGCTGCGACTTGGATGCCTCCCCACTTCCATCCTGAGGCCCAGCAATGCACACGGTGCATTTTCGGAACTGCATGTAAGCCCCCCTGGGCTTATTGTATCGGCGCATGATCGCACCACAGCATACTCACAGCATTCTGCTAATTTCACTCCGTGACTTTGCCATCAGCCACATGTACTTTCTTTGCTAAATTCGCAGATGCTGGCATGCTTTGTGTGTTGTGTGTTTTTGCCTCACTGGGTTCTCGAGGCACGGCCATTCCAAGATGGCGTTTTCTTTTCTTTCTTTGTTGGGCACCGGAGTGCCTTCCATCCTGCTGCTGGTGGCCTGGGATTGGCCCTGGCCCACTACATCTGGGCCAATGAGGAGGCCGGCAGGCTTGGCTGGCCCTCCACACAAGGCCCACTCCTAAGGCGCTCTCTACCGCTGTCCACCACGGTACGCCGGATCGCCGGCCCCATGGGAGTGTTTGTCTGCCCCCCGTGAGTATCTGTGTGCCCCCCCTGCCCCCCCGTGAGTATCTGTGTGCCCCCCCGTGAGTATCTGTGTGGCCCCCCGCCCCCCTTGAGTATATGTGAGCCCCACCTGCCCCCTGCGAGTATCTGTGTCCCCCCTAACCCCCGTGAGTGTCTGTGTGCCCCCCCTGCCCCTCCCCTGAGATTCTGTTTGCCCCCCCATAAGTATCTGTGTGCCCTCACCCTGCTTGCCCCCCTCTTGCTCTGCGCTCCACCCCCCCCTCATTTCCATCCTCTTCAACTTCCCTCCTACTCCCCCCTTCTTATTCTCCCCCCTCTTAGACTTCCCCCTCCTAACACTTACTCCTACCATCTGTTCCGTGACTCTTGATAGCAGCTTGTCTGTCTCCCCCCCTTTTGTTCTCCCCCTCCCCTGCTTTTCAAATTTGTCACTGACTTTTTGCTCAGTAGCGTGTCTTGTTCTCCTTCCCCCCTCCGTCCACTTGCCCCCCCCTCCCACCCCACCTCTTGTTACCACCTGCACTGCGTAAATTGTCGTCAGACTTAGTAATGTTACTGCTTGCTCTGTTTTCCTTCCTTTCCATCACCTCTTGCCTTACTTGTTCTATGCACTTGCACTATCAGAAATGTCGACAGGCCTATTATGATAGTTATTTTCACATTCTGTATTGTTTCAAGGACTTTTGCTGAATGTAACTGTATTTTTCCTATGTCTCCTCCCTCCTTGAAGCGCTTTGAAACACATTGTGTATAGGCGCTATATAAATAAACTATCATATCATATCATATCAGATGCAAGTGCGTCCAGTCTCGAGCAAGCGGAGAAAAGGACTGATGTGTCGATGTGCTGGGCGGAGCTAAGGTGGGCGGGGCTACGGCCGCATGTGGTACCCCACGTAAAAAGATCAAAGACAACATATTTGCAAAATTTTGATGCTTTTACAAAGTGCTGCGGTCCCGTCCCACAGGATGGAGGAATGTCCCATCATAAGTATGGAGGAAAGGGGACGGGACGTAGGAGTATATATAATACAATCAGTAAGCAAAGCGAGCTCTGGAGGCCAACTACTGTGTTTGGTATTGCAGTAGAGTTGTAGATTTACAGACTGGATGGAAATATTGATCACTACTTTGTGTAAGCATCTAGATTGCTTTGTGTATTTGTTATGTAAGAGGCAAGAAAGACTAAGCACAGTGGATTGCGTAGCAGACACAGACCTGGGCAAACTATGTGGAATATTGCAGTTTGTGGTCGTCTCACTTTCAAGGTACCTGGTATAAAGCAACAGGGTGATATTGAATGTCGAGTATGGTTTCGCTCATAGGAGCACCAGTTGAAAGATGCATGCAACCTGCAAGTTACAGAACTAGGTTTGCCATCAAAAGCATTTCATCATGTACATTTTCAAAGGTTTTCACTCGTCAATTTGATGCATCTTCCCCAACAAAATGAAGTATAGTTGACACTATGAAATTTAGATAACATTAACAAACTTTACTGTAAAGCATGGAGATGGTGCAGTATTTTACACCATCAATACTGTAATTATGCATTATGTAACAACTTACATTTTAGCAATGGAATTGTTTTTAAAAAAAGTGGACACAGAGGTCTTTGCCAGACAGGATATTGAACGCTTAATAAATATATCTTCGTGATTACTTCTGGTGTGCAATTATTTGAAAAAGGAATTCTTGCCTAGCACTCCCACGCATGCCTTTGGCACATAAGAGTGGAACAGATGATTACTTATGTACTTTCTCTCCACTAGCACTTGAAGGGAACAGGGAAAATAGATTCAAGAGAGCACCGAGGACAAGAGGAATGTAGTATGGCGAGCTGTGTGCCTTAATTGAAGAGGGCAACTTAAATAGCTAACTTTTCTACACAAGTGCCCATTTGATTAGCAAACCTACAGAATTGCATAGCAAATTGCAATGCAACACTGCTTATTTTATGCCTTGTAAGTGGTCAATATGATCTTCCCAAGTAGGGCTGAACACTGCAATGTCATCCAAGTATACCATGCAGAAGTCCTCCTTCCCATTCAGAACATGATTTACCATTGTTTGGAATGTAGCAGGTGCATTCTTTAGTCCAAAAGGCATAACCTTAAACTGGTAGAGGCCTCCTGGGGTTGAAGAATTAGTTTTCCCCTTGGCATGGTCAGTCAGAGCTATTTGCCAATAGCCTGAGGTTACGTCAAATGTACTGAGGAACTTGGCCGAACCAAGTTTATCCACCAGCTCATCTGTCCTAGGTAAAGGATGGGCATCAGTCGTGGTGACTGCATTAAGAGCTCTATGGTCCACACAGAACGTCAACACTTTGGATCCTGCCTTTTGTACTAGTACTACTGGACTAGCCCATGGACTTGTAGATGGCTCTATTACCCCAAGATCAAGCATCTTCTTGACCACTTCTTTTATGTGGGTTCTTACATGGTCTGACATTCTGTAATCCATGCTTTTAACAGGGAGACAGTCACCAGTGAGCATATAATGCTGGCCCCAAGGGGTCAAGCCTGGTATCAGTGAAAACAGAAGGGCAAACTGATTTAACATTTTTTGCACTCCTCCTGTTGTTCCAGAGTCATATCAGAAGAGAGATTAACTTCCTTCTAAAGGTTGTCCATTGAGGTGGTCAGGTAGAGGCTCACTCGCCTCCTCCTCCTAAGCAGAGGCTAAGATCAAAGCTCCTAGTTCTGGTCTAAAGACATATGCTTTTAGGCGGTTGGTGTGAAAGACCCGGGGGCCTCCTTGGGGTTGCCAAAGTCCACCAAATAATTGACCTCTCCAAGTTTGCCCACACCCTTGAAGGGTCCAATCAATTTGTCCTGCAAGGCCCTCTGCCTTGTAGATACCATAACTAGAACTAGCTGGTCTTGAGTAAACTCAACCATGTTGGCCTTCTGGTCATGCCAATGCTTCACCAGAGCCTGACCTGCTTTCAAGTTATCTGAAGCTTCTGTCATGTGTGAGATTCTCCTTCGGAGACCTAACAAATATTGACTCTCACTGGCTTGAGGGAAGGAGCACTCGCCAACCCTTCCTTGATTAGGGCCAATAGACCGCTAACCGGATGACCATAGAGAAGCTCAAAGGGGCTGAAGCCAACCCCTTCCTGAGGGAATTCTCTACAAGCAAGGAGAAGGCATGGCAGTAGAAGGTCCCACTTTCTTCTAAGGGGTTCTTCTAAAGCACCTATCATGTTCTTCGTAGTTCTATTAAACCTCTCCGCCAACCCATTGGTCTGGGGATGATAGATGTTGAGAACTTGTAGGTCACTCCAGTTTTTCCAAATGGTCTGCATGTAGTGGGACACAAAATTGGTCCCCCTGTCTGAGATAACCTCCTTAGGAAAACCAACCCTGGTAAAAATATCAAGGAGCGGCTTAGCAGAGGTATGGTTTCAGTATACCTGGTAGCATGGTCTAACACAACCAATATAAATCGGTTGCCTGAAGATGTGGGAGGGTCTAAGGGACCAACAACGTCAATCCCTACCCTCTCAAAAGGGACTCCCACCACTGGGAGTGGCACCAAGGGTGCCATGTTCTTGGATCCACTCATGCCAGAAGTCTGATAAGTGTGACAGCTTCTTCAGAATTTATCTACATCAGACCCCATCTTGGACCAATAGAAAGAGAAATCCTTTCCTTGGTCTTCTTAAAACTTAAGTGACCATCTAGAGGAATCGCATGGGCCAACTATAGATAGAAACTGAGGTCTCACCACCTGAGCCACTACAAGTCTTCTGTAATCCCCTGGGGTAGTCTGAATAGGCGCACTGTAAAGGAGGACATCCTCCCAGTACAGCCTGTGCTTACCTGGTTCTTTCCCTTCCAGCTGGGAAGCTGGCTATTGGTGAAGTGCTTCAAGAGTAGGACACTCTCTTTGACCTCTGCTGAAGTCTGCCCTACGGGGGCCACCTTCTACAAGCAAAGTCTGCAGCTCAGGATGGTCTTTAGGATCCAGATCTCCAACAGGGGAAGGGCTTCTTCCAGCTCTGAGTCATCAGTAGCTTATTCACCATCTTCTGGTTGGACCTCACACTCAGCCTCAGCTGGTGGAGGTGTCACAGGTGTGAACTTGGACTGTCTTCTCGGTGATGTCCTGGTTTTGTGCACAGGGGTGACACTTTTCTTTCTTCCCGAGACTTTGGGTTTCTCCTTTGTCTTCCTGGAATCAGAAGGCTGTTCTTCATGTGGACTGGGAGTTATAGGTATCTCTAACTTCGCATTGAGAGTTATTCAAAGTTTGCTCTCTGGCCAGTCTAGTCTGCTCCTGCTTCCTTTTGCTGGGAGCTGGGAGGCCTGGGGGTGCTTGATACAACTCAAAGAGCTTTTAAGTCATTCCCCAACAGGACTCTCCCAGGCACCTCTGTACACCGACAGTCTTACAGTCCTCTTGTTGCACTGGCTGAGAGCTTGTAGTATTGGAAACATCTGGACAGGGCGTCCAGCAAGTTTAGTGGGGCCTTTGGGTGCCTTAGCAACATACTCGGGTTTTAAAAAGTGTTCACCCACCACTGTAATGCTGGCCCAGTGGATCTAATGTCAGGGGTTTCCTGACCATTCACAATTACACTGTCCTTGTAATATTTGTTTGCGTTAGCTAGAATAAAGTTATACACATCTACATTCTGCTGTTCCCACAGACCCAGGGACACAAAAGAAACCCTGGCTGAGACTCCAATGGGGTCTTCACCCAAAAATTGAAAGTTTCCACTTGCCATATGAACTTCTCCTTCAGGGATGAAGGCGAAGGAGGCAGTGTGGACCCCTGAAGGTTTACCCTTACACCTGGGATCTCCTTTCACATAGTCAGTTGACCCATAAGCATACCATTTACCAAATGTTTTCACAAATGGGGGCTTCTGCCGACCTCCCTCTGGTTCACTCTGTAATCCTTTACTCAACCATCTAAGATGTTCAAACATTCATACACCCAGGTAGCGCAAGGGGTACCATCAGTCTTTTTGAGGGTCCTAAACCTCTTAAGGTACAGGAAAGGAGTTTTCCCAAATCTAGTTATCAAAGCTAGCATCATACTCCAATCTTTCAAGTTCCCCCACCTCCATTAGAGCATTAGTTGCAATCTGGGGAATCCTAGATAGAAGCCAAGGAATCAACCGATTCCCTGTGAAATCCTGAATCCCATAATTCTATTCAAAAGCACCCAACCAATCCAAAGTATCATGTTTCACATCATACATACTCACTGCTTCTTTGGGCAGGCAAGGCCTCTTGGGACTGGAAGACCCAGAGGATTCTGGGATAGAAGCATTTTCAAGAGACAATTTCTTCATTTCAAGAGCATGTTGCATTTCTAATTCCCTGAATCTGATGTCTTGATTTTTGGTTTCAGCTTGGATTTGTAGCTTTTTGAATTCCAACTCAAGTCTCATTTCCTCAAGCGACACACATTCTGGACTCGGTGATGGACCTTGTGGGGTCCCAGTGGATACAGGTTGAGGCGAAAGGGCCTGCTGAGGTAAAGAGGGGCTCCGATGTTGTGACTCCTCTCCCTCCTCTGACTCTTCTAAGACATTAGAGTTACTCTGAATTATCATCCTCATTATCAATTTCCACATTGCCTGGGTTAGCAGGTGTGACAGGCCTACTACCCAGACTTTGATGATTCTACAATCATGCAATCAATTTATTTTTCTTTCCTTTAACAGGGAGATGCCTGACCTAAGATTTCTTTCAGTTGATCTACTGTTAAAATGATCAGGGCTTCCTCACTGAAACTATCCATATTTGGCATGTTACAATTGCTGTTCTAGTGGAGCTTACCCTTGTGAAGGTTTTAGTTTAACAAAAGCAAAGCACATTCTTAGTGTAACAACTCTACAATAGATCCTCACCGCCTGTCACCAGTGTTAGGCAAGATTTTGAGCAGTACCCTTCGGGTGTACTACAACAACCTTGATCTCCTGACAACAGGAACCCAACCTTTGGTACAAGTCTGTACTACACAGGTTGGTAGTTACAGAGATTCACAATGACCAGTATCCAAATAAACACTTACTCAAGGTTTCTTGATTAAACAATTATTAATTTATTTAACAGTCAGTTTGAATAAGTCTTCCTCAGAAGGGGCAATATAGCAGTAACACACAAATACACTCCAAAATACACACTCTTAGTTTCTCTAAATCAGCAAATACCCAATGGGGATGGCACACATACACTTCCTACACCCTCAGGTGACTTAAATAGCTAGGAAACTGTGGACATTAATATATCATTGGTACATTTAGAGCATTACTTAGATGAGTGTCAAAGAAAAGGGGTACTACAATAAACAAGAGATCACACAAATATTCTGAAGCAGGCAAGTACTTTTGAACCCCCAAATGCAAAGTAAGTGAACCCTTTCCTGGGAGGATAGGTGCAACACAATGTGAGAGGAGAGAAGAGCCATTCAGGGAGCCAGGCTAGGCCAATGTCAATTGGGCAAAAGTCTAGGTGAGCTGAAGCACTTCTTGCAGGTAAGTTTTAGCACAGCAGCAGGGCTTCACCGGTCAAACCAATGGTCCAGGAGTTGCAGCAGAAGTTCTTCTTCGGATTCCTTCGTCCAGTGATCGACTCTGCCTACCAAGCCAAAAAGCCTCGCCTTTTATGCAGGTTTCTCCCATTCATTCCAGCCTTGCTGTCAATCACACAGCATGGTGGGCTGTCCTTGCCAGACAGCCAGCCGGCCACTCACCTTTGGGTGCATTCCTGTAACCAAGGGGATTAAGCACAGGGAGTTTCAGGCACCTCCCTCACTTCCTGCCCCTGCCAGATATCCTGGAGCCACTTGTGAATCCCGCCAGAGACAAAAAACGAACAAAGGGACCAAACCTGGTTTGGCGCGCAGAGTAAATCTCCAAAAGGACCTTTCCAGCAAGAAATAGCGAAAAAAAGAAGACCGGGGCCATTTTGACAAAATGGGCACCCATGGGTGCTGTACTGCAGCTGCAAACACAGCCTGTGGCAAAAACACACAACAGCAGTTAAATGTAAACCACTGCCACCAGCCATTAATTGTAGAAAGGGTAACAAAAATGTTACACGAGAAACTAGACAACTAGACTAAGTAACCCCTCCAGCACCCTATTGCAAGATGGTGTGTGCTGGGTCTAGAAAGTTACAAATGTAAGTAAAGTCAATTTCACTTTACTGATCTTAGAAACAGTAGTTCATTCAAGAGAAGGTATTGAAACCTTGGGGAAGTCTGACTTTCCTGTGCCACTGCACTGAAGGTGCTGTGTGCCACAATGTAAACAGATGATGCCTATGGAGTTTGTCAGACTCCAAAACCAAAAGAAACAGTTCAAATCACAGAGAGAGGGGGAAAAGGTCTCATTCTTTCCAAGTTAAACATTCAAAGTCCTAAAGTCCAGCAAAAGTGCTGGGGGTCTCCAAGGTAGAGCGGAATTAGCACATTTCTGAGAATTCTCCGTAACGCCTCGAGACAACCTGCACGGATGTTGCGCTTTAATGAGAACCACACCTTGAACCAATAATGTTACAGTGACAGAATTTGGCGGAATAAGCTTTGAAATCCAAGTTCCAGAAAAATGGAATGCTCTCCCATCCATCTTAAGATCCTCACCTTCATTGGTGGTGTTTACGAGGACTATTAAAACCCTCCTCTTCAACTCAGCAGACTAATCGCTCTATTCTCCTTTCTAGGACTCCCATATGACCCCCTTGTCTCTGTTTTACGTGTGCTCTGAGGCCCATGGGCGTGTAGTGTTTAACAAGAATTAAAATAAAGAAGACATGCTGAAGGATTCCCTTTTTCAGGCCCGTTCTCAGGGCACCAGATTACGAGACAACTTTCACAGTGCAGGCATCTGCCTCTGACACTGGGTTAGGTGCTGTCCTTTCAGTTAGATGATAAAGGAAGGTAACATCCTATATGCTTTATTAATCGCCAGTTTAAGGACAGAGAGCTCAGGTGGACGACTGTGGAAAACAAATGTTTTTCCATTGTGTGCGCCTTTCGGAAGCTGAGAAACTACCTCTTGGGACTCACTTCACCGAACAGACTGACCATAGGCCCTTAAAGAGGCTAATGAAAATGAAAGGAGAGAATTCCAAGTTGGTCAGGTGGTCCATAAGGCTTTCACTTCACCGTTGAGCAAAGGCATAGCAATGCCGATGGTCTGTCCAGAATGTATAACCAACAGGAACAGGAAACCCCTCCATGGGTCGGTAAAATTCCCCTGTCCCTAGTCCGGGCATGGGGGTTTGAGGGGAGGGTTGGTATCAAATGTTAGGAAAGTTTTGTCTTTAGGCACATTTCCCTCGATATTGTATTATAATTGTTCCTTTAGAATGCGCTCAATACCGGGGACCAGTTTCTAAACGCGAGCCCGGGATTCGAACCTGTGTTGCTACGCATTGACTTGCTTCCAAGACAAACGTCTTGCCCCAAGGCCAAACTTAGCTTTTGAACCTGTCCTGACTTTTTACAGTGAAGTGAAACCTTCCGCTTACTTTTTGCATTATTTATAGTGTGCACATTTGCGTTTACCACGTGTGGCCACTCAACATGGCCAGTGCCTTAACATGGGCGTGCCATGAGAGGTTTTACTTTTTCGTTGGTTATATTGTTGTTTGGCCTTCTTCCTACCTTCTCAGGTCAAGAAATCCTTTATATGGTCATTCATTCACCCGGGAAAGCTGCTGCTTTCACGGGCTACTGCTGGCCTGGTGTGTGTGGACCCAGAATGTGGGTGACACTGTCTGGTACCACTCCACATTTGGGGCGCAAGAGAAGCTAGGTGTGGGGCATGAGTGAAACCCATATAGTGGTCCCAGATTGCACCACTGCTGGCTGTTTGAATGGTGCAGATCCTTACCATTGGCGGGCTTGGACTTGCTTCCAGCCAGTATTTTGGATAATTAGAGGACTCCTGCAGCCATGTCTTCAGATCAGTGTTGGAGCCAAGTATCCTGTGGAGAAGAGGAGCCGACTGAAGATCCATGGACAACTCTCGAAGAGGCCTGGCATCCATTCCTGCGTTTAGCCTGTTGAAGCCCGACTGGACTACCTGATCTGCGAAGGTCTTCTCTAGTGCTTCAACCCTCGGACTGGTGGAAATAACCTGTCTGGACGCACTCTAGATGATCCAACTACCCTGAGCATTCAGAATTGTCACAGGACCACCCTGTGTATTGACCAGCTCTCCAGTGTTCCATGTTCATCACCAAAACTTCTGCTGTCGCCAGTTTGTGGGACAAGACTCCTTCCTGCCAAACTTCAGTGTCCCAGCATCAAGGGATCCTGCTCCGGAAGGTCTTCAACCACGAACGGAAAGACGCCAGTCGCCCATGTGGGTTAGCCATCGCTGGCGTCACCTTCCACCATCTGGTGAAGTGTCCTGAAGAGGTCTGCATCGGTGCCTTTGCCATTTCTTCTTCGCAAATGCGTGCACACTGCTCCTGGAAATGACTGGAAGAGTCCTTGCACCCACAGCCCCTGGACACCTCTCAGTGGAACCAACAGCGGGAAAAGCTACCTCCAGCGACCCCCAGTCGACCCAGCTAGTCATCTCAAAAATGAAAGTCAGAGGAGCAAGTAATTACAACACATTCGCCTCACCCCGTTTCTACCTTAGACTGAACTTTGGCAATTCCATTCTGTCGCTTTTTGATTGTCGGATATAAAAGCTTGTATCTTAAAGATAGGAATATAATTTTACTGACCTGTAACGTTGTTGAATATCTTCTGGAACATTTCACAACCACAATAACTCTTCCTACAACAGTCCCCTCACATAAGAAGCTTTGTGACTTTTGGTCACAAGGCCCCATACATCATAGGGATTGGACTAAAGTTAGGGAAAAATTCTTGTGAACTGGTTTCCTTCCACTGCCTCACTATTTACCTTCTTTTAGTGGTCTAATTTATTGTATGCATTCCTACAAACAAAGGTGACTGCATATATGGTTGATAATTGAGTAGTGTGTGATATTACTACCCGCTTATTTCATGTCTTAGTGTGTGTTTTTGGGCCTATAATAGATTATTTTGTACTCCCAGGAACAGGGCGACTTGCAACGGCACCAAGTGGGATTTCACGAAGTTGATCGAGAATCCCAGATCCGTGAGCAGTTGGACAGTCTTCGCTGTGTGCACGACGGCGAGTTCCCTTGTCTTTACTCGGTGAGCCAATCGTCCAGTTAGGGGTAGACGTGGATCTCCTGCAGGTGCAGCCGCGCCGCCACTGGTGCTAGGCACTTGGTGAATACCCTGGGCGCCGACTTCAGACCGAAGGGAAGGAGCCTTGAACTGATAGTGTCGCCCTTGGACTACGAATCTCAGGAACTTTAGATGTCCTTTTAGGATGGGGATGTGGAAGTAGGCATCCTCCAAGTCCAGCGACGATAGGAAGTCTCCTTCCTTCAGTTGTCCCAGCACATGCTGGAGGGTGACCATCCGGAACATCTGGGACTTGATGTATTTGCTTAGACGAAGGTCCAGGATGGGACGCCAGCCGCCGGTCTCCTTTCTTACGAGGAAGTATCGAGAGTACACCCCAGAGCCCCAGAGCCTCTTTGGGACGAGCTCGATGGCTCCTTTCTTCAGCATCGCCCTTACTTACAGCAGCAGTTGAGGGATGTGGTTTTCCTTCCTGGCCACGGGTGGAATGCAGGGGCACTTCTTTAGAAACTCTAGGGTGTGTCCACGGGCCAGGGCATCCAGCACCCATCGGTCGGTGGAGATGGACTCCCACACGCTGACGAACTTCGCCAGCCAGCCTCCCACTGGGGTGCTGAGGTTGGGGCCCGATGCTACGGCCGGTTCAATCCTGCTTGGCCGCGGCCTTGCCACCTTGGCGACGACGACTAGGTCCTCCAGACTTGCTGCGTCCTCTGTAGGCCTCCTGCAACGAGGAGCGGGCTGCTTGGCGGTACATCGAGGAGCCGTCGCCAAATCCTTTGGAGGCATATTGCTTGCCTCCGAAGTTCCGAAAGGGCGGCCGTCGTCGTTGTAGAACACGCAAAGCCTGAGCCGTCTCCGTGTCGGCCTTTATGGCCTGCAGTGACTCGTCCACTGTCTTGCCAAACAGATTGTTCCCGTCAAACGGCATGTCCAGGACTCCGGTCTGCACATCTTGGTGGAAATCGGTTGCCTTGAGCCAACCACGTCGGCGAAGGCAAACGCTGTTGCCCATCTGGCGAAAACCGGCGTCGGCAATGTCCGTGGCCACCATTATGGCGTGGTCCGACGCCACCTCGCCTTCCTGAAGGATCTCCAGGGCTTCCGCCCTCTTGTCGTCCGGGAGGAAGTCCAGCAGGGGAGCCATCTTAAATCACAGCTCCCGGTCGTAGCGGGCCACAATCGCAAGGGCGTTGGCCGCTTTAATTGTTGTTGCCGCCGCCGAACTGACCCCACCGTCCTATGGCATCCAGTTTCTTCCCCTCGCCGTCCAGTGGGGAGGTCGAAGTTAAGGCTGCTGCCTTCTTCTTGGCCGCCGCGGTGACTACCGAATCCGGGGTCAGCTGCACCCTAAAGGCACATGGGGGCGGAATCCGGGTCCCGGTACTTCTTCTCGTATCGGTCTCTCTTGAAAGCCGTGGACAGGTTCTTAAGGACCAAGAGCCCTTCGTCCCAGATGTCGTCAAGTAAAGGAATCGAGAGGACTGTCTTCCTCTTGGCCTCACACCGTTGATCTAGGAAACCTTCCTTCTGTTCCTCGGGGTAGAGCTGGAAAAGCTCGGATGCCCTGGCGACCATGGCGTGGAAAGAGCCATTTTCGTAGGGCGGGGAGGCCCGAGGAGGTGATGGGAGGTCGATCCCATCGTTGCCACAGTCATCATCCGTCCCCATGTCATACCTCAAATCAGGGGAAGGAGAAGAAGGCTGCGAAGGCCGAGAAGGCTGGAAGGGCGGGGTGGATGAACTCTTCTCCGCTTGCTTGGAGGGCTTCCCGACGGTCCAGGCTCCGCTAGATCGTCAGTTGGGGGTAAGGGAAACCTTGTCCTTATCTCCGTACACAAGGCCTGGATTCCCATCAAGATTGCTCCTGAATTGTCTTGTGGCCCAGGTACCGATTGCGACGGGTGCGACGGTTGGGGAGTTGAATCCTCCGCCTCCACGGGTTCCTCGTCGGCACCACAGTCGCTTTCTTCGTCCGCCTCGTCGGGATCCCTCCCGTGGGTCCGGACCTCCTTGAACTTCTTGTTCAGGATCTTCGCGACTCCAACCAGCTCCTCTTCAGAGGCTGTACCTGTGTCCATGATGGCCACCGGGGCCCCCCCTTTTTCCACCTGTGGTTTCATGGGGGTCTTATTGATGGGCTGAAAAGAGGATTCCCTCCATGGTGGCAGGGAAACTCTAGGCCCTGAGGTCGCCTCCACTGGTGTAGCCCCCACAGGCTTCGCCAGGGCAGCCGTGACTTCCTCGATAGAGGCCTCAGCCGGGTGAATCAGGGCCTTCACAACCTTGGGTGCGTCTGAGGCCTTCACCTTGGGGGGAGAGTCACCACCTCGCTACCCCTTGGCTTTCTCCGACGGGATCGACCGGGGCTTCTCCCGAAGCTTACCCGAGTTCTCAGATTTTCTCTTCCCAGAGCCAGAGTGTTGGCTCATGGTTGATGGCGTCGGTGAAAGTGCGCCCTGCCTAGCAGCCGAGGAGCCCGACCGTTCGGCGCTCCCGGTGCCCGCGGACTCGCTGTGCTTTGCCTTTTGTTGGACCCCCGTCGCCACAGCGTTCTCAAAGGACTTAGAAGACCGCTCAGACTTCTTTTTCTTCTCACCTGCTGCTGGGCTCTTCCCTTTAAGCCAGTTGGTGAGGCCGATCCCTCATAGTCCGTTCGGACATGTTCTTGCAAAACGCACAGTCCTTCTCCACGCGCGTTTTGTCTTCGTGAAGACAGTAGAGGCATCTGGAATGCTCATCCTCCTTGAAGACATTCTGCAATCCGCATCCAGGGCAACTCCTGAACAGCTTGCATCCGGGTGCCGTGTTTCCTTTGTGCTGGGCCATGTCCACGCGGGGTAGGCCTCAAAGATCTTCCGGAATCCTCCAAGAAGCGAAACTCGACACAAACTTAACCCTTGAGGGGCGTAAAAAATTCCGAAACGGGTCCCCGTTGATCGGAAGTAGAAATGGTGGAGCTTGAGGCTCGATTGGCTGAAAAAAATGAGAATAAACTCTTTGAAAAATCGCAAAATGCAGTAAAAGCTCGAGAGCTATAGCATAAGGACTCCCAACACATGAACGTGCAGTAAAAATCTGAAGATGGCTGCGAGAGGAGGGGCTTAGGTAGAGGGCCGTCATTGGCTTGGGGCAGTGTGACCCAGAGACCAGTGATTGGTTACTAGTAGAAAGACAGTACTGAAACAGCCTGACGACGGGGAACATTCATGAGCATGTGAATCCATGCCAGACCCCATGCTGGAGAAAATGAACAAGTTACTCTTACTTGGTAACGTTCTTTCGATGGGATGGTTCGACGACGTATTCCATATCTATGACATGTAATCACCACAGCTGTGCTGCTTCGGAAAATCTTCGGAGTCTGCGTCCTGTGTAGATGACGTCGATATGCCGCCCTCGAGGACCTCCTCCGACGGCCGACATCACTGGATGTTATAAGTAGGACGCACGACGCCCGTAGCCTCAGTTGTAGTTTTTCCCAGAACGTGTGGCACGAGTCTTCTGCCAGTCTGACACACAAAGCCTTACGGAAACGTAAGCTGCAATCGCATAAGAAATTCTGTAGCGGGGAAGGCAGGGAGGGAGCGATATGGAATATGTCATCAGACCATCCCATCGAAAGAACGTTACCAGGTAAGAGAGTAACTTGTTCTTCGAAGGGATTGGGTCCTCGGACGTATTCCATATCTATGACAGAATCCCAAAGCAGTACCAATGCAAGGAGGTGGGAAAGGAATTTAGAAAACTGAAATTTAGAATACCCAATCAAATTGCGGAGTAAAGGACCACCTTGCCAAATGCCAGATCCTGCCCACGGATGGAATCGAGGGAGTAGTGACGTACAAAAGTATGTACCGAAGCGCAGATGGCTGCATCACAGATGTTACAAATAGGAACACCCCTCTTTAGGGCGGTAGAGGCAGCCATACACCTGGTAGAATGGGCCCGCAAGCCGACCGGTGGGTCCTAAAATAAAATGCTGGAAGAACAACCTTCTGGCCTAAATGAAATTCCGACACCACCTTCGGAAGAAAGGAAGGACAAACTCTAAGGACAACCCTGTCCTTATGAAACACAGTGAAGGGTGGCTTAACTGAAAGTGCCTGTAACTCACTCACTCTGCGAGCGGAAGTGACCGCAACCAAAAATACAGTTTTAAGAGTTAACAGTCTCAAAGGGCATGAATGCAAAGGCCCAAACGGAGCACCCATCAGAAACTTGAGAACAAGGTTCAAATCCCAACCGGGCACCTGGAAAGGTGACGGAGGGAACCCATTAGTGAGCCCTTTCAGAAACTGAGAAATTAAAGGAATTTTAAAATAGGAACACTCTTTAGACGAGCGCTTAAATATGGACAGCGCCACCAGGTAACCTTTAACGGTACCCACTTGCAAGCCCCTGTGGGCCAAAGAAAGCAAAAAAGACAGAACCATGGGAATGTCACATGCAAAAGGATCCACATTCTTAACCCTGCACCAGTCGCAGAACTTACGGCAACAGTACAGGGACTTTGTTGCGGGCCGTCTGGCCGAGAGCAACACCTCCATCACGTCTTCAAGGAGGTCCCAATCCTTATACCTCAACCTTTCAGAAACCAAGTGTGAAGGTTGAGGGATTTGACCTCTGGATGGAGAACCTGACCTCCCTCCCGTGAGAGCAGATCGTCTCGGTAGGGAAGACGATGTGGAGGGCAGATGAACAAGTCGAGAAGGTCTGGGTACCACGTCCTCCGGGCCGACGCCGGAGCAATGAGGATCATCCGGGAACCGAACCTCTGCAGTACTTGCGGGATGACGGGGACTGGAGAAAACGCATACAGCAGTGGGAATGACCACTCCACCAAGAAGGCGTCTCCTAAGGCTCCTTTTGGAGGAAATGCCCACAAGCAGAACCGCTCAACTTCCGGTTGACACTGGAGGCGAAGAGATCCACTTAAGGGGTCCCCCAAAGGGCGAAGATCTCCAGGAGAATGTCCTGAGCCAACTCCCACTCGTGCGAGATCGCACTCTGCCTGCTCAGAGCGTCCGCCGTCTCGTTTTCGTCTCTGGCCAGATGAACTGCCGAGATCGAAACTTCCTGCTGGATTGCCCAGAACCAGAGCTGCATCGCCTCCCTGCATAGAGGAAGTGACCCTGCCCCCCCCTTTTTGTTGATGTAGTGCATGGCCACCGTATTGTCCGTCAGGATCAGGACATTCTTCCCTCGCACAGTCGGCAGAAAAGCCTTCAGGGCTAGCCTTACGGCCCTCAGCTCCAACAGATTGATATTGAGTCTGGACTCCGACGGAGACCAACAACCGCTGACTGTCAACTCGTTGGCATGAGCTCCCCATCTCGTGAGGGATGCTTCCGTCACGAGCGTCACCCCCGGCCAGGGTAGCCAAAATGGAGCCCCCTTCATCAGATTGTCTTCGACGGCCCACCACAGAAGGTCCTGGGGGCGACCGAGGACGGCAGCTGAACAGGGTCCGACAACCTGCAGGAGGACTGAGACCACTGGACCTTGAGTGCCCATTGCAAAGATCTCATCCGCAACCTGGCCTCTGGCACCAGAAGAATGCAGGATGCCATGAGGCCGAGCAATCTCAAGAACTCGAACGCTGGGAGACTCTGGGCAAGCTGAAACTTGTGCACCATCTGCTGAATGTGACGAGCCCTCACCTGGGGAGGAAAACACTGCCCCAGGGACGTGTCGAGCACAGCTCCGATGTACTGGAGCCTCTGAGTTGGTGTCAAATGGGACTCCTTTAAGTTGAGGGAGAAGCCCAGCTTGTGGAGGGAGTGGCAGGTGACTGACAGATGATCCAGGAGTTGCTCGGGAGAGCGTGCCCTGATCAACCAATCGTCCAGGTAGGGGCAGACGTGAATCCCCCCTTTCCTGAGGTGCGCTGCCACCACTACCATGAGCTTGGTGAAGACCCTTGGGGCGGAAGTGTCTATACGAACGGCAGGACCCGAAACTGAAAGTGCGAGTCGCCAACCGCGAACCTCAGGTACTTCTTGCACTTTGGATGTATCGGCACATGAAAATAAGCGTCCTTGAGGTCGAGAGACACCAACCAGTCCTGAGGTTGAAGGGCCTAGAGGACTTGAGAGAGAGTAACCATCTTGAACTTGTCCTTCCTGAGGAGTTTGTTCAAACCGCGCAAGTCCATGATGGGTCTCAAACCCCCATCTTTCTTGGAAATCAAAAATAAGGGGAATACCATCCCTTGTTCCTCTCCGCTACAGGCACCAGTTCTATGGAGCCTTTCTCCAGCAGGGATTGAATTTCCTGCGTAAGGAGCGGATCCGGACACTTCAAAGAGAGATTCCCCGGTGGATTGTCTTGAGGCCTCTGCCGGAAAGGAAGACAGTAGCCGTGGGTTATGATCTCCAGAACCCACACATCTGAAGTAATGGCGCTCCACTCTGCAAGATGCTGCACCAGCCTTCCCCCAACCGGCGAACCATGGGACATGGCCTCATGACTGAGCTGAAGCGGCTGTGGCGTTACCTGAGGGCAAAGAGGCAACAGCCCGAGCGGCCTTGGCACCTCGAGTACCTTGTTTTCAACCTCTAGCAGTCCTACGGTGGCCCCTTTGACTGGCAGCTCCTCTCGCTTTACCAAAGGATGAGTAATAACCAAAGGAACCTCCCCTCCATTGCTGTCCCCTAGGATGAAAAGGCTGAGGTTGGCGAACTGCAGCGCCCAACGACTTCGCTGCAGCTTTGGAGGTCTGCAACCTCTCAAGGCTCTCGTCAGCTTTGCTGCCAAAAAGATGTTCCCCGTCAAAGGGTATGTTGCGGAGCCGGGCCTGCACATCACGAGCAAACCAAGATTTCCGCAACCACCCAAAACCTGCGTATCATGGTGCTCGCTGCCATGGACCGGCTGACGCAATCTGCCATTTCCAAACCCGACTGAACGGCCTCACACATGGCATCCTTGCCATCCTGAACCATGTCAAAGAAACCATCCCATTCGTCCCCTTTGGGAATATGTTAGGCCGCTAAGGAAAAACCGTTCCACAAAGTGTGCGTGGAACGTGACAAGGCACACAGAGTTGGCCGCCTGAAGCGCCATACACCCTGAAGAAAACACTTTCTTCGCCCAGCCGTCAAAACGCTTGTCGTCCCTATCAGGAGGGATGGTAGGATATGACGCCTGCTTTGCTGGGGCCATAGCGCCTGCACCACCAAACTCTCCGGAGTGGAGTGCCTGGTCAAGTAGCAGGGGTCGCTACTGGCTGGGCGGTATTTTCGCGGCAAAGACTTGCCCACTGCCGGGAGACTCTCCGGAGCAGTCCAAGCCGCTGCCACCCTCCTCTGTAGAGCCATATGGAACGGCAGTACCAGGTCAGTTGGTGGACCTTCGTCGAGGATATCCATAAGGTCATCCTGAAGAAAATCCCCTGGGGAGCAGACCATCCCAAGTACTCTGACCCTAGACATAACGCGCCGGTACGAGGAGTCGGCATGAGTGCCAGGCTCAGGCCTACAAAACTCCACCTCCGGAGAGGTGTCCAGCCCACTGGCATCGTGCAGGGACTGCCGCAGGTCTTCAATCTGGCTATGGCCCGAGAATCTCGTTTGGCACCGTATCAGGAACCATGCCATCATCAGAGCCCTCATCCACCTCTGAAAAACTCAAGATGGCGGTAAGAAGACACAGAATGTGGAACAAAGCCATGCTTGACCTTGGCCAGAGCCTTTCTAGGGGGTTACACCGAGCCCCGGGGTACGCCCGTCGACACAGCCTCGAAAGGCGTCGAGTGAATCGCCGTCGACGCCCAACGCGGCGCGACAGCATCGATGGCGTCGACACAGGCCTCGAGGCGGAGCCCCGAGCTTGTCCCTCGACAGCCTGGGTGCCGATGGCGTCGACTTCTTCGGAGGCAGGGCCTCGAAAGAGTGTCGACGACCTCGGCGTCGACGTCTTCCTCGAAGACACCACAGGTGCACACGGTCTTGAGCGAGTCTAGGACCGGGGCCTGGACCGGGCATGACGAGAACGATTCCCCTTGTCCGAGCAGGACCTCTCCCGCGAATCGTGCCGACCACCCGAGCCCGAAGGCGTGCGAGCGGTGACCCTCGACAGATCACGACCGACCCCACTTGGAGGCGCGGACGGACCAGTGCCCTGCGATTCGAGAATCGCTAACATTTGCTTCCCGAGGGAAGCCCATTCCTCTGGTGTCGCATGCTTGGTGGGATAAGCGACCCGCCAACGGGCGGAGTCCGCGGAAGAGGACGGGGAAGGCCACCGATGACGGCGCTTCCGGGAGTTCCTTGAAGAGGCAGAGGAGTGGCGGGACCGACTCCGGAACCGAGACCCACTGGACTTCCGACGACGACGATGCGGAGAGTCGCCCCTCGAATCGTCCATCGAAAACCCAGCAGACCTTGACTTCCGTGGCTTGGAAACTTTACCTACCGACAACTTCTTCTTGCGCTCCCACAAGGCTTTGGACGTGAGCGACTGGCAGTCGACACAGTCATCCGTGTCATGGGCCTCCCCGAGGTACCAGAGGCAGGTGTCGTGCGAGTCCGTCACCAACATCTTGGACCCACAGTCCCCGCACTTATTAAAGCCCGGACGCGGGGTGGAAGACGAGTTAGACATCTTCACGAAGCATATACTTCACAAAACAAACAGGTTGGAAGAACCGAGAAAGAACAGAAACTCCAAAGAGTCGAGGTGCCCCGAGATCTAAGCGAAAACGTTCGCGGAAAAAACGGAACTGAGGCTATGGGCGTCGTGCGTCCTACTTATAACATCCAGTGACGTCGGCCGTCGGAGGAGGTCCTCGAGGGCGGCGTATCGACGTAATCGACGCAGGAGCTGAAGATTTTCCGAAGCAGCACAGCTGTGGTGATTACATGTCATAGATATGGAATACGTCGGAGGACCCAATCCCCTCGAAAAATAGTTTACATCTTTTGTCTCAACCAAACATATTTTGATCCACAAAGGTCGTTAATTCACAATTTGTATAATATGACTGGCATGTGTTAAACCAAAATGCTTCTATCTGTTTTGCAACTACTGCAAGGCATTATGGTTAACCCCCTTCTACGAAGAAAAGCTAAGTGATGGAGACTTGGACTCCGTACATCAAGTAACGTTTAGAAATGTACAGCTCTACAAATTTCCCCTGTCAAACTCTGTGAAAGTAGCCTTGAAATATTAGCATCCAGCTGCTCCATCATTTCCCCCTTTTCTCTTTGCCTCACTTTCGACTCTACTACTTGCTTCCTAGCATCGGTCCCTTTCCATTTATTCATCGTCTTGATCAGTCTAGTCTATGACATACATTACTCACCGTAATCCTATTTCTGATGCTTGTGGTCATATTAGTTATTTTTGTCATCATCTTCACCTATTTCTTTCGAGCCCATTGCTTCCATCCTGGCTGCTACTTAAAGGTAGTGGTGTAGCAATGACCAAAAAAACAGATCTAAAGCCAACAGTCTCCTGACTTTTGATGTGGTACTTTTATATTTAATAAATAGGTCCTGGTTTTCTGCACTGCTGGCTTATTCAAAGCACTACTCTTCATATAACTTGAACGGTTAGTTGTAATTAAACACTACTTTGTGTTAGTGCTAATTTGCAATCTGGTGCTCAGTTAGACCCATTTCTATGGCAGATTAGTGCAAGGTAAAACACATTAGTACAAGGTTGATCCTACATTGCAGGGGCTGATATTGAAACAAATTAAACCAGGTCCCTGCAATAGGATTCTATTCAATTGTAGAATTGTTTTGCCAGCATTGCGACAGTCAGAACAGAATTTAAAAAAACTATTGGTGAACAAAAAACAGAGCGGGCAACCTAATAGCTCAAATACATAAATCCCATAACAGGAAGATATTTAGCCCCACAAACGGAAGAACATATTTTCTGTGTTACCTTTTTATATTTTTGAATACCATCTTTCTCTTGCTGTATTCGCAACCGCTCCAGCTCATCTGGTTTATAACTTTCTGGAATAACGTAGTCCCGTGGACGGTCCTGGCTACACATTTCACAGCCCGGTCTGGTTGGTTTATTGATATATGTACAAATTGGACATGCCCAGCCTACCTGTTAGGAGACAGGAGAGAATTTGCATGAGCTATTGTCTCAGCTCTTTTTGATTTATTCTACAGCTGGAATTATTGAGCACTTCTTTGTACAATTTGTCTTTAACATACTAGATTGTTTCCAGCCTAACAACTGAAACAGACTTGAATCGAATGTCATAACAAGTGTGATATGATCATGACTTATTGATTTCATTAAAGGCAAATTGCATACTGTAATGTAAAGTCCTCTTAGATGGAGCCCTTCTACCATTGTTGGTGGTTTCGCTCTGGGCGGCTGTGTAAGAAAAGAGAGCAGTGTTATTAGTGGGGTAGCAGGAGTGGCAAATGCAAAAATGTGTGCTGGTAGATCAAGGAAGGAACAAGTTACTTACCTGTAACTGTTTTTCTCCAGCATGGGTCTGGCATGGATTCACATGCTCATGAATATTCCCCGTCGTGAGGCTGGGAATCCTCGGTAAACAAAAAATAAGTATCAGTTTCGTTTCTGATCCGTCTTTCTTAGTAGTAACCAATCGCTGATCTCATACTGCCCCCAGCCAATCACTGCCCTCTCCCTAAGCCCCTCCCCTGGCAGCCATCCTCAGATTTGGTAGCACGTAAAGTGGCATATGACCAAGTGAAGAGCCGCAGAGAGGAAGGAGGGAGGGTTCGCATGTGAATCCATGCCAGACCCATGCTGGAGAAGAACAAGATACTTTCTTACCTGGTAACGTTCTTTCGATGGGATGGTCCGACGACGTATTCCATATCTATGACAGGTAATGTCCACAGCTGTGCTGCTTTGGAAAATCTTTGGCGTCTGCGTCCTGCGTCGATGACGTCGATGCGCCGTCTCCGAGGACCTCCTCCGACGGCCGACGTCACCCGATGTGATAAGTAGGACGCACGACGCCCATAGCCTCAGTTATAGTTTTTTCCCCAGAACGTGTGCCACCAGTTTTCTGCCAGTCAGACACAAAAGGCCTTGCGGAACGCAAGCTCCAATCGCAAAAGAAATTCTGCAGCGTGGAAGGCAGGGAGGGAGCGATATGGAATACGTCGTCAGACCATCCCATCGAAAGAACGTTACCAGGTAAGAAAGTAACTTGTTCTTCGAGGGGATTGGGTCCTCCGACGTATTGCATATCTATGACAGACTCCCAAAGCAGTACCAAGCAAGGAGGTGGGAAAGAATTTAGAATACAAATTTAGCATGCCCAATCAAATTGCGGAATAGAGAACTGCCTTGCCAAATGCCAGATCTTGCCCTCTGATGGAATCAAGGGAATAGTGACGTACAAAAGTATGTACTGAAGCCCAGGTGGCTGCATCACAGATGTGACGAATAGGAACTCTCCTCTGCAGGACAGTAGACGCAGCCACTCCTCTGGTAGAATGGGCCCGCAAGCCAGCCGGAGGGTCCTTACCCGCCAAGCGGTAACACTCGGAGATAGCTAAAATAATCCAACGAGACAAAGTCTGTTTCGTCACAGCTTGTCCCAAACGCTTTCCAGCGTAACCAATGAAAAGTTGATCGTCCACTCTGACCCGGGACATGCGCGAAATATAAAAGCTCAACGCTCTCCTAGGATCAAGCCTATGGAGCCTCTCCTCTTCCTTACCAGGATGTGGAGGCGGATAGTACGCTGGAAGAACAACCTTCTGGCTCAAATGAAAATCCGAAACCACCTTCGGAAGAAAAGAAGGACAAACTCTAAGGACAACCCTGTCCTTGTGAAACACAGTGAAGGGTGGCTTAACTGAAAGTGCCTGTAACTCACTCACTCTGCGAGCGGAAGTAACCGCAACCAAAAACACAGTTTTCAGAGTCAACAGCCTCAAAGGGCAAGAATGTAAAGGCTCAAACGGAGCACCCATAAGAAACTTAAGAACAAGGTTCAAATCCCAACCTGGCACCAAAAAAGGTGACAGAGGGAACAAATTAGTAAGCCCTTTCAAAAACTGTGAAATTAAAGGAATCTTAAAATAGGAACACTCTTCAGACGAGCGCTTAAATATGGACAGCGCCGCCAGGTAACCTTTAATGGTCCCCACTTGCAAGCCCCTGTGGGCCAAAGAAAGCAAAAAAGACAAAACCATGGGAATGTCGCATTCAAAAGGATCCACATTCTGAACTCTGCACCAGTCGCAGAACTTTCTCCAACGGCAACGGTACAGAGACTTTGTTGCCGGCCGCCTGGCCGAGAGCAACACCTCCATCACGTCTTCAGGGAGGTCCCAATCCTTATACCTCAACCTTTCAGAAGCCAAGCGTGAAGATTGAGGGATATGACCTCTGGATGGAGAACCTGACCCCCCTCCCGTGAGAGCAGATCATCTCGGTAGGGAAGACGACGTGGAGGGCAGATGGACAAGTCTAGAAGGTCCGGGTACCACGTCCTCCGGGTCCACGCCGGAGCAATGAGGATCATCCGGGAACCGAACCTCCGTAACCTCCGCAGCACTTGCGGGATGACGGGGACTGGCGGAAACGTGTACAGCAGTGGGAATGACCACTCCACCACGAACGCGTCTCCTAAGGCTCCTTTTGGAGGAAATTCCTGCGAGCAAAACCTTTCGCACTTCCGGTTGACACTGGAGGCGAAGCGATCCACTTGAGGGGTCCCCCAAAGGGCGAAGATCTCCAGGAGAATCTCCTGAGCCAGCTCCCACTCGTGAGAGATCGTGCTCTGCCTGCTCGGAGCGTCCGCCGTCTCGTTGTCGTCTCCGGCCAGATGAACCGCCGAGATCGAAACTTCCTGCTGGATGGCCCAGAACTCGAGCTGCATCGCCTCCCTGCACAGCGGAAGTGACCCTGCCCCCCCCCTTTTTGTTGAGGTAGTGCATGGCCACCGTGTTGTCCGTTAGAATCAGGACACTCTTTCCATGCACAGTCGGCAGAAAAGCCTTCAGGGCTAGCCTGACGGCCCTCAGCTCCAACAGATTGATATGGAGTCTGGACTCCGACGGAGACCAACGACCGCTGACTGTCAACTCGTTGGCATGAGCTCCCCATCCCGTGAGGGATACGTCCGTCACGATCGTCACCTCCGGGCAGGGCAGCCAAAATGGGGCCCCCTTCATCAGATTGCCATCGACGGCCCACCACAGAAGGTCCCGGGCTACCGAGGGCGGCACCTGAACAGGGTCCGACAGCCTGCCGGAGGACTGAGACCACTGGAGCTTGAGTGCCCACTGCAAAGATCTCATCCGTAGACGAGCCTCTGGCACCAGAAGAATGCAGGATGCCATGAGGCCGAGCAGTCTCAAGAACTCGGACGCTGGGAGATTCTGGGCAAACTGAAACTTGTGCACCATCTGCTGACTGTGAAGAGCCCTCACCTGAGGAGGAAAACACTGCCCCAGGGACGTGTCGAGCACTGCTCCGATGTACTGGAGCCGCTGCGTTGGTGTCAAATGGGACTTCTTTAAATTGAGGGAGAAGCCCAGCCTGTGAAGGGAGTGGCAGGTGACGGACAGATGATCCAGGACTTGCTCGGGAGAGCTCCCCCTGATCAACCAATCGTCCAGGTAGGGGTAGACGTGAATCCCCCTTTCCTGAGATGCGCGGCCACCACCACCATGAGCTTCGTGAAAACCCTCGGGCGGAGGTCAATCCGAACGGTAGGACCCGAAACTGAAAGTGAGTGTCGCCAACCGCGAACCTCAGGTACGTCTTGTGCTTGGGATGGATCGGCACATGGAAGTAAGCATCCTTGAGGTCGAGAGACACCAACCAGTCCTGAAGTTGAAGGGCCTGGAGGGCTTGAGAAAGAGTCACCATCTTGAACTTGTCCTTCCTGAGGAGTTTGTTCAAACCGCGCAAGTCCATGATGGGTCTCAATCCCCCGTCTTTCTTTGAAATAAAAAAATAAGGGGAATACCATCCCTTGTTCCTCTCTGCTACAGGCACCAGTTCTCTGGCGCCTTTCTCCAGCAGGGCTTGAATTTCCTGCGCAAGGAGCGGATCCGGACTCTTCAAAGAGAGGTTCCCTGGTGGATTGTCGTGAGGCCTCTGCCGAAAAGGAAGACACTAGCCATGGGTTATGATCTCCAGAACCCACACATCCGAAGTAATGGCTTGCCACTCTACAAGATGCTGCACCAGCCTTCCCCCAACCGGCGAACCATGGGACCTGACCTCATGACTGAGTGGTAGAGGCTGCGGCATTGCCTGAGGGCAAAGAGGCAACTGCCCGAGCGGCCTTGGCACCTCGAGTACCTTTATTTCCACCTCTGGCACTCTTACGATGGCCTCTTTTGACTGCTAGCTCCTCTCGCTTTACTGAAGGATGTGTAATAGCGAAGGGAACCTCCCCTCCATTGCTGTCCTCTAGGACGAAAAGGCGGAGGTTGGCAAACTGCAGCACCCAACGATTTCGCTGCAGCTTTGGAGGTCTGCAACCTCTCAAGGCTCTCGTCAGCCTTGCTGCCAAAAAGGTGTTCACCGTCAAAAGGCATGTTGAGGAGTCGGGACTGCACATCACGAGCGAACCCAGACTTCCGCAACCACGCAAACCTGCGCATAACGGTGCGCGCCGCCATGGACCGGCTGACTCAATCCGCCAAGTCCAAACCCGACTGAACGGCCTCACACATAGCATCCTTGCCATCCTGAACCATAGCAAGGAAACCATCCCGTTCGTCCCCTTCGGGAATATGATCAGCCGCTAATGCAACACAGTTCCACAGAGTGTGTGTGAAACGAAACAAGGCACATATGGAGTTGGCCACCTGAAACGTCATACCCCCCGAAGAAAACACTTTCTTCGCCCAGCCGTCAAAACGTTTGTCGTCCCTATCCAGAGGGAGGGTAGGATACGACGCCTGCTTTGCCGGGGCCGTAGCCGCCTGCACCACCAAACTCTCTGGGGTGGGGTGCCTAGACAAGTAGCAGGGGTCGCTACTGGCTGGACGGTATTTTAGCGACAAAGACTTGCCCACTGCCGGGAGACTCTCCGGAGCAGTCCAAGCCGACGCCACCCTTCTCTGCAGAGCCATATGAAAAGGCAAAACCGGGTCAGTGGGTGGACCGAGATCAAGGATGTCCGTGAGATCATCCCCTGGGGGAGCTGACCAACCCAAGTACTCGGTAACCCGAGAAATAAGGCGCCGATATGAAGAATCGGCATGAGTGCCAGGCTCCGGCCGACAAAACTCCACCTCCGGAGAGGTGTCCAGTCCACTGGCATCATGCAGCGACTGCCTCAGGTCATCAAACTAGCTATGGCCCGAGATAAGGTCATCTGGAACCGGAACCAGGCCGCCATCAGAGCCTTCATCACCCTCTGAAATGTACTCCAGGCGGGGAGAGGAAGACCTCTGCGGGCCAAAGCACTGCCGGACCTTAGCCATAGCCTTTCTAGGGGCAAACCCCGTGCCAAGGGGCCCCTCCGACACCACCGCCTCGAAAGGCGTCGAGGGCGGCGAACGATTCGGCGTCGACAGAAAATGCGTCGATGTCGAGCGAATCAGCGTCAGCTGCAGCGCTGCCAGCTTCGGTGGCGTCGACACAGTCCTGGAAGCCGGAGCTCCGAGCGTGTCTCTCGACAACCTGGGCGCCGACGGCGTCGACAACCCCCTCAGAGGCGGAGCCTCGAGAGAAAACGTAGACGACCTCGGCGCCACAGGCGTCGACATCTTCTTCGAAGACGGCACAGGATCACGCAGTCTCGAGCACGTCGAGGACCGGGACCTGGAACGGGCATGGCGAGCCGTGCCGACCACCCGAGCCCGAAGGCGTACGGGCGGTCTCTCTCGACCGGTGCCGACCAACCACACTCAGAGGCGCGGACGGACCGGTGCCCTACGATTCCAGAATCGCTAGCATCTGCTTCCTGAAGGAAGCCCATTCCTCCGGTGTCGCTTGCATGGAGGGATAAGTGACCCGCCGACGGGCGGAGTCCTCGGAAGAGGACGGGGAAGGCGACCTATGCCGGCACTTCCTGGAATGCCTCGAAGAGGCGGAGGACAGGCGAGACCGACTCCTGGAAGGAGACCCACCTGACTTCTGACGATGATGCGGAGAGTCACCCCTCGAGTCATCCGTCGAAAGCCCCGCAGACCTCGACTTCCAGGGCTTAGACACCCCGGCCTACTGACAGCTTCTTCTTGCGTTCCCGCAAGGCCTTTGCAGTGAGCGACTGGCAGTCGACACAGTCGTCCGTATCGTGGGCCTCCCCGAGGTACCAGAGGCAGGCGTCGTGAGAGTCCGTGACCGACATCTTGGACCCACAGTCCCCACAGTTCTTGAAGCCCGGACGCGGGGTCGAAGATGAGAAAGACATCGCCACGAACAGGTCTTCACAACAAACCGAACAGGTTCAACGAACCGAGAACAAAAAACAGCAAACTTCAACAAGTTGAGGCGTACCGAGATTCACGAAGCGAACACGTTCGCAGAAAAAACGGAACTGAGGCTATGGGCGTCGTGCGTCCTACTTATCACATCGGGTGACGTCGGCCGTCGGAGGAGGTCCTCGGGGACGGCGCATCAACGTCATCGACGCAGGACGCAGACGCCAAAGATTTGCCGAAAGCAGCACAGCTGTGGACATTACCTGTCAGATATGGAATACGTCGGAGGACTCCAATCCCATCGAACAACAGTTACAGGTAAGTAACTCGTTCCTTCTCCAGCATGGGGTCTGGCATGGATTCACATGCTCATGAATATAAAAATACATAGCAGTATATACATGCACAACCACGGGAGGTGGCAACAGGCTCAACATTAAGCAATACAACAACTCAATATTAAGCATCTCTTACCTCCTCACCAGGCTCACCTTAAGCGAACAGGTTGCGCAGCACTGCTTGGCCGACACTGAAGTCCCGATCGACGCAGTAGAATCTTGTTAAGGTGTGCATCGACCTCCACGTAGCAGCCCTGCAGATGTCCAGCAGTGGCACACCAGACAGGAACGTCGTGGTAGCAGCGATCGCTCTGGTCGAATGGGCTCTCGGACGCCGGGCAGCGGTCGGTTTGCCAACCGTTGACAGTGCATGATGCAGCCGGAGAGCCATCTGGAAATGGAAGCCTTCGAGAGAGCCTTCCCTTGATTCACAGGTCCAAAGTTCACAAACAGTTGTGATATCTTCCGAAAACTCTTTGTGCGGTCCACGTAGAACTTCAGCGCTCTAGCTACGTCCAGCGAGTGCAGAGTCCTCTCGGCCTGCAACGAAGGCGACAGGAAGAAAACTGGCAACACCAAGGGCTCGTGGAGGTGGAAGTCCAACGGCACCTTGGGCATAAAGGAGGGGTGCGTCCTCAGCACCACCCTCGTGTCATGAAAAGTCAAGTATGGAGGCTTGCAAGATAGGGCCTGGATCTCTCCCACTCATCGTGCAGAGGTGATGGCCACAAGAAATGCTGTCTTCCACGACAGGAACTTCAATGGCGCCGAATGCATAGGCTCGAATGGGGCCCCCCATGAGCCTGGTCAGCACCACGTTGAGCTCCCACGCCGGGGCAGGGGCCTTCACCGGCAGGAACGATCTGAATAGTCCCTTCATAAATTCCTTCACCAGGCGATGAGACCACAAGGACGCCCGTCCTGATGTTCTGGTGTATCGGGAGATGGCAGCCAGATGTATCTTGAAAGATGCGTGAGCCAGTCCAGCTTTTGCCAGCGACAGTAGGTACGGCAATACTTGAGGGGCAGTAACCCGCAGAGGGTTAATCTTCTGTGCCGGCACCAGACAGAGAACCTCTTCCACTTATGCCCATAGCACTTGAGTGAGGACGCCCTGGCTTTTGCAAGAACCTCTCTGCAGTCAGCCGGGATATCGTATCCTCCAAACTCTAGTGCTGCAGGAGCCAAGCCTGCAAGTTCAGCGACTCTGGGTCGTAATGAAGAATGGCGCCTCCTTCTCTGGAGAGAAGATCTGCGTCCGTCGCCAGCTTGATCAGTGGGGACGCTGACAAGTCCAGAAGGTCCGGGAACCAGATCTGTCTCGGCCACGCCGGTGCGACGAGGATCATCCTGCACCTGGACCTCTTGAGCTGGTTGATGAGACGGAGTAGCAACGGCAACGCGTACAGGAACAGGCCGTCCCAAGGGAACGAAAAAGCATCGCCCATGCTCCTCGGCTGTGTAAACCTGCTGGCGAAACTCTGGCACTTGGAGTTTGTCGCCGTCGCGAACAGGTCGATCTGGGGTTTGACCCATCGTTGAAAGAGCCGATCCACCTGGTCTGGCGTAGTTCCCACTCGTGGCACGAGCGCAGCTCCCTGTCTGGTGAGTCGGCAATGTTTTTTTTTATTCATGCCAGGTGGAAGGGAACCAGAAACATCCCCTGGGCGACGGCCCAGTGCCACAGATCCTGGGCCTCCTTGGATAGGGCTGGGGATCTGGTGCCTCCCCGTTTCCGGATGTAGAACATCATGGTGGTGTGGGCGGTGAAGATCCTCACCACTTTGTCCTTGAGGGACGGAAGGAACGATTTGAGCACCCAGAACACGGCTCGTAGTTCCAGGATGTTGATGTGGAGAGACCGCTCCTTCGGGAGCCAGAGGCCTCTTGCGTGGAGATCTCTAGTGTGGGCCCCTCATCCCTCCAGGGAGGCGTCCGTCGTCACCGTCTCCTGATACACCGCTGTCTGAAACTCCGTGCCTGCCGTGAGGTGCGCACGGGAACCCACCATAGAATCGCCCGACGGAACTCCTCGTCGAGCGGGATCCTGTCTTCAAAGCTGCCCGCCGCTTGTACAGCGGGCGTTGAGGAACTCTTGTAGCGGACGCATCCAAAGTCTGCAAAGGGGCACAAGGTAGATGCATGAGGACATCATCCTGAGGAGGGACTTGATGGACCTCACCCTGGCCACGTCCGTGGCTAACAGGCACTGCACCTTGCCCAAAATGGCCTTCGTCCTTCCAAAAACAGTGCCACCTGCGAAGGAACCAGGTGGGATTTGGGGTAGTTCACGGCGAATCCCAGTTCCGTGAGCAGGCAGACGATCCTCGCCTTGTGTTCGACGGCGAGTTCTCTTGACTTTGCACGGATTAGCCAGTCGTCTAGGTAGGGGTAGACGTGGATCCCCTGCAGGGGCAGCCGCGCCGCCACTGGTGCGAGGCACATGAACACCCTGGTTGCAGACTTCAATCCGAACGGCAGGGCTCTGAATTGGTAGTGACGCCCCTGGACTACGAATCTGAGGAACTTTGTGTCCTTTTAAAATGGG
Source organism: Ambystoma mexicanum (assembly GCF_040938575.1). Classification (NCBI taxonomy): domain Eukaryota; kingdom Metazoa; phylum Chordata; class Amphibia; order Caudata; family Ambystomatidae; genus Ambystoma; species Ambystoma mexicanum. Next base: position 1,271,169,968 of record NC_090933.1, on the reverse strand, counting down.
GATGTGGAAGTAAGCATCCTCCAGGTCCAACGACGATAGGAAGTCGCCCTCCTCCAGCTGTCCCAGCACGTGCTGGAGGGTGACCATCCTGAATTTCTGTGCCTTGATGTACTTGTTTAACCGACGCAGGTCCAGAATGGGGCACCAACCGCCTGTCTTCTTTCTGACGAGGAAGTACCTTGAGTATACTCCGGAGCCCTGGAGCCTCTTGGGGACGAGCTTGATGGCACCTTTCTTGAGCATCGCCCTTACCTCCAACAGCAGTTGAGGGACGTGATTCTCCTTCCTGGCCACGTAGGAATGCGAGGACACTTCTTTTGAAATTCTAGCAAGTTACCGCGGGCCAGGGTGTCCAGCACCCAACGGTCGGTGGAGATGGACTCCCACGCGCTGATGAACTTCGTCAGCCAGCCTCCCACCGGGGTGCTTCGGTGGGGGCCCCGGCGCTATGGCCGGTTCAGTCCTGCTTGGAAGAGGCCTTGCCGTCTTGGCCTCCTTGACGACGACGGCGGCGAGACCCTCCTTGCTTGCCGCGGCCTCTGTAGGCCTCCTGGGATGTGGAGCAGGCCGCCTGGCGGTACGTAGAAGAGCCACCGATGGATCCCTTGGAGGCTCCCTGTCTGCCTCCGGAGCTCCGTAAGGGCTGCCGTTTCTGAAGGACTCCTAGGGCTCGGGCAGTCTCCGTCGGTCTTGATGGCTTCGAGGGACTCATCCACCGTCTTCCCAAACAGGTTGTTGCCGTCGAACGGCATGTCCAACACTCTGGTCTGGACGTCCTGGCGAAAGTCCGTCTCCTTGAGCCATCCTCATCGTCGAAGGCAAACCCTGTTGCCCAGCTGGCGAAATTCGGTATCAGCAATGTCCGTTGCCACCGTTATGGCGTGATCCAACGCCACCTCACCTTCCTGCAGAATATGTAGGGCCTCCGCCCTCTTGTCGTCCGGTAGGAAGTCTAGCAGAGGAGCTATCTTGAACCAAAGCTCCCTGTCGTAACGGGCCACAATCGCTAAGGCATTGGCCGCCTTAATCGTCGTTGCCACCGACAAGATGACTCGTCCCATGGAGTCCAACTTCTTGCCCTCGCTGTCCGGTGGGGAAGTGGAAGTTGAAGCCGCCACACCCGCCGCTTTCTTCTTGGCCGCTGCCGAGACGACGGAGTCCGGCGTAGGCTGGGCCCTGAGGCACAAGGGGGCGGCATCGGGGACCCGGTACTTTTTCTCGTACCTGTCCCTTTTGGCGGGTGTCGTGGAAGGGTTCTTCAGGAAAGCCAGCCCCTCGTCCCAGACTTCGTCGAGCAACGGTACCGCGAGGACCGTCTTTCTCTTGGCCTCCCGTCGTTGGTAAAGAAAGCCTTCCTTTTTCTGTTCCTCAGGGCAGAGCTGGAAGAGCTCGGATGCCCTGGCTATCATGGGTGGAAAGAGACAATTTCGTCGGGCGGAGAGGCCCGAAGGGGGGGGGGGGGGTAAATGAAGGAATGTCCGCTGTATCATCGCCGCTGTCATCGTCCGTCCCAGTCACTGTATCCGTCGCCGTATCTTCCCGAGGGTCCGGCGAGGGGGATGAGGGGTCCACAGACTTCGTGGGCACGAAGGGCGGTGCATGGTGGACTCTCCTCCGCTTGTTCGGAGGGCTTCCCGACGGTCCTGGTTCTGGATCCTCCGTCGGGGTCTGTGGTAACCTCGTCTTTATCTCAGTACATAAGGATTGGATCGCCAACAAAATGGCCGCCAAGCTATCCTGGGGCTCAGGCAATGGCTGCAACGGGCGGGATGGCTGCTCCACCGGGCCCTCGTCGTCGCTATCTTCGATCACATCAGCAGGAACCTTCCCCTTCGAACCTCTCGTTGAGGCCTTTCACGGTTTCCACCGGATCCTCCTCGGAGGCTGAATCCGAGTCCGTAATGGCCACAACCCCTTGCCCCCTCTTTTTCCACCGGGATCTTCGCGGGGGTCTTAACGATGGGCTGGAAAGAGGATTCCCTCGGCGGTGGCAGGGAAACTCTGGGCCCTGAGGCCGCCTCCACTGGCGTAGTCCCTGCCGGCTTCGCCAGTGCCGCTGCAACAACCTCAATACAGGCCTTTGCCGGGTGGATCAAGGCCCTCACCACCTTAGGTGCATCCTGGGCCTTCGCTTTGGGGGGAGGGTCATCGCCTCGCTCCCCCTCTGCTCCCTTCGAGATCGACTGGGGCCTCTCCAGAAGCTTACCCGGGTTCTCCGACTTCCTCTTCCCCCGAACCAGAGCGCTGGCTCGTGGTTGATCGTGCCAGGGAAGTCGCGCCCTGCTTGGCAGCCGAAGAGCCCGACCTTTTGGCGCTCCCGGTGCCCGCGGACTCGCGGTGCTTGGTCTTCTGTTGGGCCCCCGTCGCCGGGGAGCCCTCACAGGACTTAGAAGACCGCTCAGACTTCTTCTTCGCCTTCTCACCTGCTGTGCCCTTCTCCAGCCAGGCGGCGAGGCGGGAACGACGATCTTGCTTGGTCCATTCCGACAGGTTCTTGCAGAACGCACAGTCCTTATCCACGTGCGTCTTGTCCTCATGAAGGCAGTAGAGACATCTGAAATGCTCGTCCTCCTTGAAAACATTTTGCAATCCGCATCCCGGGCAGCTCCTGAACAGCTTGGATCCGGGAGTCGAGCTTCCTTTGGCCTGGGCCATGTCCTTTGAGGTAGGCCTCAGATCTTCTGGAACCTCCAAGAAGCGTAACTCGACAATAAATTCACCCTTGAGGGGCATAGAAGAATTCCGAAACGGGTCCCCGTTATCGGAAGTGGAAACGGTGGAGCTTGAGGCTCGATTAAACCGAAAAAATGAGAAAATCTCCTGAAAAAGCACAAAAACGCAGTAAAAGCTCGAGAGCTAAAGCACGAGGACTCCCAACACTTGAACGTGCGGTAAAAATCTGAGGATGGCTGCCAGGGGAGGGGATTAGGGGAGAGGGCAGTCATTGGCTGGGGGCAGTTTGACCCAGAGATCAGTGATTGATTACTACTAAGAAAGACAGATCAGAAACGAAACTGATACTGATTTTTTCTTTACCGAGGATTCCCAGCCTGACGACGGGGAATATTCATGAGCATGTGAATCCATGCCAGACCCCATGCTGGAGAAAGTATCATCCAAATCCTGAAAGCTGATCTGCTTCAATGTGCTCTGCAGTGACACTCAGGAATGTCTTATCTGAAGGGGGACTACAAGGTCTGATTGTACAATGCATTTTGGATCTGGGCTAGCGCTGATGCGGGGTGTGACAGGAATAAAGAGAACGTATCCATCGCTCTATTAATGTCTATGTGGGAACTGACATGTCTTTGGTAGCCACGTGTAGCCAGTTTGTCTGTGTGATATATGGCGATAGGAGGTGTTATAACATAGTTGGTTAGTCGGGGGAGAAGTAGAAAATCAAGGGGTACATGTAGACGTGGTGAGGCGTTTGACAATATTTGGGACTGAGGTAATTGGTCAATTTCAGTGAGCTGAGTAGGCAGGTTTGATACCAGTTTTGGTTAGTATTCATAAGCATTCTTTATTCGCAAGCATAGTGCTCCTGGAATGCTCAGAATTTTGAGAGTCCCTGCGACTGGGATGATATTGACATGTATGGGTATGATTGCTTTAGGTAACGGTGATTGTCTCGTGCTGGAGTCAACGGAGTAGATTTCAGTGCTCCTCTTTTTGGGGTCAAGATGACGTGTTGCCAAAACAAAAGTCTCTACTGGATGATTTTTCGGATTGTTCTTCAAGTTAGTCTATGGCTCCCTGGAACCCAGCAAATCTTCCTTCAGCTACATGCATCAAGTATGATGGACACAGAGTTAAAATTGGGAGGGGCAGCTCTCAGACCCTTTTGAATTTCCTAGATTTCACTTTAGCTAAATCAAATATTCTACAATAGTTACTCTAGTGCTCTACGTCCCACTATTCCAACAGTCAAAGGACTGAAAAGCGTCTGAGATCAAGTAGAGGAGCAGGGCTTCATCGGGCCAATCACTGGAGTTCATACTGGTCAGCGGGCTGCTCTTCAGGGGAATGTAGGCTTCAATGTGGATCTCTAGAATGAGTGCAGTACTCCTTTTATCCAGATTTGGATCTAGAATCAAGTCCAAGCCCACCAATAGTAAGGATCTGCCACATTCAAACCGCCAGTGGTTGTCCAATCCTTGCCAACTACTGATACGTACATCTGCCCAGCACCAGACTTTCTGGATGTGGAGCAGGCAGTCCCAGCCCTTTCCCGTGGCTCTCACACACAATGGGGCACATGCCTGCGAAAGAGGCAGCATTCCCGGGCAGTGCAATACCATATATGTGATTTCCTGACATAAGAGGGCAGGAAGAAGGCCAAACTACAATATGGGCAAAGAAAAAGCCAAAATCCTTGTGGCACGGAAGAAAAAGTGCACAAGTAAAATGAGACAAAAACAGTAAAAATGTCACTGCCTGGCACTAGCGTATCTTAGGCGCATATAAAAAGTAATCAAAACCCAAAAGGTATAAAGTGAAGGATATTAAGTTTGCTAATTGCACTCTACTGTAAGGTGTTCCATACAGAGAAGCAAGAATCTAAGTGATTTGCCCGCGGCTGAAACTACTGCAGGCAAAACGTTTGCATGAGAAAGATGCGAACTACCAAAAGTTTGCACCTTTATCACCCCCCCCCACCTACACCCTCAGCACACCCCCACCCACAACCCCAACATAAAAAAAACCCACTTACCTTCATCTTCACGCTGGGTTCCTGCAGCGCCAGTTCCCTTTCACTTCCGTGATCGGGAACTGGCGCCACAGGGTCCTTTTTTTAACGGAAGGCTGCAGGGGTATCTCCCGCAGCCCCTGCTCACTATACCATAAAGTATAGTGAGTGGGGCGATGCAGCGCCCGTTTCTTATTTTTTTTAATGGAAGGCTGCAGGGGTGTCCCCTGCAGCCCCCCCTTAAAATACCATAAAGTGTAGTGAGCAGGGCGATGAGGAGTACACCCCTGCAGCCCCCATTTTTTTTTTTTTTACAATGTTTTACAATGCTACCACCAAAGGTTCGAACTTTTGGTGTTCGAACCTTTGGTAGTAGCATTTGTAGAACTATTGGTCATTGCGAAAAAATAATTACGGTTAAAATCGTCTTAAACCGAGAAGCAACGCTTCTCAGTACTGACAGTCTTAGGGACTGTCCCTATAGTCTTAGTAGGTTCCCTATAACAGTTTATTTTATTTATAAAGCGCTCCACACCCGAAGGTATCTGGGCGCTGCAAGAGTATGCAGTACAAAGGTAATTACAGGTAAGGTATTACTATTTACAATACAGGCACATTACAGGTAAGGTACAATACAAAAATAGTACAGCAAGGTACAACGTGAGATTGCAGAGCGACAAGGTTACATTCAGATGTTGTGATTGTCTTCTAAATTAGTAAGCTTCGTTATTGTAAAGCAGGAAATCTCGGGGCAATAGCTCTGGAGTGTCCAAGTATCCTTTGAGAAATAAAAATGCCAGCTGCTATTGTAAGTGTGGGATTCTTTTTTTATAAGCTTTATTTAATTTTCCAGTCAGATGCCAATCAAAACAATACAGTAAATGCTGACAATGAACAGTCCAGTGCCAATTTGTGTTCCCTGCCCTTCCCTCCTAACACCCAATGCCCACCTCACCCATCTTGGAGAATGAGTATAAAAAAAAAAACATCGAAAAATACCACAAGAGCAAAAGCAAGCCACAGGGGAACCATTGGAGATGACAAAGTAACATTTTTGCACTTCAGCCTCTCTGGATATCGGTCATTATCTCAGGATAAAGCATTGACAAGCCCTGCAACCCTAGTCCCTCCATAATGTCCAGGGTGAAACCCTCAACCCACCCGTTACTTCCGTACCGCCTTCTCCCCGGGGCTACAACCCTTCTTCCCTGCTAGCCCGAGTAGCTCTTAATCGGCCATTCACAAAAGTCACAGGTTCCCAATGAGATGGGCCAGAACAAGTGGGCTTCCCGATCCCCAACATGCTCAAGGAATGGGGACCAGGTAGGTGTGTATTTGGGAATGGAGTTATTCACGAGTGCTCTGATCCTCTCCCTGGCCAGCATCTCCAAGACCTTGGCCCACCAGTATGCCAGAGGGTGGTCTTCCCGGGACTTTCAAAAGTGAGCTCTGGTGATTTTCGCTGCCAGGTGAAGCTGAGATATCAATGAAGTTAGAGGGCCCGTGAGTGGGTGGGAGCCATCCTCCGGCGTGTTCCCCAGCAAAACCACCAAGGGAAGCTGGGCAGCAGTAATTTCTTTGATTTGTGTTAGGATCTCCTTCCAGTATATTGCTATAACGGGGCAATCCTACCATATGTGCAGCATACTTCCCACCTCTCCACACTAGTGTCAAAACAGATCCGACAGCTCCGAAGATATGGGATTGTCTCTCGCTGGAGTGAGGTACCACCTATAGCAGAGTTGTATTGCCCCGTCCTTTACCTGTGTGCATCTCGAGCTAGTATGCGTTCACCACCAAATCTTAGCCCACGACTCCTCTGGGATTTCCCGCCCTAGATCTTGTTCCCATTTGACCATGTAAGGGTGCTTGCTACCACTCTCTGGGTCCCCCAGAAGCCTATATAAGTGGGAGACCCTCCATGAGCTCCTCTCTTCTAAGGCCATAAGTTAAATCCCCTTTGGGGTGTGGGTGGCCACCCTCTTGATTGTCGGGTTGGTGATCCAGTGCCAGAGCTGCATATAGCGGAACCATTCGATTTCACGCAGGCTGAATTTGGCCTTGCAATCGGAGAATGTCAAAGGTTCCTGTTAGGTAAAGATTTGGGGCAGTACCCTTTGGGTGCACTACAACACCTTAGCCTCCTGGCAATAGGACCCAACCTTTGGTAGAAGTCTGAACTACACAGGTTGGTAGTGTGATAGGGCAGCCAGGCTTATCACAAGAGGGGTCAATGTGAGCTGTAGAGTGATTATACAGAGATTCACAGTGACAAGTATTCAAACAAATAATTAAACTCAAGATTTCTTGATAAAACAATTAATGATTTATTTACCTGTCAGTTGTATAAGCCTTCTTTAGAAGGGAGCAATTTAATAGCAACACACAAATACCTTCAAAATACATACTCTTAGTTCCTAAGTCAGCAAACACCCATTTGGGATGCCACACAGACACTTCCTACACCCTCAGGTGACATCAATAGTTAGGACACTGTGGACATTGATATATTACCGTTACCATTTAGAATAGTACTGAGATCAGTATCAACGAAAAGGTTATTAGAACAAACAAGAGATTTCAAATATTCTTAAGCAGGCAAATACTTTTTGACAGCCCCCAATTCAGAGGAGAGAAGAGTCTTTCAGGGAGACAGGCTAAGCCAAAGTCAATGGGCAAAAGTCTATGTGGCTGAAGCACTTTTTGCGGATAAGAAAGAAAAGTCTTTGCACAATGTTTTAGAAATGTAAAAAAAATGTACAAAAATAAGACTTAAAAAAAAAAAAGAAGAATCAATGTAGGGCCACAAGCTCTTAGACTTGTGAGCAGTAGAAGCAAATTTACAACAAGAGGTAAGTGCTCTTTCACAGTACCTTTAGTTAGTAAAAAATGCAGCAGATGACTTCTGTTCCTGTGCATCTCTGCAGATCCTGTGTTCCTGGGCCTCAGTCGTGGGGACAAGAGGGAGGCCTTCTGGGGACTCCTGCACTGCAATGGGACGGTTACCGACAGCAACCGGCACTCTTCAAACAAGTGGCACTTCAGTGTTTCAGCTCCTCGCGGCTACCGCACACAGCAACACTGCAGTTCTTGGCTGTCGAGGTGGACCTTTCTTGCTTCTGAGGTCCTGCACTCTGTTGTGGGGGCTCAGGCTTGGTCGGTCCTGCTTCCTGGGAGTCCGGAGGATCTTCCTGGAGCTCTTGCAATGGAAATTCAACCAGCTCCGAGAATGATGTCCAGGTGGCTTACTATGGTGTTGATTGGTCCCCCCAACTCTAGGGGAGAAGTCGCCTTCGCAGGGCTTCTCCGTCGATACAAATTTGGAGTTTCAGCAAAGCAGCAGGGCTTCACCGGGCAAACCAACAGTCCAGTAGTTGCAGCAGGCGCCCCCTTCAAGTTCTTCGTATTCCTTCGTCCAGTGGTCGACTGCCTTCCAAGCCAAAGGTTTCTCCCATTCATTCCAGCCTAGCTGTCAATCACCCAGCAGGGTGGCTGTCCTTGCCGGACAGCCAGCCGGCTAATCGCCTAGGAGTGCATTCCTGTCTCCTAGGAGACCAAGCACAGGGAGTTTCGGGCACCTCCCTCACTTTCTGCCCCCACCAGACACCCTGGAGCCAGAGGCGGGCTTCACTCGTGAATCCCACCAAAGAAAAAACGAACGAAGGGACCAAACCTTGTTTGGCGCTCAGAGTAAATCTCAACAAGGACCTTTCTACAGAGAAATGGGGAAAAAAGAAGACTGGGGCCATTTTGACAAAAATGGCACCCAATGGTGCTTTACTGCACCTGCGAATGCAGCCCGCAGTAAAGACACCACAGTAGTAAAAAGTAAACCACTGCGACCAGCCATTAATCGCAGAAAGGGTAACAAAATCGTTACATGACAAGTTAGACAAAGGAGATACTAAGTAACCCCTCCAGCACCAGATTGTAAGATGGTGTGTGCTGGGTCTAGAAAGTTACAATTGTAAAGTAAAGTCAATTTCACTTTACTTCCCTTGGAAACAGTAGTTCTCCAAGAGAAAGGTATTTAAACCTTTGGGGAAATATGAAAGACTTCCCTGTAGCACTACAATGAAGGTGCTGTGTGCTACTATGTAAAAAAGATGCCTATGGAGTTTCTCAGACTCAAAAAAACCAAAAGAAACTTAAAAATCACATGAAAATACACGAGAGATGGGGGGGAAAAAAGGTCTCACCCTCTCTAGGTAAAAATGAAAAAGTCCTAAATTCCAGAAAAAGAAATGGAGGTCTCTAAGGTAGAGCGGAATTAGCATATTTCTGAGAATTCTCCCCAACACTCATCCCCCCCCATACTAAGGGACACGAGGATTTAATCTCCTTACTCCTGACCTGTGTTCTATGGTAAAATCAAACCCTTGTTGGCTGATAGACCATCTTAACAATTTAGGATTTCCCCCCTTCATCTGCATTACCCATTTCAAGGGTTGGTGGTCTGTTTGAATAATAAAAGTAGATCCATACAAGTATGGTCTAAACTTCTTCAAAGACCGCACAGTAGCAACACATTCACGTTCTATGGTTGCCCACCTTGTTTCAGGGTCCTTTAGTTTCCTACTGATGAAGCAGATTGGGTGTTTGTTGCCTTTCTTATCCAGCTGACTCAGCACTGCACCTATACCTGTATTGGAAGCATCAGTTTGTACAATAAAGGATTGATTGTAGTGATGAGCTCATGACAGGAGCTTGACAAAGGGCTTGAAGTTCTTCAAATGCCTTGGTGTACTTCTCATTCCACCTGACCTTCTTGGGGAATTTGGGTAAGGAGATCACATTTAAGGGAGAAGCTATGGTCCCATAGTTCTCAATGAAGTTCCTATAGTAACCAGTGATTTCTAGAAAGGCGCTCACTTGGGTTTGAGTAGAAGGGGTGGCCCAGTCTTGTACACCTTTTACTTTGCCAGGCAATGGCCTTATTTCACCTCCTCCTACATCAAGTCTTAAGTAGACCACTTTACTCTGAACAATTTGACATTTTGCTTGCCTTTATGGTCAGATAGGATATGTTTTGCAGGCTCTTTTGCAAGCCAAAGTGGTCAATATGGTCTTTCTAAGTAGGGCTGAAAACTGCAATGTCATCCAAGTATACCATGTAGAAGTCCTCCATCCCATTCAGAACATGATTTACCATCCTTTTGAATGTAGCAGGTGCATTCTTTAGTCCAAACAGCATAACTTTAAACTGGTGGAGGCCTCCAGGGGTTGAAAATGCAGTTTTCTCCTTGGCATGGTCAGTCAGAGCTATTTGCCAATAGCCTGAAGTTAGATCAAATGTACTGAGGAACTTGATTGAACCAGGTTTATCCACCAGTTCATCTGTCATGGGTAAAGTATGGGCATCAGTTGTGGTGACTGCATTAAGAGCTCTATAGTCCACACAGAATCTCAACGCCTTGGATCCTGCCTATGGTACTAGTACAACTGGACTAGACTATGGGCTTGAAGATGGCTCTATAAGCCCAAGATCAAGCATCTTGTTGACCTCTTCCTTTATGTGGATTCTTATATGGTCTGACATTCGGCAACCCCTGCTTTTGACAGGGAGACAGTCACCAGTGAGTTTATCATGCTAACCCCAAGGGTTCAAACCTGGTGACAGTGAAAACAGAGGGGCAAACTGATTTAACAGAATTCTGCACGCCTCCTGTTCCAGAGTCAGATCAGAAGAGAGATTAACGCCATCTCTCTTTCCATCTAAAGGTTGTCCCATAAGAAGGTCAGGTAGAGGCTCACTCCTCCTCCTCCTCCTCTTGAGCAGAGGCTAGAAGCAAAGCTCCCAGTTCTGGTCTAGAGACATAGGTCTTTAGGTGGTTGGTGTGAAAGACCCTGGGGGCCTCCTTGGGACTGCCCAAGTCCACCAAATAATTAACCTCTCCAAGTTTTCTCACAACCTTGACGGGCCCAATCCATTTGTCCTGTAAGGCCCTCTGCCTTGTAGGTACCATAACCAGAAATAGCCGGTTATGAGTAAACTCAGCCATGTTTGCCTTCTGGTCATGCCAATGCTTCACCAGAGCCTGACCTGCTTTCAAGTTATCAGAAGCTTCTGTCATGTGTGTCCTTCTCCTTCGGAGACCCAACACATAGTCAGTGACTCTCACTGGCTTGAGGGAAGGAGCACTTTCCAACTCTTCTTTGATTAGGGCCAACGGACCTCTAACCGGATGGCCACAGAGAAGCTCAAAGGGGCTGAAGCCAACCCCTTCCTGAGGGACTTCTCTATAAGCAAAGAGAATGCATGGCAGTAGAAGGTCCCACTTTCCTCTAACGGGTTCTTCTAAGTCACCCATTATGCTCTTCATAGTTCTGTTAAAACTCTCTATCAACCCATTGGTTTTGGATGGTAGGCAGTTGAAAACTTGTAGGTTAAGCCACAGTTTTCCAACATGGCCTGCATATAGTGGGACATAAAAGTGGTCCCCCTGTCTGAGATAACCTCCAAAGGAAACCCACCCCTGGTAAAAATACCAAGGATGGCCTTAGCCACCACCTGAGTAGTAACTGTCCTCATAGGTATGGCTTTGGGATATCTGGTAGCATGGTCTACCACAACCAATATAAAATTGGTTGCCTAAAGATGTGGGAGGGTCTAAGGGACCAACAATGTCAATCCCTACCCTCTCAAAAGGGACTCCCACCACTGGGAGGGGCACCAAAAGTGCCAGATTCTTGGATCCACTTTTTCCAGAAGTCTGACAAGTGTGACAGCTTCTACAGTACTTATCTACATCAGACCCCATTTTAGGCCAGTATAAATATAAATAAATCCTTTCCTTGGTCTTCTTAAAACTAAAAAGTGACCAGCCAAATCTGTAGAAACTGGAGTCTCACCTCCTGAGGCACTACAAGTCTTCTGTAGTCCCCTGGGGTAGACTCTATAGGCTCACTGTAGAGGGCACCATCCTCCCAGTACAGGCTGTGCTTCCCTGGCTCTTGCCCTTCCAGCTGGGAAGCTGCCTGTTGGCGAAGTCCTTCAAGAGTAGGACACTCTTTGACCTCTGCTGAAGTTTGCCCTAAAGGGGCCACCTTCTTCAACCAAAGTCTGCAGGTCAGGATGGTCTTTAGGATCCAGATCTCTAACAGGGGGAAGGCTTCTTCCAGCTCAGTCATCAGTAGCTGATTCACCATCCTCTGGTGGTACCTCACATAATATTCTTTGGTATTATCTGGAATAGAGTTATACACATCTAAATGATGCTGCTCCCACAGACCCAGGGATATGTCATGATTCCTGCCCCTCATGTCCCCAGCCCTCCAAGATGTCAGGCTGGAGCCAGGCCACGATCACCTACATGGCCCTCAAGGGCCTCTCCATCCCTCCAAAGAGTCACTTGGAGTCAGACTTGGCACTTGTGGCATCAGACTCACTCACTCCCATAGGATAACATTGAGGATTGGACTTGTAGTGCATTGTTGGGGACAAGATGGATGCCCCCACATATTTCGGTTCCCAGAACTGCATGTGCAGTCTAGTCTTTTGGGTGTGGTTCAGCCCAGAGACTATTTAAACCACGCCCAGGCTGAGAAACATGCTTTGTGTTTTCTGCACCTGCAGCGTGACACTCACCGTGTTCGGATCGGTCTCCAGTAGGCCTGCATCTTTCTTCTGCGCTCAGCTCCTGCAAGAACACCGTTAGGAACAGCCTTACCTTGCGGCGCTTCTGCCCATCATTCATCGATTCTTCTGTTCTGCGGGCATCTTCGGCGGTGTCATTCCCATCCCGGCACGCCGCTTCCTAAGGCAAAGGGAAAAGAACAGAAAAAAGACATTAGTAAGCATTCAGCAAATCTTCGCTTATTTTTAAAGACTGTACGCGCTTCAAACACTTACCTGAATCCCAACCACTCTGGGGGAACTCTGTCTCCGGAACTTCTCATCCATCTGCAAGAGGGAAAAGACACTGCAAGTTAGCGTGGAAACATCTAGAGGTGCCGCAAACCGCGCTTACTCGCCGCATTTCTTCTTCATAACCGGCATCCACGCTGAAAACGTTGTAGCACCTACAAGACACAGAAAAATAACTCTGTTCAATACAAATACGAAAGGGTCGCATCGCACTCTCACTCACCTTCAGCGCTACTCATTTCAGCAGCACGTCGCCTTCCCCGGACGCCGGCCATCATCTAAGGAAGGAAAGGAACGAAGTAAGAGAACTGTTCAAAAGACTCATTATACTTACCTGTCGGACTCTTGCCAGTGAAGTAACTAGGCAGCAAGGAGCCCGCATCAATCAACGCGCCCCTGCGCTGAAAGCAGGACGGAGAGCACACTTTCCAAGAAAACAAGGCCCAGTTTCCAGTTGAGTAGACTCCAGGGAAGGGTTTGAGGTCGTAAGAGGTCAGAACAGGCTGAGTGACGTCCCCGTGGATACCAGGTGGGCGTTACAGGATACTAATGAAACACTGGCAGAGGCTCCAATAGAGTCTTCAGCCAGTAGCTGAAAGTTTCCACTTGCAATATGAACGTCTCCCTCTGGGATGAAGGGTAAGGAGGCAGTGTGGACCCTATGAAAAGGTTTACCCTTGCATCTGGGATCCCCTTTCACATGGTCAGTTGACACACAAACATAACATTTTCCAAATGATTTGACAAATGGGGGCTTCTGCTGACCTCCCTCTGGTTTAGCACCAGAGGTTTCACTAGACTGACCTTGTTTCCATTATGGTTTACCCTTCTTAAGCAAAAATGACCTAGCCCGAATGAGACAATGGGAAGGGTACGGTATCTACACCTGGTATCTACACGTACGCAGAAGGAACTTTCAGAGAATTCGAGTCCATGGTAGCAGAGGAGGGAATGCCCAATGGTCCATTTCTATGGTACAGAAAAGTTACAGAAAACGCCAAATTAAAGTGGCAAGGGTGGCAATCAACACTGCTATATAGCCTGGGAGACGGCTGGAAACCAATATCCAGGCTATACGCCCAACTGTCACAGACCCCCAACCCCAAAAGCGAGGCTTTGAAAAAGAAGTGGGAACTGGACCTGGGGGAAGAGATCATTGAGGAGGAATGGGAGAGAGCCTTACGCTTTCCCAGAGAGGTGTCGCGAAATGCCCGATTTAGACTAATTCAATTGCAAATTCTATACAGAACGTATAGAACACCAGGAAAAATAGCTAAAATCAACAGGGCCAGCGACCCACTATGCCCTTGATGCAAACGGGAGGGAGCGGAGATGGCGCACATGTTCTGGGGATGTCCGAAGATCCAGGTGTTCTGGTCCAGAGTGGAGCAGAGCTGCAGGGGAGCAGGAAAGACTCGATACACATGGTCCCCAAAGGAATGCTTACTGGTGTGTACCCGAGAACAAGCAAGCTGCGACAGTGAAGTTCATGGACATGGCATGCGTGCTAGCCAAAAGGGCCATAGCTATGACGTGGAAATCCTCAAAAGGTCCACACTTTGAGAGATGGTACAAAGAATTAGAACACTGGACTGGGGCCGAAACGAAGGTGTGGGGAGATGGAGTGGACAAAGCAGGAGGAGAGACAAGCCCGACATTTGAAGATTGGAAAGCACTAATACGAGACATGTTTCACCAGTCGGATGACAAACCCCTCTGAACCACCCCCCTTCCATCGAAACAATACTGAATTAGACTTAAAACTCAAAAAGCCCCACGAAAACACTTGCAGATTCACGAGATTTGACACGTACCTGTCAGTCCAATACTCAGGAAACTCCGACGCCGAAGATCTACAGGAACCGTGGGAAAACCCCTAGTGGACCCAAGCGGCAAAGAGACCAGTTGTTTAGTTATTGTTTAAAGTTTAGGCATTATACTTGCCTTCCCTACCCCAGTCTCTTTTCCTCTCCTACCACTCCTTCTCCCCCTCCCCTTATCTGAGAACCCACTACCTCCCCCCTCCTTATGGAAATGCTTTAATTGATTATTCTGTAAATGTTATTAAGCGTTAAATGCCAATAAAAACACTTTAAAATAAATAAATGGCTTACCCTTCTTTTGTTTGTGGCCCTCTTTTGGATGGGAGGTTTTAGAATTCTCTCATCTTTCTTGTGTTGCTTCCCCTCATCCTTCTTGTGAGTGGCCCCAGAAGCCTTGTGAATGGCCCTGTTGGCAACCCACAAGTCAGCAGCCTTTGCTAACATTTTGGGATCAATCTCTTTAGAGTCAGCCAAGTGCTGTCTCAGCTCAGGAGAGCAGGCATCAAAAATAGATTCCAACGAAAGAACAAGTTACTTACCAAATGTAACGTTCTTTGAACTGGATGTTCCTCCCACGTATTCCTCATCTTAGATATTGGTATCGTCAGCTTTGTTGCTTCGGAACAAAAAAATTCACACCAGGGGGTGCTGTGCCCGGTGGCCGTGGCGTCGATGTCCCTCGAAGGCTGCCATCGAACATCGTCATCCGCAGTATAAATAGCTCGATCCGCAACCATTGGCTTCAGTTCTGTTTTTCGATATCCTCAACTGAGGAGTTGATAAGGCGTGCCCTTAGACTGTAAGATCTCAAGAAACATTGAGTGTAAAAACAAACTGTACAGCAGGGAAGGTTGGGGGAGGTCGATGAGGAATATGTGGGAGAAACATCCAGGCGAAAGAACATTACAGTTGGTAAGTAACTTTCTTCAAATGGATTGTGTCCTCCCACATATTCCTCATCTTAGATAGACTCCCAAAGCAGTGAGAATTTGGAGGAGGGAGTACTGATTAAGCCTACTCATGGACTGTATGTAGAACGGCCTTAGCAAAAAGACCTCCTTGGGAAGAGGTTGAATCTAAGCAATAGTGTTTCACATAAGTGTGCATTGAAGACCAGGTGGCTGCTGCACAAATACCTTGCACCGGGACATCCCTCTGAAGAGCCGTTGACGTCGCCATGCCCCTAGTGGAGTGAGCCCTTAGCCCCTCTGGAAATTCTTTACCCGCCAACCTGTAACATTCTGCAATCGCTAAGATTATACATCTGGATAAAGTCTGTTTTGTTACTGGTCGGGCCAATTTGTGGCCGGTATATCCAATCAAAAGCTGGTCACTTTGCCGAAATTTTGACAGTCTAGAAATATAAAAGCTGACAGCCCTTTTTGGATCCAGCCTGGGGAGCCTCTCCTCCTCCTTACTTGCATGAGGGGGGGTAAAAAGAAGGCAATGTGATCTTCTGAGACAGGTGAAAGTCAGACTATTTTTGGTAGAAAAGAAGGTTTGACTTTAAGTATAACTTTGTCTTTATGGAAGATGGTGTGAGGAGGCTTACAAGAGAGCCTGTAACTCACAAGCCACTAGAAGGATTGTCTTGAAAGTGAGAAGCCTTAGTGGACAAGAATGCAAAGGTTCGAAAGGAATGAATGTAAGGAATGAATGTAAGGAATTTTAGTAATAGATTTAGATCCCAAACGGGTACTTGAAATGGGACTGGAGGGTACACGTCAGTGAGACCTTTTCAAAACTGTACAATCAATGGAATTTTGAAGTAAGACACCTCTTCTTAGGAGTGCTTAAAAATAGCAAGTGCAGCTGGGTATCCCTTAATTGTACCAATCTGGAGCCCCAGATTGGCTAAATGTAATAGGAAAGAAAGTACCATAGGTGTACCACATAGTAACGGGTCCACATTCTTATCCTGGCACCAGTTACTGAACTTGTTCCAACAACACCGGTACAAGGATTTTGCTGCTGCCTCCTGGCCAAAAACAAAATCTCCATTATGTCATCCGGAAGGTCCCAATCCTTATATCTCAGCCTTTCAGAAACCATGCGTGAAGGCTGAGTGTCTTGACCTCTGGATGGAGAACTCGACCTTCCATTTGCCTGAGAAGATCCTCTCTGTGTAAGACGTATTGGAGGGAAGATGGCCATGTCCAAAAGGTCTGGGTACCACGTCCTCCTGGCCCAATCCGGGCCAATTAGGATCATGTTTTTCCTGAACTTTCTCAGCCTCCTCATTATGCGAGGAATCACGGGGACTGGAGGAAAAGCGTACAGGAGTGGAAACTCCCAGTCCACAACAAACGTGTCTCCTAGAACTCCTCTTGGAAGAAATTCTCTTGAGCAGTACTGATCGCACAGATCCACCGGAGGGGTTCCCCAAAGGATGAATATCTCTTGAAGAACTTCATGAGCTATTTCCCGCTTGTAGGAGACTGTGCTCTGCCTGCTCAGAGTGTCTGCCACTGTGTTCTTCTCTCCGGCTAGGTGAACTGCAGACAGATTCCTTCTTGTACTGCACAGAACCAGAGCTGCATTGTCTCTGCAGAGTGGTAGTGACCCTACACCCCCTCTCTTGTTGAGGTAGCACATGGCCACTGTGTTGTCCGTCATTATCAGGCCATTCCTTCCCCGTACAGAGGGCAGGAAAGCCTTAAGCGCTAGTCTGATGGCCCTCAGCTCCAAAAGGTTGATGTGTAGTTTGGACTCCGATGGAGACCAACGACCACTGATTGTCAGATCATTGATGTGAGCTCCCCACCCCGTGAGTGAGGCATCCGTCACTACAGTTATCTCCGGACATGCTTGCCAAAAAGATTCTCCCTTGAGAATATTGTCCTTGCAAGCCCACCATATAAGATCTTGCACCACTCTGGACGGAACTTGCAGAAGATCCAACATATTCCCTGAAAACTGGGACCAGTGAGTCCTGAGGGCCCATTGAAGGGATCTCATTCTCATTCTGGCCTCTGTCACCAGAAAAATGCAGGATGCCATGAGGCCAAGCAACCTCAGAAAATCAAAGGCCGGCAGATGCTGGGCATTCTGGAACTTTGTTGCCATCTGCAGAATGTGTTGAGCTCTCCCCTCGAAGGTGAGGCTTTCTCAGAGGAAGTATCCAGGAATGCTCCGATGAACTGAGTTTTTGGAACAGTATCATTTCTTGTAATTGAGGGAGAAGCCCAGTCTTTGTAAGAAGTGGCAGGTCATGGATCGATGTTCCTGGGCCTGTTTGGGTGAACGTGCCCCTGATCAATCAATCGTCCTGGTAAGGGTAGATGTGAATCCCCCCTCTCCTGAGACTCGCTGCCACTACTGCCATCAGCTTGGTGAAAACCCTCAGGGCGGAGGTCAGCCCGAATGGCAGAACTCAAAACTGATAGTGAGAACTGTCAACCGCAAACCTCAGGCACTTCCTGTGCTTGAGATGGATTGGCATATGAAAGTAAGCATCCTGAAGGTCCAATGATACCAACCAGTCTTGGAGTTGGAGAGCCTGAAGGATCTGAGAAAGTGTTATCTTGAACTTGTCCTTCCTGAGGAACTTGTTCAAGTTTCTTAAGTCCAAGATGGGTCTCAATCCTCAGTCCTCCTTTGGGATGAGGAAGTAAGGGGAGTACCAACCCTTGTTCCTCTCCGCTACAGGTAAATGTTCTATTGCAACTTTCTCTAGCAGGGTTAACATTTCCTGCAACAGCAGCAGATTCGAATTTTGGCAGAGCTGGCTCCCGGTGGATGATCCCAAGGCCTTTTTAAAAAAGGAAGGCAGTAACCTTGAGCAACTGTTTCCAGTGCCCAAGCATCTGAAGTAATGCCCCGCCATTCGTTCAATGCCGAGAAATCCTGCCTCCCACCGGGGTCTTGTGGCTTTGAGGCGGCTGCAGCAGCGGCTGAGGGGACAGTTGCTGCTGTTGAGGTTGATCTAGCACCCTTTTTTCCTCCACCAGAAGGTTATTTTCTTTGTTGTCCTTTTTGACTGGCCTGTCCTCTTCCAAATGAGGAATAAAAACTAAAAGGACAACCACTTCAGGAAGATGAGCCTGAGTAAGAGTGTTGCTGAGATTGTTGTATGGAAGGGCTAAGCGACTTAGCTGCCGCTTTAGAGGTCTCCAGCTTCTCCAAACTTTCATCCGCCTTGCTGCCGAACAACCTCAAGCTGTCAAATGGCATATTAAGAAGTCTGGCCTGCACATTCGGTGCAAAGCCTGTCTTTCTCAGCCACGCAAACCTGCATAGCACTGTGCTAGAAGCTGATGTAAGCAGTGTCCATTCCTGACTGGAGACATTCCTCCATAGCTTCCTTTCTATCTTTAACAATCGCCAGGAATCCATCATGTTCCTCGCCCTCAGGAATGTGTTCAGCCACCCCAGTAATACAATCCCACAGGGTGTATGTGAATCTTGCGAGGGTACAAGTCACATTTGTTGACTTTAAAGCCATACTCAAATTTTCTCATCGTCCCTTTCAGGGGGAATAGAAGAGTATGCAGATCGTCTGGTGGACATAGCTGCCTGGACTACAAAGCTTTGCGTAGTGGGATGCTTAGTTAAATATTCAGGGTCAGAGGATGAGGGTCTATATTTTCTTGCAAAATTTTTGTTGACCGCCGGTCCAGGTTCTGGGGATTCCCAAGCAGTCATCACCTTCCTCTGAAGTGCTGTATGGAAATGAAGAATAGGATCCTTTTTAGGACCTTGACTAGGATATCTGTCTTGTCGTCCTGTTCATAAATGGGTGAATTTCTGTTCCATCCCTTGAACTCCACCACCCTATTCATGATATTTCTATAAGTTGAGTCAGCATGATCAGCTGGGTCAGGCTTGTCGAATTCCAATTCAGGTGACGTGTCTGTCTCTAAACAGCTAGTGGCATAGTCACAGAGGTCAGACATTTTTGATTGAGGGTCAATTATTTCCTCTGGAACATCCTTTGTACCATACAAAACCCCAAAAGGGGAAATCTCCTCGTCTGAGGATTGTTCTTTCTCATAAATAGAGGCCATACACTTAAAAGTCTTTCCTTGGTACAAGGGTATATATATCTTATCCGTAGTTTGTGAAGGCATCGACCTTGGTTTTGCCAATGGCATCGATAATGGTGCCGGAATCAGTGTTCGCCTCGACAAAGGCGTTGAAGTTGCCTTCGATAGAGGGGCCATTGAGGAAGGTGTCGAGGAAGCCTCCGACAAAAGCGTCGAGGAAGCCTCTGACAAAGGTTTTGATGACAGATCCGATGCCATTTTGTCTGGTGTCGCCTTTGGGTTTATGCACCAATAGGCCCGTTTTGCTCTTTTTACGAGGTATCCGAGACATTTCTCTCAACGACACCCTCGACGAATTATCGCCGGATTTAGAGAGCCTAGTCTCTGACCTTCCTCTGTCATCTTTAGAATGAGCTGGGGGATGGTCGTCACGCAATTTCTTCAAGGGGGTCGGAAAGCACTCTCGAAGATGCGCATCATCGAGGCTCTAATAGCCTCCCATTTTCTTGGGGAATCATGTTTAGAAGGACAAGTGATAACCTCTATCAGAATCTGAGGAAGAAGTCAAAGAGGGGGATTGGTGCCGTCTTTTCTTCGTTTTCTTCTTCGAAGAAGATGATTTTATTGACCAACTCCTCTATCTAGATTTTTTTTACTTTCGTCAGGTCAGGACCTTTCCCTAGACTCTGTGGAGCCTTTATTCTTCTTCGAAGAGCCCTTCGAAGATTCCTCCCCCACCAATTTACCTGCTCGTTCCTTGAGAGCTTTACCAGTCATAGCTTCAGAGGAACCGCAGTTGTCCACTCGATAGTCGGGGCGTAGGCACAGAGGCAGACTCGATGGGGATCAGTCAGACATTTTCTTCCCACAATTCTGGCACTTTTTAAAGCCAGTTTTAGGGGTAGGATTGGATGAGGACATCTCAAAAGAGTGAAGCGCTGTTTTCATACACATGAAGCGAAAGCTTTCGGAAAAACGGAACTGGAGCCAATGGGCGCAGCTCTGATTGAACATTCTCATTATCAGTTTCCACATTACCTGGGTTAGTAGGTGTGACAAGCCTACTACCCAGACTTTGATGATTCAACAATCTTGCAATCAATTCATTTTTCTTTCCTTTAACAGGGAGATTCCTAACTTTACACATTTCTTTCAGTTGTTCTACTGTTAATATGATTAGGGCTTCCTGACTGAAGTTATCCATATTTGGCATGTTACAATTGCTGTTCTAGTGGAGCTTAGCCTTGTGAAGGTTTTACTTGAACAAAAGCAAAGCAAATACTCAATGTAACAACTCTACAATCTATCATCATCGCTTGCCACCAGTGTTAGGTAAAACTTGGGGTAGTACCCATTGGGTGCTCTACAACAACCTTAGCCTCCTGGCACAGGTTGGTAGTGTGGTAGAGCAGCCAGGCTTATCTCAAAAGGGATCAATGTGAGCCGTAGAGTGGTTACACAGAGATTCACAGTGCCAAGTATTCAAATAAAACACTTAAACTCAAGGTTTCTTGATAAAACACTTAATGATTTATTTACCGATCAGTTGTATAAGCCTTCTTTAGAAGGGGGCAATATAATAGCAACACACAAATACCTTCATAATACACACTCTTAGTTCCTAAATCAGCAAACATCCATTTGGGATGCCACACAACACTTCCTACACCGTCAGGTGACATCATTAGTTAGAACATTGTGAACATTGATATGCAGAGTATTGCATCTTGTTTTTCCAAAGTCGAAAAGGGGACGTCGACATAGGCGTGTCTGTAATACTATCCCTATAGTGACGTGCAGTGTACCCAAAATACCTCACGCGCTGAGGTCCCTCTGTATTTTTCTGCCATGATGGAGCCTTATGACCAACGTGAGTACAGAAAAGAGAAAGTAATAAGACGTCTATGTTCCTTCCATCCGAGCGAGGAGGAAAGGTGGGCGCATGTGAATCTAAGCAGACACAACCATCAGAAATGTTTTTACGGTAAGTAATGCATGTCTTCTGAGGTTTGTTAATCTGCTTAGAATCACATGCTACGCATAGACTGGCGAGCATTACCCGGAGTTAGAGGTGGGCTGTGAGAAGGAACAGTAGAGAAAAGACGTCTTAGTACTGCTTGTCCCACCTGGGAATCAGATCTAGAATGGGCATCTAAACAATAGTGTTTTGTAAAGGTGTGTACAGAACTCCAGGCTGCCGCCTTGCAAATGGACTCAAGGGGAACATTTGCAATGAATGCTATGGATGCCCCAGTGCCTCGAGTAGAATGTGCTCTAGGCTTGAAGGGCAGTTCTCTTTTAGCAAGAGAAAAACAGAGTGATGCACTGGACAATCCATCTAGATATAGTGGATTTGGAAACTGCATCTCCTTCTCTTCCTACCGCCACTGAGACAAAAAAACTGATTAGTCTTTCTTAGTGGGCGAGTTCTTTCCATATAAAACATTACAACCCTGCGCACATCCAGTGTGTGCAGGCTCCTTTTTCCCCACATTTGATGGGTTTTGAAAGAACGTTGGTAGTTCTATAGACTGGTTGACATGAAACTTTGAAATGAATTTCGGTGCAAACCTAGGGTGTGTGCGTAGAATTACCTTATCTTTGTGAACTGTTACAAAGGGATCTAAGATAGAGAGCGCTTGTAGTTCACTCACTCTGTGTCCGGTCAAAGGATCGACACCAAAAGGATCTAATGCAATGGGGTCGAGTCAATAGGAACGAAAACAAAAAGTGTTGAATTTATTTTTTAAATAGAATTTTTTTTTTGGTTTCCATATAGTTAAAAAAAAAAAGTCTTTTTTATACCAAAAACGTGGGTTTGGTGAGGGAAACCCCCCCCCCAAAAAAAAAAAAAAGACCCTTCTGTTTTTGGTCCTTTTGATTCGACCCTATTGCATTTCGATCCCTTTGAGTCGATCCTTTGATCTATAACCCTCACTCGCCTAATGGAGGCGATAGCTATCAAGAAAGCAGTCTTAAGAGTACAAGGAAGTACACTGACTAAATACCCTCCTTTACCCGTGATAGAGGCACGACCTCTATGGCTCTTTTTTCCAGCAGCAGTTGGACTTCCTGAAGAAGGATGGAGAGGTGTTCTGGTGATAGAGTCTTCCCCTTGGGGGTCTGAATGTTGGGGACCGAATGAATTCGATGCAGTAACTGTGGGCTATTGTTGACAGTACCCAACGGTCTGTGGTAATTCCCTCCCATGCTTGCAGAAATGTTAACCAGCCCCCGACTGGAGATGCATGGGAGGGGACCCGAACTTTCAGGTCATTTGGTGGTGGTAGCCGGGAAGCCTCTGGGAGTGGGGTCCCAACCTCTTCCCTTGCCACGACATTGTCCTCTTTGAGCATATTGTCCACTGGTTCCCTGAGGGGAGGACCAGTTGCTGGCTGAGGTGTATTGTTGATTTTGTCGTTGGCCACGAAAAAAGCTCCTGTTGCCATACCCTTGCTTATTAGGAGGTCTAGTGATTTTGTCCAGGGTTTTTAATGTTTCGTGTTCCTTCTTAGCTGTCTCCAGTGCGTCATCAACCCCCTACCAAACAAGTTTCAGTCTTCAAAGGGTTTGTTGATGAGGGACGCCAGTGTTTCTGCCTTGAAACCCGAGTTTGAGCCAAGCATGTTGCTTAAGGAGTATGCCCTGGACTAGGGAACAGCCAGCCGTTTCCGCAGCATCCAAGGTGTTCTTGATGATGCTTTGGTTTACCAGAGTACCTTCTGTCACAGTGGTTAATAAGCAGGTTCGCAAGGGCTCAGGGACTTCTTGTAGGCCTTCGCGCAACAGTCCCCATTGGGCATCGGCGTAGCTTGCCAACAAAGTTGTATTGTTGGCAATACGCATGGCAAAAGCTGCAGATGATGTAATCCTCTTCCCTAAGGCATAAAGCTTCTTCCCCTCTTTGTCCGGAGGTGCTTCGCTAGTAGATAGCGGAACCCCTGCCCTTTTCCTTGTGCTGGTTACTACCAGGGAATCTGGTATGGAATGACCCCTGATATACAAGGGATCAGAAGGTGAGGGGCTAAAAAGCTTCTCGATTCTTAGATTGACACCTCTAACTAATGCAGGTGTAGATAAAGAGGGAACGAGGCGTCTCTTGATTGAGGCGAGAAGGGATATGGCTTGGCTAGGAGGCTGCTTTTCCTTAATTATTCTTTCAACAAAATCTACTTCTGGGGTAGTCTCCCCCGTATCAATTTGAAAGTGTGCTGCCGCCTTGCGTAGCATTGCATTGAATGTGGGTTGATCGTCCACAGGCGAAGGTTCTCTGACCGGCGTGGTCTGAGGAGAGGGCAGATCTAAAACATCAGGGTCTGTTGACGCCCCTGGTGACTGCCAGGGCTGTGGTTCACATATGTCTGGGTCTTCTTCAAAGTCCCCTACAGGGTCTTGTAGATCTTCAGTATTAAGGAATTCTTCCTGTTCCTGAAAGTGTCGATCCTCTTTAGTGAGGTCATATGTTTCTTTTTGTTCCTGAAGTGGGTCAAAATGTCTTGGGAATTTGGCCCTAGGGTCTTCAGGGAGCGCCTCCCTTGGGCTTTTAGGTGAAATGTGTTCAGAAGTGGACACAAACCTATCTAGCCTGGATTCAAAATCTTTCCCTTGTCTACTGGGATAACCCTGAACGGTCTAGTGGCGGAAAGGCTTGCTCCTCCGCCTCTAGGCGTCGAGAGCTCTCCCATAGCGTGGAGGATATACCCCCCGTCGCCCTCTGAGAAACCTTCTCTTGGGCCTGGAGATGGGGACATATCTCTGGGTTTTTCCTTCGACGTGGGGGGAGGTTCCGGCATACCCTCCGTAGATTTCAGCGTCTCCCTGAACCTCTGAACGGGTTTAGGTGACTCCTTCACCACATGTTTCTGCGAGTCTTTGGGGACTATTCTAGCTATGCTTTCAATGACTAGCTTCTCTGTCAAGGGCTGGCCGTGAATAATTTTTGGCAGAGCCGGAACCTTACCGTCGACGAACGCCCTCTTCCGAGGCGTTTCGACAGATGTTTTGGTGGTAGTGCCCTTAGTTGAAGACGGCCCAGTCGCTAGGCGCACATGCGGCTGCGGGGAGGGCTGCCGGCCCTTACGGTCGGCGGAGGCAGCTGGTTGATTCAGCGACTCTGTGGGCGCTGAGGCCTTCATCGATTTACTCGACGAATGGCCGTGGGTTGTGTGTTTAGTGACTTTCGTGTGTGTCAGAGTCACTGGGGTGTACATCCCCATAAGTAGGGCCAGAGCCAAGCTTTTTGGGGCCAGGGACAGACGCGATGGAGTGGGAGCGCTCCAATGAGAGGTCAACAATCCCCGCTCCGGAGGTAGCGTTATCACTATCCCCCTTGTCACACGCGGCCGCAGTTGAGGATTCAGCCTTAGACATGTCGTAGGCTGCCCACCTTTTGACCCAGCATTCCTTCAAAGTTTTTGGACGAAGAAGTTTACAGGCTGCACACCCGGCTTTGTTGTGGTCGAGGGGTAAGCAGCGGTTACACCGCTTATGCTTGTCCTTCCACAGAAATTTGCGGTTACAACGTGGGCAAAATCTAAAAGGAGTCCTCTCCATAGCTGAGGATGTAACCAGTGATATCGACCCGGAAGGAAAGGGGGGCGGGGGGGAGAAAAGTAAAGGCATTCTAGAAGAAACAGAAATGTCCACACCAACCACCACTCTCCCCACTGTGTAGGCCGGCGAGGCCGGGCCACGTGTTCGGCAGCGCCAATAGGATCACCTCCGTCGAAACCACCACCGAAGATCTTGACTCGGCGGGGAAGTTGAATGGCCGTCGAAAGAGGGCTGGAGGTGGTATAAGTTAATAATGACTGACAAATTGACCAAGGGTCGAGTAAATGGTAAATGGCAATGTCTCTTACGAGCTCCGCATAAGGCGACCAGTATTCTGGGCAGAAAAAAACAATCTGAGGGACCTCGACGCATGAGGGATTTTGGGTACACTGCACGTCACTATAGGGATAGTATTACAGACACACCTATGTCGACGTCCCCTTTTCGACTTTCGGAAAATAAGATGCAATGTGACCACTGGATGTCAGACTATGCACAGTCATGTGATTCTAAGCCGATTAACAAACATCAGAAATTACTGTACCATTTAGAATAGTACTGAGATGAGTAACAACAAAAAGGTTATTAGAACAAACAAGAGTTCTCAAATAGTCTTAAGCAGGAAAATACTCTGACACCCCCCAATTCAGAGGAAACGGGCTAAGCCAAAGTCAATGGGCAAAAGTCTTTGTGGCTAAATAACTTCTTGCGGGTAAGTAAGAAAAGTCTTTGCACAATGTTTTAGAAGTCTTTGAAGAAAAAGAAGAATCAATGTAGGGCCACAAGCTGTTAGACTTTTGATATGATATTTTATTTGTATCGCCATCGTACACAAGTGTTTCCGAGCGCGACTAGGCAAGGGAGGGGAACAAGGGAGAACACAGCACAACATAAAAACTATCTTACTAGGCCCAGTGACATTGAGAACGCGCAAGTGCATGGGACTTGTGAGCAGTAGAAGCAAATCTACAACAAGTAGCAAGTTCTCTTAAACTTTCACAATACCTTTAGTTCGAAGAAAATGCAGCAGTTGACTTCTGTTACTGTGCAGCTCTGCAGATCCTGTGTTCCTGGGCTTCAGTCGTGGGGACAAGAGGGAGGACTTCTGGGGACTCCTGCACTGCAATGGGACGATTACCGACAGCAACCAGCATTCTTCAAACAAGTGGCACTTCGGAGTTTTAGCTCCTCGTGTCTACCACAGACCGCAACACCACGTTCTTTGCTGTCAAGGTGGACCTTTCTTGCTTCTGTGGTCCTGCACTCTGTTGAGGGGGCTAAGGCTCGGTCGGTCCTGCTTCCTGGGAGTCCGGAAGATCTTCCTGGAGCTCTTGGCCAACTTAAAAGCAACGCACACAAACTGGTGTTCCCCTCCCTGGCAATTCGGTTCCAGCAGCGACTGCAATGGAAAATCAACCAGCGCCAAGAAGGATGTCCAGGTGGCTCACTATGGAGTTGATTGGTCCCACCAACTCAAGGGGTGAAGTCGTCTTTGCAGGGATTCTCTGTCAATACGAAAGTGGAGTTTCAGCAAAGCAGCAGGGCTTCACCGGACAAACAAACAGTCCAGGAGTTGCAGCAGGCATCCTCTTCAAGTTCTTCTTCGGATTCCTTCGTCAAGTGGTCGACTCTGCCTTCCAAGCCAAAAAGCCTTGCCTTTTATGAAGGTTTCTCCAATTCATTCCAGCCTAGCTGTCAGTCACCCAGCAGGGTGGCTGTCCTTGCCGTATAGCCAGCCGGCCAGTCACCTAAGAGTGCATTCCTGTGTACTAGGAGATTAAGCACAGGGAGTTTTGGGCACCTCCCTCACTTCCTGCCACCATCAGACACCCTGGAGCCAGAGGCGTGCTTCCCTTGTGAATCCCGCCAAAGACCAAACGAACAAAGGGACCAGACGTGGTTTGGCGCGCAGAGTAAATCTCAAGAAGGACCTTTCCACAGAGAAATGGTGAAAAAAAGACTGTGGCCATTTTGACGAAAATGGCACCCAAAAGGTGCTTTACTGCAGCTGCGAACGCAGCCTGCGGTAAAGACACACCATGGTAGTAAAAAGTAAACCACTGCCACTAGCCATTAATCGTAAAAAGCCTAACATAAAATAGTTACCTGAAAAGTTAGACAAAGGGGATGCTAAGAAACCCCTCCAGCACCCTATTGTAAGAGTGTGTGCTGGGTCTAGAAAGTTACGATTGTAAAGTAAAGTCAATTTCACTACTGCTCTTGTAAACCGTTATCCAAGAGAAAGGTATCTAAACCTTTGGAAATCTGAAAGACTTCCCTGTGTCACTGCACTAAAGGTGCAGTGTGACCATGCAAAAGATGCGTATGAGTTGGCCAGACTCCAAAAGCCAAAAGAAACACAGTTCAAATCACATTAAAATACGAGAGTGGGAAAAAGGGTCTCACACCCTCCAGGTAAAAATAAAAATGTCCTAGAGTCCAGCAAAAGAGCTGGGGGGTCTCTAAGGTAGAGAGGAATTAGCACATTTCTGAGAATTCTTCCTAACAAGAGGCACAAACCTCGATGGACGTGCAGGGGATATCGCAGCTCCCAAGCAGGTACAACAACGCTTCCTAGTGTGGTGTCAAGACAGCAGCCTTTCGCTATTTTTAGTCCTACTGAAAGATATGGGAAAAGAAACGCATGAGCATGCAGAATTGAGTCACCGGACTAGAATGGGCAGCAAGACAGCCGCTGCAGTGTCAACAGTCATGAACCCTAGTTGTACTTTAAGATGCCAGTTTTAAAGTGTCAAGTTGCTGCACATTACCCGAAGGGCGGGAGGCGGAGACGGGAGAGGCAGCTGAGCCCAGATAGGCGAACTACTGCTGGGCTGTTTGGTTTGATGGGTAGTTACTGGGTCGCTCTCACAGTTGTTGGGGAACGAGAAGGAGGGATGGGAGGGGAGGGTGTGCAAGGGGCTAGGGTGAGGGGGAAGGAGAAGGGGTGGGGTGGGGTGGGATCACAAGATGTTGAAGTGTTATCTGACAAGTGGAACCATAAACATTGGGTGTTAGGTGAGGAATGCACAACAGTGAGAGGTAACAGATTGGGATCACCAGGGGGAGGTAAGGATACATGTAGGACCATTAGGCAAACTGACAGGGCGGTGGGAATCAAACGGCCCGAATGAGAACAGCTATTGCAGGGCCTAGGGGACTGAATATAATCACCTGGAATGTAAGAGGCATCCATAACTACGTCAAGAGATTGTGAGTACATGCCTACCTGTCTAGGAAGGACATCCAAATAGCACTGTTACAAGAAACACAGCTTTGCA
This sequence comes from Ambystoma mexicanum, assembly GCF_040938575.1. NCBI lineage: Eukaryota > Metazoa > Chordata > Amphibia > Caudata > Ambystomatidae > Ambystoma > Ambystoma mexicanum. The sequence goes on along the minus strand of NC_090933.1, from coordinate 1,271,141,769 downwards.
GATGTTACACCAGGTCACAGACAGTACTAATCAACTGAGGGAAGAAAGTGCATTGGCCTCATTGGACGCAGTGAAGGCTTTTAACTTGGACCGTTGGGACTGGATGTTTGCGTCCCTAGCACACTTTGGAATTGGCAATTTTTTTTTTGCGATGGGTAAAGTTGATCTACACGGCACCCAGGGCTTGTGTTAAGCCGGGTAGACATATCTGAGTATGATAAGTGCACAGGGGCACTAAGCAGGGCAGTCCACTATCGCTAATGCTATACATTCTAGCATTGGAGTCACTGGCTGTGTTCCTTAAGGAGGAGTATTGGGCTCTCCCTGTAAACAGACGACATGCTGCTGTACTAACAGTCCAGATGACAACTTACCACACTTGTTGGATGTCATTGACCAGTTTGCCGAGCTATCAGGGATCAGGGTGAACCGGGAGAAGTCCTGCCTGTTCCCGCTTTTAGGGCTCTGTAAGGAAGGCATGGTATCAACAGTAAGAGAGAAACAAGGGATCACAGTTCAAGGGTGTTTATTGAACTTAAAAAAAGGGTTTGAAAAATGTAAATTTCCCATCTACAAGCATCAAACAATAACGCAGTCCTAGCAGTGTCTTGTCAAAATAAAAGGGCCTATACTAATAAGCCTATTGCAAATCCTTACCTCTAAATACAAATAATGTGGCAAACAATGTTACGAAAAAGGAAGAAGTGTTCACAAAATGATATGTCCGGACGTTCAGGCCATTGGCCTCCCTTGCCCACGTTTTCAGCACGGGACAAGGAGGTTCACTCAAGCTTAGCACAGTCTCTGGCTTCTCTAGCACGAAGATACAGTTGAATCATTAGCATCAAGGCCTTCTGTGCCCAAGTCTATTTGCGTTTCAAAGTCTCTTTCTTCAGAGGGTCTGATGCGACAAACAAGTTCTTTTCTGCATTCAGATTTTCACAAGTACTCAATTACTTAGGTGATTCACTATTCACCTCTGACCCCCCCCCCCCGTCAGCCGTGCTCAGATCCTCTCAACACAATGTTTGCAAATTATTTATGCATCCAATTTCTCAAAATATTCTCTCTCGGGTGACTCACGGTTCACCCTGGATCCCCCTCAGCCATGCTCCGATCCCTTTTAACACAATATAGAATTATTCTCCCTCTCCCGGGCTCGGACTAATTCAACTTCCCAATATAACTTTACACAAACTTGCTTTAACCTAAAGCTTTTAGCTGATCTCCCTCTGCCGGGCTCAGACCAACTTCAATTCAACTCATCAACTATCTTGGCTTCAATGTTCAATTACTCATCTGCTGTTTGTGGTCGCGTCGCTCGACACATACGCTTCATACATGTTCTCTTCAGTTTTCACTATCCAATGTTGCAGCTTGCAACCTTGGCTTCAACACAGACCGGTCTGGTATCAGTCTCCCTAACTGACCAGCTGTGCAGACTTCACCAGCGCTGAAGGACAGTCCCATCGCCGGCAAATGATTCTCCCCGCCTTGACTATCAACGCGTGAAAGGGCCGGGTACCTCCTACACAAAATGCAGGATTCTCCAGCCTTGATTCCAGGTCCTACGTTTACTGTTCTCGAAATTCATGAAAGTAACAGTCTTTTGTTGCAAAGGTCCAGTGCACTTCCCTCCTTGTAATTCTCTTCGGTTTTGCCTCGTATTAAACTGCCATCTTGGTACTGCTGCTTCCTCGTGTGCTTCGCCTTGCTCAGAGTGTGCTTTCGTGCTCCGCCTTTTATTTGTGTGGGGATTTGTACTGGAAGTCAGGTGTGTGTGTGTAATGGTCAGCAGTAATTGCCTGACTTTGCCTGACCATCGGATTGGGACATGTCAGGTATATGACTTTGGTGTTAATCCATTTTCTCTTGTAGGGAGCTGTCTGTGAGGAAATGTTCATTTTGGGAAATGGGGTTGGGGGGGGGAGTCGAGTTCCTAAATTTCCTACTTGGTAGGATGGGGTAAAGGACTTCTTGAAAATGAGGGAGAAGCCCAGTCTGTGGAGTGTGTGGCAGGTGATGCTGAGATGTTCCAGGGCTTGTTCGGGAGAATGGGCACTGACCAGCCAATCCTCCAGGTAGAGGCAAATGTGAACCCACCCCCTATCATGAGACTCGCTGCCAAAACTGCCATTAACATGGTGAAAACACTTTTGGGGGAGGCCAGCCTGACTGGCAGAACTCAAAACTGATAGTGAGAACCGCGAACCTCAGGTACTTCCTGTGCTTGCGATGGGGGCACGTGAATGTAAGCATCTTTCATGTCCAAAGTTGCCACGTAGTCCTCCTGTTTTAGCAGTGGGATTACTTACTGTAGCATAGTCATGCAACATTTCTAAGGCTTGACATATGTGTTCGCAGGGCACAGGTCTAGAACAGGGCGCATTGTAAGGTCTTTCTTTGGCACAAGGAAGTACATTGAATAGGTACCCTTGTTTACCTGGTTTGCCAGGACGATTTGTATGGCGTCCTTTAGTAGCAGTGCTTTGACCTTCCTCCTACGTCGTTTGTCTTTGTCTTGGCGGGTGGTGTTTGTATTAGTTCTATCCAATAGCCTCCCGCCACGGTGGAAAGTACCCACTTGTCTGATGTGATCCCCTCCCAAACATGGGTTAAATGAGAAATGCATTCTCCTGCATGGGAGTTGACTTGGGCAGGTGGTCATTGTTTTGGTGGGGTGGAACCTCTGGAGGAGGAGGATGATCTGCTCTACTTCAACCTTCTGTGGCCCCTTTGAAGATTGGGGAGGATTGCCCCTACGAGGTACACCAAGATGAAGTATGCACAACCAGGTTGTAGTTGAAGGACCGCTGGTAGTTTTGTCCTCAGACAGGGTGCATTAAATGCGCCTCTCTGCACAAAGAGTTTGTGAGCTGTCCCAGGGATCCGAGGGTGTCATAATCCTCCTTAGTACTTTTCAGTTCGTCCACCACCGCTTTTCTAAAAAAGGCGTTAGGCTAAACTGCCATATTTAAAGGGGTGACTGGGTTTCCAGCTTGAAACCCGATTGACATAGCCATCAGGCCTCCAGATAAGGTGCATACCTGGCCTTTTTACGCATGAAAATCTTGTAAATACGACAGCTTTATTATTTTCCTGTGTACATTTACACACAGGTTTAGAGCAGAGAGCAGTGCAAAGGTCAGGTTACTTGACAGAAAACAGAAGGCTTTTTTTGATTTTTATCTACATGGATGTAATTGCAAGCCACCTCTGAAACAGAATGCATTTCTTTGAAGCCTTTCAAAAAAAGAAACTGCACACTGTGATAAAAGGAATGGTTTCTTTCCATTCAGCTCCTCAGTTGATGCTCGTGGAGCAAACAGAAGCACTGTGCATATTTATTTTCCTACAATTTTAGGATTGTATAATTAATAAGATGGAAAACTCAGTTGCAATTGAGAATTAATATTTTGTAACAAATTAGCCTTTTTTCCCCCAGTGAAAACAAACCAGTATTGCACAATTGTATTTTTCAGAGTTCCGGTGCTGTGGGCATAAACATGCGGAGGCACGTCATTTTTACACTTGTAATTTAATTTACACTCTAATTATCAAAACAGTGTGTAAAATGATTACTATGCACAGTCTAGTTTACATCCATTTAACCTTGCAGTCAAAGGGGTACATTACTATAAATGGTCAGTGGCAACAGACTTTGCACAAGGTTGAGTGATTGTCATTACACCAATTACAGATGTTCTAGCCTCTCAAATATTTAAGACTACAATTAAAACATCCAAAACGTGACTTCTCCAGGAAGTGCAAGCGCTGTTAAAAAATAAACAAATGAACGTTACATTTGTAATTGAAATAGAAACTCAGCAAAACCTGTCCCTGTGATAATCCAGATAGGTATTTAACTTTATGTAGCGCTTCATGAATGGTTCGTCCAACATCTAGGTACTGTGATTATTATACCTCAGTCGATACTCAGTTAACCGACCTCTGAAGGATGTTAGCCAATAAGATAGCTCAGCCAGTTGAGCACTCATTTCTGCAATCTATAGGTTGCAGGTTCGAATCCCGACAAGGCCAATGTAGCCTTTCATCCTTTCAAGGTCGATAAAGGAGTACCGACTTTGGTTTGTGATAAATATGTTCTATGTACAGCATTTTGCAAAAAGTGCTATATAAATAACCATTTGGCCATTAGATATAGAATTTAGCATGGAGTCCTTGCCTCTCTGCACTGTTGTATCATAACATTGGCATACTATTAGGTAGTAATAGCTCCAGAAAACAAGGACTTTCATTAAACCTCAAAAGACAATTCTGATATAGAACCTCAAAACACACAATACAATTAATGTTTGTTTTACTATGTAATTGGCTAGGTTTTTTTTATTTCAACATTTAGATATATACAGGAGATATGAAATGGCTAGACCTTAAAGAAATAATGAAAGTTGTTCTCTGTGACAATGCAGAAAGCTGCCGCATAGTAATGATTTCCATACAGTTTTTGCACACATCCGTTGGATGTCACATTTTACTCTCTTTCAAAGGAGAAAAGTCATTTTTACCCTCTTAAAATCACATTTACTCTAAAAGTTTAAAAATAGTGAGTAAAATACTCCCACCTCAAAATCTTATCTGGAGCACTGGTACCCAGGCATGGAGTTTAATGAGGGTACCCTTAGCTAGTATCTGGGCTGCATTATCTGCTATGTCCAAATTATTTTTCAGGATGCAGCTTGCCACCAGTCTACCTTCAGCTACTGTTTTTAAAAGCGGTTAGGGAGAATTCTCAGAAATGTGCCAATTCCGCTCTACCTTAGAAACCCCCAGCTCTTTTGCTGGACTCGAGGACTTTCATTTTTACCTGGAGAGAGTGAGAACCCTTTTCCCCACTCATTTATTTTATGTAATTTGAACTCTGTTTCTTTTGGTTTTGGAGCCTGACAAACTCCATAGGCATGTCATTGCCACTGCATTGAAGGTGCTGTGTGTCGCAAAGGGAAGTCTTTCAGGTTTCCCAAAGGTTTAAATACCTTCTCTTGGCTAAGCTACTGTTTCCAAGAGCAGTAAAGTGAAATTGACTTTACTTACATTTCTAACTTTTTAGACCGACACACTATCTTACAATAGGGTGCTTGAGGCGTTACATAGAATCTCCTTTGTCTAGCTTCTCATGTAACATTTTTATGTTACACTTTCCGTGATTAATGGCTGAAGGCAGAGGTTTACTTTTCACTACTGTTGTGTTTTTACCACGGGCTGCGTTTGCTGATGCAGTAAAGCACCCATGGGTGCCATTTTTGGCAAAATGGCCCCGGTCGTCTTTTTTCGCCATTTCTCTGTGGAAAGGTCCTTCTTGAGATTTACTCAGTGTGCCAAACCACGTTTGGTCCCTTTGTTCGTTGGGTCTTTGGTGGGATTCACGACTGAAGCCCGCCTCTGGCTCCAGTATGTCTGGTGGGGCAGGAAGTGAGGGAGGTACCCGAAACTCCCTGTGTTTAGTCTCCTATGAGACAGGAATGCACTCTTAGGTGATTGGCCTGACTGGCTGTTCGGCAAGGACAGCCAACCTGCTGGGTGTCTGACAGACAGGCTGGAATGAATGGGAGAAACCTGCATAAAAGGCAAGGCTTTTTGGCTTGGAAGGCAGAGGCGACCACTGGATGAAGGAATCCAAAGAAGAACTTGGAAGAGACGCCTGCTGCAACTCCTGAACCGTTGGTTTGCACGTGCTGAAGCTCTGAAGTCACCTCGACTAGAGAAGCCCTGCAAGGATGACTTCTCCCCTTGCGTTGGTGCGACCAATCAACTCCAAAGTAAGCCACCTGGACATCCTCTCGAAGCTGGTTATCTTTCCACTGCAGTCACTGCTGGAACCAAAGAGCCAGGGAGAGGAACACCAGTTTGTGTGTGTTGCTTTTAAGCTGGCTAAGAGCTCCAGGAAGATCTTCCAGACTCCCAGGAAGCAGGACTTGAACAAGCCTGAGCCACCTCAGAGTGCTGGACCCCAGACGCAAGGAAAGCCCAACTCGTCAACCAGGAACCTTGGTGGTGCTATTTGCGGTAGACGCAAGGAGCTGAAACACTGAATTGCTACTTGTTTGAAGATTGCTGGTTACTGTCGGTGACCGTCCCATTGCAGTGCAGGAGTCCCCAGAAGTCCTCCCTCTTGTCCCCATGACTGAGGTCCAGGAACACCAGGATATGCAGAGCTGCACAGAAACAGAGGTCATCTGCTGCATTTTTCTTCTAACTGCTTGCATCTTCTACTACTCGCAAGTCGAACAGCTTGCAGACCTACATTTGAAAGACTTTTCTTACTTACCTGCAAGAAGTGCTTCAGCCTACATAGACTTTTGCTCAATTGACATTGGCCTAGCCTGGTTCACTGAATAGACTCCTCTCTCCTCTGACATTGTGTTGCACCTATCCTTCCAGGAAGGGGTTAACGTACTCTGCATTGGGGGTTCAAAAGTATTTGCCTGCTTAAGAATATTTGTGATCTCTTGTTTATTCTAATAACCCTTTTCTCTGACACTCATCTCAGTACTATTCTAAATGCCAAACAGTAATATATTAATGTTCACAGTGTCCTAGCTATTTAAGTCACCTGAGGGTGTAGAAGTGTCTGTGTGTTATCCCCAATGGGTATTTGCTGATTTAGAAACGAAGTGTGTATTTTGATGGTATGTGTGTGTTGCTATTATATTGCTCCCTTATAAAGAAGGCTTATTCAACTGACTGGTAAAATAAACTAATAATTGTTTAATCAAGAAACCTTGAGTGCAAGTGTTTATTTGGATACTTGTCACTGTGAATCTTTGTGTAACCACCCAACAGCTCATATTGACCCCTCTTGAGCTAAGCCTGGCTGCTCAACCACACTACCAACCTGTGTAATACAGACCGATACCAAAGGTTGGGTTCCACTACCAGGAGGCTAAGGTTGTGGTATTGCACCCAAAGGGCACTACCTCAAATCTTTACATAACAGCTGTGTTTTCAGGGGTTCTGGGGCAGAGTCTATTTGTTGTGAGATCTCAGCACACTTGTTGCAATTATAACTAGCCAGGAGCATAGTGTTGTTGGCTATCCTTACTTGGTAAGCAGCCGAAGAAGATACTTTCCTGCCCAGTGTGTAATTTTGTTTGCTCTCTTTGTCAGGAGGGGCTTCGGCACAGGCTGAAGGTGTTCCTGCTCTAGAGTCTAGCTTTAGCTGCCCCCTGATGTACAATTGGTCTGACGGGGCTGGTCTCAACATCTTCTCAATGCTAGGGTTGATTGTCCTAGTCAGGTTGGGGGTAAACAAAGGTGGCTAAATACGCCTCTGGCTGGAATGGAGCAGCGGAATGAACTGTGCTGCAGATGTCTTTTCCATGAGGATGTCCTCTACAAAGTCTTTGTCGACTTGTGCCTCCTAGGTATCAATTAGAAAATGTTCTGCAGCTTTTAGAAGATTATACTGCAGCTGGTTATCCACAGGGGAATCAGCCGAAGGTTGGTCAATATGGTCTGGAGATACATCATCATATTGGTCTGTATCCTCTATGTCCCTTTGGCCTGCTATTGAGCCAAGGTCCTGCGAACCTGAAATGTCAAAATAGTATAGGTTGTCAGATATGTTTTGAGAGGTAAAGGTACTAGGTGGTGCCCTATCTAGGTGGTGTCTTTTGGCGTTGGGCTGCTTATTAGCTGCTTTGCCTTGAGGGGGACCCTGGAGGTTGGTAAATTGATCAGGGTGTTGATCAAAAAAGTGATCAAAGCTAGACATTCTCCTCAATACCCAATTGTTTTGTGGTCCATTGAGTTGCACTGGTAAAACTGTGGGAACAGGAGTAGGGTGACAGACTCTGGTGTAGAGGGCTGTTTGTGGTACATTGACCCTGACAGGGTGTCTCTATGGGCAGAGTGTTTATCCTTTGTCACTGGTGTTTTTAAATATAGGGGCATCGAAGATTTGGAGTTTTCAGACGTTTTGAATTTGAGGAGTGTCTAGGATTTGCTTTTTAATGAGTTCTCTCATTTTTATATTATTAGCAAGGGATGTCGACGTATCCTTTGATGCAGTCACCGGTATCCGAGGACTTGTCTGATTTGCTGGCAGTGTCGGAAACAGACTTCGGCTGTTTTGGGTGCCTGTCATGTGGCAAACATGATGTCGATGGCCCAGAGGACAGGGACTTTTCATACCTTCCCTTCGACACCACATGTGGCTCATCGGTTGACAACATGTTTGACTGTCGGCCATGGGGTTGTGGGGGGTTGTATAGTGTGGCAAGCAGTGTGGGTACTTGAGCTGCTGGGTGTCGTCTCTGTAGCAGAACGGCCGGCCTGCGTGTTGGGAGCTCGCACACAGGAAACAGTCGGGTCCCGATAGCCCTCTGCGTCACTTAGGACGTCAATGCTGCCATCGGTGAAGGCTCCCTCAACGTCCCTGGTGGCCTTGTCGTGCACCGTGTGATTGGCCCAGCGTTTAGTCTTCCGGTCCTTTAGCGTCTTGGGCTGAAACAGTTTGCAGGACTTGCACTGTTTTTCTGAAGGGACCCTAGGGAGGCAAATATTACACACTTTGTGAGTCCTTCCAGGGAAACTTCCTGTTACAAGAATGACTACATTTAAATGGTGTGCTTTCCACATTATGGAAAAATGGCACCTCGGCGATGTAAAGGAAGAATGGGGAAATATGCATTCTCTAAATGAGATGAATTATGACCTCCCCCACTCTCCCTACTGTGCAGGGCTGAGGCCATTGGGGCCTAGGTGGGCCGCAGACAAAATTCATCGAGACGGGTGAGTAGTTGTCGTTGACGAATGGTCTTGTCCTCGAAAGGAGGTGGCAAAGATCTTGTAGTTTACTGCAGTCGAATGACTAAATTTAAACTTTGTGTAAGTAAAGGCATTAGCGAGAAGGAACTCCACAACTTGCTTAGGACTATGAGGGCGGAAAAAACTATCTGAGGGACCTCGACTCATGAAGGACCATGGGTACAGGAGACGTCACACTAGGGATAGTATTACTGACACGCCCTGTATGCGTCCTTTTGACGACAAAAAATTGAACAACATGCATCCATGCACCTTCTCTCCAAGGGGAAGAAGGGTGGGCGCATGTGAATCTAAGCAGATACAAGCATCAGAAATATGATTACAGTGAGTAATGTATCCCTTTTGAGGCTTGTGGAATCTGCTTAGATCACATGCTATGCATAGATTAGCGAGCAGTGTTCGGAGAAGGTGGTGGGTTGTGAGAAGGTGTACAAGCAAAAAGATGTTTTAGAACCGCTTGTACCACCTGTGTATCTGCTTTGGAATGAGTGTCAATGCAGTAATGCTGAGTGAAAGTATGTACTGAGCGCCATGTAGCTGCTTTGCAAATGGGGTCTAGTGGGACATCTACGAGAAAAGCCAAGGTAGCTCCTGTATCTCCTGTGGAGTGAGCTCGGTGTGAAAGGCAGTGTTTTGCTTGATAATGAGTAACAGAGCTGTATGCATCTGACTATCCACCTGGAGATGGCATTTTTGGAAATGCAGTCTCCTTCTCCGCTTGTTGCTATGGAGACAAACAGTTGGTCTGTTTTCCTAAGCAGTCTGGTCTTGTTTACATAGTAAAGGACCGGCCGCCTCACATTTAGTGTATGGAGTTTGTTCTCAGCTGAGCTTGTTGGATTCTGGAAGAAGGCCGCTAGCTCAATGGATTGGTTCATGTGAAATTTGGAAATTAACTTCGGTGAAAACCTAGAGTGAGTATGTAAAACCAATTTGTCCTTGTGTACGACAAAGAATGGGTCCTACACTGACAATGCTTGCAGTTCATTAACTCTTCTTATGGATGCAATAGCCACTAAGAAGGCAGTCTTGAATGCCAGGTGTTTAAGAGTTGACTTCTGCATAGACTCAAAGGGAGGTCCCATGAGCTTTGCGAGTACTACATTGAGATCCCAGCCTGGCGGTGGGTTTGAAATTGGAGGGTGGAGTCTCTTCACGCCCTCCATGAATGCCTTAATGACTGGAACCGTCCACCACAATACTTTACTTTGAGAGATGGTTTAAGCTGATAAAGCCGCCAGGTGGACCTTTATAGATATGAATACTAACCCTGAGTCTAACAAGTGGAGCATATAGTTAAGAATGGGAGATGGAGTACATTCTATGGGGTTTATTTGTTTAGACTGGCACCAAATTACAAATCTTCTCCACTTGTCGAAATATCAATGTCTGGTGTTAGGTTTACGTGCCTCCTTTAAGATGTCCATACAACTCTATGATCTCAGGAGCCATGCTGCCAAGCTCATTGAGTGTGGTTGAGGGTGCACTGTTATTCCCCCGGGTTGGGTCAATAGGTTTGTCTGTCACAGAAGTTTGATGGGATCGCACATCGTCAGTTTGCGCAGATGTGGATCCCATGGTTGCCCACATGGGAACAACTAGGATGTGCGTCATCTGTTCTCTGTGAATCTTGTTCACCACCCTACTCATTAGGAGTTGGGGGGGGGGAAGGGGGACTAAGCAAATTTCCCTGACCAGTTCATCCATAGGGCGTTCCCCTTGGAGTCTGGCTGGAGAAACCTGGACACGAAGTTTAAGCATTTTTTTTCTTGAACAAATCCAACGTGGGGTAACCCCACTGCAAAAAGATGTGGTCTACGACCTTTGAGTCTAGTCACCACTCGTGTTATTCTAGTAGGGGAATCTCTGCTTAGGGAGTCTGCTAGAGTGTTGAGCACCCCTGGAACATGTTGGGAACATAGGAACATCCCCCACCTGAGTGCCCATTTCCATACTTTCTGTACTAGTTTGGACAGATTTGGAGAGTGTGTGCCCCACCTGCTTTTTGATGAACATTGCAGTGGCGCTATCGGTTAGGATTTGTACCAACTGATTTGGCAGTTGTGCTTCGAATGTCTAAAGCACTTTGAATACTGCCAGAAGTTCTAGTAAGTTGATGTGGCTCTGTGCTGTGATGCAAGTCCACAGACCATGTGCTGTGTGGTGAAGGTGCTCCCCACCCGGAGAGTGATACGTCCATTGTAACGTCCGGTTGCACTGCTGGATCGTGCAAGGGTTTTGCCTTTAACAGGTTTTCGTTTGTCTACCAGCGTAGGTTTTCTACTAGTGTTGGCGAAACGACCACTACATGTTCCCACTGACCGCTTTCCTGAGATCATTGTTCCGCCAACCACTCCTGCATGGGGTGCATGCGCAAACGGTGCGTGTGCGACCCGGTAAATGCACAATGCTAGCATGCCTAGTAAACACATTGCTTTGCATACGCTTATCTGGCGACGGGCTTGATAAAGTGGTATCTGCCGTGCCATGTTGTGAACTCTTTCCATTGATGGAAAGGCTAACCCTTCTTCAGTGTTTAAGACAGCTCCTAGGAACTGTTTGGTTGTGCTTGGCACAAGGCTTGATTTTTTTCTCGTTTATTGAGAAACCAAATTGGAAAAGGTTTATGGTTCTTCATGTGTTTTGCCTGCAAAGATGGGGTGATTCACCTGTAATCAGCCAGTCCAGGTAGGTGCACACTGGGATTTCCTCCCTGTGCAGATGTGCTGCCTCCACGGCCAGTACCTTGGTGAATACCCTTGAGCAGATGGTATTTCCGAAAGGCAGCACCTTGAATTGTTAGTGCTGGTTTGCTATCTTGAAACGCAAGAATCTTATGTGCGCTGGGAACATTGAAATGTTAAAATAGGCATCTTTCATAGCCAGTGTTGCCATGAAGTCCCCCCCTGCTTTAGCAGAGGAATAACATCCTGTAGCGTTGTCATGCAGAATTTTGTGGCTTTACATAAGAGTTTGCAGGGCGTAAGTCTAACAATGAGCGCATAGTTGGATTTTTTTTTTTGGCACAAGGAAGTACGTTGAATACATGCTCTTGTTTACCTTGTTCGCTGGGACGATTTATATGGCGTCCTTGAGTGACAGCGCTGTGACCGCCTCGAGAAGGTTGAGTTGTTCATCCTTCGTGGTTGTTCTTTGTAGCAGGGGATGGTTGGAAGGTCGTTGAACTAGCCCCACGCAATACCCTCCCGCTGCGGTTGATAGCACCCAATTGTCTGCAGTGATTCCCTCCCATACGTGGGTGAAGTGTGAAATACGCCCTCCTACTGGAGAGGAATGGGAGGGGACCTGAAGCGGGCTGTCATTGTTTAGGAGGTGTAGCTCCACCTCTGGAAGTGGAGGACCTCCCCCATCCACAAGATCGACACTGGCCTCTCTGCAAGGCTTGTCCCTGGTTGTTACTAGAGGATGAGCCCTGACTGTCAATAACCTGAACCCCTTAGTGAGCTCTGTCCAAGAAACGGATTAAAATTGCTTAGCTGGACTAGAGATTTTAAGTGGATTTTAATGCATCTTCTAGGGCTTTCCCAAATAAGACATTGGGTTCCACCAGCATGTTAAGGAGTGTTGACTGTGTTTCATGTTTGAACCCAGACTGTCGCAGCCATGGATGGAGTTTGATGATGGTACCTTCGGCAATGATCCTGCCTGCTTTGTCTGCAGCATATAAGTTGTTGTTTAAGATGCAGCTGGATACTGCCTTGCCATCTGCTGCTACTAGGGCCAGTTGCGATTTGAGGGCTTCAGGAGCAGAAGCTATTAGTGTTGCCATTTCGTCCCACTTGTGGCAGTTGTAGTTTGCCAGTGAGTTATTAACAATCTTGTTTGGAAGGCTGCTGAAGTGGCCACCTTTCTCCCCATAGTGTAGTGTTTTTTTTACTCTCCTTATCGGAGGGCGCTTCCGATGAGGCTAAAGGTGTTCCAGCCCTCTTTCTAGTTGTGGTTACCACAGGCGAGTCTGGTTTTAGCTGGCCCCTGATGTAAAGTGGGTCCGAAGGTACCGGACGGAAGAGGTTTTTCAACACGCGGGTTGACTGCCCTTGTTTGGTTCAGGGTCTCCAGAGAAGGTTGTATCCTTCTTTGGATGTACTGAAGGATAGGAATGAATTGGGTGGTGGCTTTCCTGTCCCCCAATATATCTTCCACAAAATCTTTATCCAGCTGAGTTTCTTGGGTCTGGTTTCCAAAGTGCTCAGCTGCCTTCATAAGCATATCGTTATGCAGTGGTTGACTGTCTACTGGTGAATCTGCCACAGGTGCGTCCTGGTTAATTGGAGATGCTAAGTTGTTCACATCCTCTTCCTCGTCATCATAATAATAGTCTGTTTCTTGTATGGTATTGTCCACAGTATCTATATTTAGGTCATATAGATCACTGTGGGCTGGGTACATTTGAGGTGAAATGGGAAGAGTGTCAGGACGTGGCCTTTTTGCTGGGGTTTAGAGGACGAAGACTCAGTAGTTGGTGGTATGATATTGACAACTTGGATAGCTTGGGTTTTTTTCGTAAAGAAGTTAGCCATAAATGTCATTCTTGTCACAACCCTGTCAATGTCTTCAGCAGTCCATGTTGCTGAACTGGGCATTGTCCCAGGGAATTGAGAAGTCCATTTGTCGCAGATGAATAATTTGTCCCTGAGGTGTAGACTGGCCCTTGCTTTTGAAAGCCTCCGTTAAGGTCCCTTCCTCCTGGGAAACTTTCCATGTGAGGTGTTCTAGATTTCTCCTTGTGAGAGTGACTCTTGGAGGAGTGCTTATTTGAACTCTTTGCCTTGGGCTTTCAGGGACATGCTTTTGCACCAAGTGGGCTAATCCCGAGCTCTTGGTGCCTTTGTATGTTTTCGATGTGCAGTGTCGAATCTCGGCGGTGAAGCAGGCCGACGCCTCGTCTTCCGATGTTCAGTTGAGGATCTGGACACAGCGTCTGTTTTGTCTTTCGACTTATGGGACTGGTCGTGAGGCGATCGGGACTTCGAGTGCTGAGAAGACAGGGATTCGGTGGCCCCACCTCCTTGACGCTATGTGTGGGTATTTGGTCGACATTGGCATCGAATCTCTGTCCTTTGGCTATGTGCTTAGTGCTGGGGGTAGTTTGAGTGCTACTGCCGCCGGGTGTCATCCCCGTAACAGAGCTGCCGGCCTGTCTATTGGGGTTGGAGCCTGGCACTTGGAAATCTAACAGTTCCCTGTTGCCTTCGCTGTCCGAAAAGACTGCAACGCTGCCATCAATGGAGGCTCCCTCCATGTCCATGGTGGCCTCGGCCTGCATGGGGTGATGGCCCCAGCGCTCTATATTCATGTTTGTAAAGCGCGCCTGGTACCCAAAGGCTTTCGGGCGCTGACTTACATACACAAAACAGGACAACATGAAACAGACCCAAGAAAAAATATTATGTATGATCAGTGAAATGGATTCCGTACCCTGGGACTAGAAAAGCGGTCTTCAATTTCTTCTTAAACACCTCTGTCGAGGCTATGGTTCTCGGTACTGGCATTAGGGCATTCCAGGCTAGCGGGCCACTATATTAAATGCTCTGTTCCATGCTTTATTGGTATAGCAATGAATGTGTTCAGGAGGTTGGTGTTATCAGATCTTAAGGATTGTGTGCTTTTTTTTTTTACAATGACTTCAATTAGATAGGATGGCATTTGGCCCACAAGGCATTTATGGGTTATAAGTAATAACCTAAACTGCACCCTGGCTGGTATAGGGAGCCAATGGGGACTCCTCCTGGCCTCTGACACATGGTCCCTCCTGTGAAGGCCCTTAACGACGCTCACTGCCCCTTTCTGGATAACCTGTAGCTGTTGGTCTGTTTTGAGAGCTTCATCTTTCGATCCCGGAGCATTTTAGGTTTGACGAGCTTGCAGGCTCGAAAATGGCCCTCGCCGTGGTCCCACTCAAGACAAAGATAGCACACCTGGTGCTGGTCTACCCAGGGGAACTTTTTATAACTGACAGAATTTAAATGGAGTGTTTTCCATAGTTAAACAAAATTGCAGCCAGGCGGGAAAAGAGTGTAAAGGGGAAAATGCATTCTCTAATGTCCACCCACCACTCTCCCTACTGTTAGGGACAAGGCCCGGTGCAGCCTTCCAAGGCCGAAGAGGTCCATCGAATAACAGTCTTTGTTCGACGTTCGTCCTTCCCACCGCCATGGGTACAGTGGACGTCACATTAGGGATAGTATTACTGGCACGCCCTATCGACGTCCCTTTTGGAGTTTTGAAAACAGTAATACTCTGCAGCTTCCACTAGATGTTGGTCTATGCATAACATCTGATATAAGCAGATTCCACAAGATATAGATATAGGATACATTACTCACCGTAATCGTATACTTTTTTTTTAACTCTTTTTATAATTTTCAACATAAATTACAAAAAAAAGAATATTTACAGCTTAGGCCATTGTACTATACATAACACCATATTTAAAAAATTCAAAGTAAAGAACAAATTGTTACTATACGATCTACAAAATGACCTAGACCCAATTCAAAAACAAACCTGCGCACAAAATTGACATCAACAAACAGTGAGGACTTGACAAAAGGCCATGACAGACACCACCACCCACCCACCCACCCCAATCCCCTCATTAGTATTGAGAACAAAACCACTCCACTACACAATTCAATCTTCGGTCATCCATAAAGTTCAGTGAAACTTCCCCACAGTTGTTCATAAAACGCTTCCTTGTGTTGTTTACAATACATAGTCTTTACATACCTTGATAAAACTTGCACATCTAAAATCCACTCTTCCACTGTGGGCTTCTTCCTGGTCTTCCAAACCTTTAATATCTGCTTAGTGGCCACCAACAAAGTTTTGCTAATCCAGCAAGATGGTACCGTAATCGTATTTCTGATGCTTGTATCTGCTTAGATTCACATGCTGTGCATAGGCCGACATCTAGTGGAAGCTGCAGAGTATTACAGTTTGTTTTTAGAAACTCGAAAAGGGGCGTCAAACCAGGGCGTGCAAGTAATACTATCCCTAGTGTGACGTCCCCTGTACCCATGATCCCTCACACGTGTAGGACCCTCAGATTGTATTTTTTCTGACATGAGGTAGCATGAGGAGTAGCGCGAGTACAGAGTATCCAAGCAGTTTAGACAGATAAGACTACAAGCATCCATGCGCCTTCTCTCAGAGGGGAGGAAGGGTGGGCGCATGTGAATCTAAGCAGATACAAACATCAGAAATACGATTATGGTGAATAATGTATCTCTGCTGAGGCTTGCGGAATCTGCTTAGATCACATGCTGTAAACAGATTAGCGAGCACTGTTAGAAGAAGGAGGTGGGATGTGAGAAGGGTCATGAGAGAACAAATGTCTTAGAACTGCTTGTCCCACTGGAGTATCTGTCTTGGAATGAGTGTCAATGCAGTAGTGCTGAGTAAAGGTGTGAATAGGGCTCGATATAGCTGCTTTGCAAATGGTGTCAAGGGGTATATTTGTAATGAAAGCCAGAGTGGCCCCAGTACCTCGTGTAGAGTGGGCCCTTGGCGTAAAAGGCAGTGTTTTATCTGAAAGGGAGTAGCACAGTTGGATACATCTGACTATCCATTTAGAGATGGCACCTTTAGAGATGCGATCTCCTTCTCTGCCTAGAGCTACGGAGACAAATAGTTGATCTGTCTTTCTTAGCAGTCTGGTCTTGTCCACGTAGTAGAGGACCACTCTCCTCACATCTAGTGTGTGGAGTTTCACCTCAGCAGAGCTTTTGGGTTCTTGGAAGAAGGCCCGTAGCTCAATGGACTGGTTAACATGGAACTTCGAAATGAACTTAGGTGAAAACCTAGGTTTAGTGCGTAAAACCAGTTTATCCTTATGATCAGTAAAGAAAGGATCCTGCATTGACAGAGCCTGAATTTCACTGACTCTTCTTATGGATGTAATGGCTACTAAGAAGGCTGTTTTAAAAGTCAGGTGTTTGAGACTAGCTTTATGCATGGGTTCAAAGGGAGGTCCCAATGAGTTTAGCAAGCACCACATTAAGGTCCCAACCTGGTGGTGGGTTAGAAATTGGAGGGTGGAGTCTCTTCACCCTTTCCATAAAGGCTTTGACTACTGGCATTTTCCACCATGACACCTTGTTATGGGAGGTGGTGTAGGCCGATGGTGCCGCCAGGTGTACCTTGAGTGAATTAAATACTAACCCTGCTTCCAGTAGGTGGTGCATTTAGGTGACAATATTGGAAGGAGTACAATCAATTGGGTTGATTTGTTTATTCTGGCACCAAATAATGAATCTTTTCCACTTATCAAAGTAACAGTGTCTTGTGTTAGGTTTTCTAGACTCCTTTAAGATGTCCATGCATCACTGGGGTAAATGGAGATGGCCGAACTTTATGACTTCAGGAGCCATGCTGCCAAGTTCATCGAGTTGGGTTGAGGATGCACGGTTTGTCCTTTGTGCTGTGAGAGTACATTGTACCAGCACGGGAGTTTGATGGGGTCGCACACTGCAAGTTTGCATATGTGTGGAAACCATGGTTGTCTCGCCCACATAGGAGCAACTAGGATGAGCGTCATCGATTCCCTGTGTATCTTGTTGACCACCCTCCTCATCAGAGGGGTTGGTAGAAAAGCGTAGGCAAACCTCCCTGACCAATTCATCCATAGAGTGTTCCCCTTGGAGCCTGGCTAGGGGAACCTGGATGCGAAGTCTGGGCATTGTCTGTTTTCGCTTGTGGCGAATAGGTCCATAGTGGGGAAACCCCACAGAGAAGACGTCTTCTACGACTTCTTCGTGTAGTTGCCATTCATGTTTCTCTGGGAGGAGATCTCTGCTCAAAGCGTCCGCTAGTGAATTCAGATCCCCTGGAACATGTTGGGATGACAGGTAAATGCTCCATCTAAGTGCCCATTTCCAAATTTTCTGGGCAAGCTTGGAAAGATTTGGCGAACGAGTGTCCCCTTGTTTGTGTAAGTAAAACACTGCCGTCATGCTGTCTGCTAGGATCTGCACTGACAGGTTGGATAGGAGGGGTTCGAATGCCCGAAGTGCTCTGAAGACTGCCAGAAGTTCTAGCAGATTGGTGTGATTCTGAGCCGCTGTGCGAGACCAGAGACCCTGAGCTGTGTGATGAAGGTGGTGTGTCTGTTGTGACAACAGCTTGTATTTCTGGACCGTAAAAGCGTTTTCCCTTTGTAAGATTCTCTCTTGTCCACCAGCGAAAACTCTGTACTATTGTTGGCAAAACAACCACTAGATCGTCCCACTGACCACTTGCCTGAGACCACGGTTTCGCCAACCATTCCTGCATGGGTCGCATACCCAGGTGCGCGTGGGGAACCAAGTAAATGCATGATGCCATCATGCCTAGCAAAAACATTGCTTTGCGCACCCTTATCTGGCGACCGGCCTGATATTGAGGAATTTGCAGCAACAGATTCCGAATTCTTTCCACTGACGGAAAGGCCAAACCCTCCTGGGTGTCTAGGACAGCTCCCAGGAACTATTTTGGAGTGCTTGGTACCAGGCTTGATTTTTTCTTGTTGATTGCGCAGCCTAATTGGAAGAGGAGGTAAAATGTTCTTTGAATGTTGGATCTGCAAATTACGGGGGTTTCCTCTGTGATGAGCCAGTCGTCCAGATAAGGGTACACCGGGATTGCCTCCCTGCGTAGGTGTGCCGCCACCACCGCCAATACCTTGGTGAATACCCTTGGAGCCAAGGCTATTCTGATGGGGGAACACTATGAACGGGTAGTGCTGGCTGTTACCTTGAAACCAAAGAATCTTCTGTGCGCTGGGAACATGGAAATATGAAATAAGCATCTTTCATATCCAATGTTGCCATGTAATCTCCTTCTTTTAAGTAGGGGGATTACTTCCTGAAGTGTAGTCATGCAGAATTTTTGTGGCTTGACATACTTGATTGCAGGGCGCAAGTCTAATACTGGGCGCATCGTTAGATCTTTTTTTGGCACAAGGAAGTAGGTTGAATAAATACCCTTGTTTACCTGGTTGCCCGTGACAAGTTCTATTGCGTCCTTTGCAAGAAGAACGACAATCTCCTCGAGGAGGATTCTTTGGTGCTCCAAGGAGTGCATCTTCTGTCTTGGAGGATGGTTGCGGGGGCATTCTAGTAGCTCTATACAGTATCCCGCAGACACTGTGGACAGTACCCACCTGTCCGAAGTGATCCCTTCTCATGCGTGGGTGAAGATGGAAATGCGCCCCCCTACTGGGGATGCATGGGAAGGGACCGGGAGCAGAACGTCACTGTTTATTGGGTGTTGTAGTGCCTCTACCTGGGCTGTCTCTCCCCCTATCGCGGCCCCTCTTTTGACCTCTGGTGAAACTTTGGGCAGCCTGTTGATTGCCGCCCCATGAGGTTCCTTGACTCTGATAGTAAATGGACCCTCTTTGGGAGCTTTGGTCGCCAAAGCGACAAAAATTGTTATTTCACCTTTGACCTCAGAGGTTTTTTTTTGTTAGTTGGCCGAGGGACTTTAAGGTTTCGTATTCGTCATTAGCCGTCTTCAGTGCTTCCTCGACAGCTTTCCCAAATAGGACGTTCGGTTCTACCGGCATGTCTATGAGGGTGGCTTGGGTCTCGGGCTTAAACCCCGATTGCCTTAGCCAAGAATGGCGATAACTGTGCCTTCTGCTATTAGCCTCCCTGCATTATCTGTTGCATCCAAGTTTGCCTTAAGAATGCATCCAGAACTGATCTTCCGTCTGATGCAATTTGGGCCAACTGGTTCTTTAGAGGTTCGGGTGCAGAGGCAATGAGGGCAGCTACCTGTTCCCATTGGTGGCAGTTGTAGCTTGTTAACAGAGTGGTGGGGTTGGCAATGCATGCTTGGTATGCTGACGTGGATGCCACCTTCCTCCCCAGAGCATATATTCTCTTGCTCTCTTTGTCCGGTACCGTTCAGAAGAAGCTAGTGGTGTTCCCGCTCTCTTTCTGGTGGTTGTAACCACCAATGAGTCAGGTTTTAACTGACCCCTTATGTATAGTGGATCGGAGGGAGCGGCCCTAAATAATTTGTCTACTCGTGGATTAACCGCCTGAGTAAGATTAGGGGTTACCAGAGAAGGATCGATTCTGCGCGGAATTGATTTTAAAATGGGGATAGTTTGTGAAATGGATTTCCTGTCCCCTAGAATTTCTTCTGCAAAATCTTTCTCTTCTTGGACACCCTGTGTGTCAATTTGAAAATGGGCTGCAGCTCTAGCTAATACCTCATTAAGTAAAGGTTGATTATCAACCGGTGAGTTATTCACAGGGGGATCTTTGGGAATAGGGGAGTCAAGACTATAGGCCTCTGCCTCGTCTTCGTCTGCCTGGTCCTCATCGTCCCCATAGTAGTCGATCCCTGTCTGGTCTTCCAGCATTTGTACTTCTGACTCCTCACCATATGGCTGGTAAGGCTCAATTATAGAAGGGTCTGAAATCAAACCCTGAACTGGAGTCTCAAAGCGGAGCCTCTTAGTAGGAGGTTGAGGGTCTTTGGATCCTGAAGGGGCAGAGGTAGCAGGAGTACTATGGTAGCTATGAAAGTAATTTGGGACTTTTTCGTAGAAATATACAAAAAAAGGACAGCCTCATTACTCTATCAATGTCCTCAGAGTTCCATTGCTTGGAACTGGGGATAACCGTCTCCTGCTGTGGCTCTTCACCTATCTATTTCCTGAGTAGTGGGAGGAAGAGACTTTCCCTTGGTGACAGGGTCAGAGACCTTGGATTTTCCCTTGTGTTTTTCCTTTTGAACCTGATGTTCAGAGGCCTTTTTATGTTTTTCCCCATGTGTAGAGGAATGTTTACCTGACCCTTTGGGGTTTCCAGAATGTTTCAACGCCTGGTGTCGAGATTCGGAAGTCTTGGAAGAGGGGCGTTGAATCTCGGAAGCAGACGTCGAGCGTACTACAGAAGTAGACGTAGAGCGTGCTACTTGGCGGAAGAGGTCGGATTCGTCTGACGACCAGGCCTAAATGACTTTTGGTAATGTGGCACCCTTAGCACCCGTGAATGGCGAGAAGCTTGGCTCTGGTTGATTCCAGAACCTCTTGAAGGCCTTCCTGGAGTAGGTTCCATTGAACGTCGACATAGCTTGCCAGTAACGTCGTGTTATTGGCAATCCGGACGGTATAGGCCGCCGCCGATGTAACCCGTTTATATCGGCGGCGGCATACAACCTTTTGGACTTCTTGTCCGGGGGTGACTCTCCCGTGGCAAGGGGAACCTCTGCTCTCTTGCGAGTGTTGGTCACCACCAGCGAGTCTGGGATTGCGTGTCCTTTGATATAAAGCAGGTCGGTGGGGGAGGGTCGGAAAACTTTTTTGACCCTTGGGTTCACAGCCCTAGTCTGAGCTCAAGAGAGGGATAGACTGGCTTGCCGGAGGCTTTTCATTAACAATGTCCTCCGCGAAATCTTGTTCGGGCAAGGCTTCAAGCGTGGCAATTTTAAAGAATTCCGCTGCTTTTTTCAACATGTTGTTGAAAGCCATTTGATCATCCACCGGGGAAGCTTGTCGAATCGGGGTGGATGGGGGAGAGTCGAGGCAGACGATATCAGGGTTGTGATCATCCTGCTGGGTGTCCTCCCAGTTGTCCGTTGCTCCTTGATCTTGCCCATAGTTGTCCAGAAAAGAAGAAGACTCTTCTTCTGTATAGATGTCTCTATACGTGTCCATCTGGACATCTTCTTGACAGTCAACTTGGTGTTGGACATCTAGGTGTTGGACATCTTGTGTTTAAGAGTTAGGGTCTACCCCAGCTTTTTTTTTCGGCGGAGGTTGATCAGAAGCCCTGAAAAACTGCTCCAGGCGATCCATACACCCCTCGAATTGCTCCGTGGTCCACTTGGATGACCCAAATGGACCTAGCTGAGTAGGAACCGTGTTCCCCGCCTTAAGGCGTTGAGAGGATCTCCTCAGGGTGCTTGAGAGGGGTACCTGGCTTTCTTCGTAAGAGTCTTCGGGATCGTCTTCCAAATCCGTGGAAAACTTTTCTGCGGATTGGCCCATAACTGTGGGCGGAACCGATACCAGGCCCACCGCCGTAGCAATCCTTTTGATGCTCTTACGGATAGTCACCGAATCTTCAGGAGACAACGCCTCCGATGATGTGTCGGCAGTGAAAATGTCTTCCGCGGCTCCAGAAGGGCCGGCGGATGGCTTCTCGGGTAGAGGCCTACTCGTAGTTTTCAGGCCTGTACGGGCCTTGGAAACCTTGGAATCCGTCGAAGTTTCGTGTTCTGAAACTTCGGCGCGTGTAGTTTGGGGAGTAGCGCCCTTGTTATGTTTATTATGCCCAGTTGTCATGCGCTGCTGCGGATGCGGGGAAGGCTTTGGATCAGACCGATCCGTGGGTGCCCCCGAAGTTTCCGGCGGACCCGTTGGCGCTTTCGCCTTCTTCGACGAAGTTGTCGAGGAGGACGCTTGGGTTGTGTGCTTTGTGCGGTGCGATTGACGCCCCTGTCACCAGGTGTGTTCCCTGTAGCAAGACCAGAGTCGAGCCTGGAAGGGACGGGACGGGAGTGGTGGCCCTAGAATAGTCCGCCTCTAGGTCTATAATGTCTGCGTTGGACGTTTGGTCATCCGATGTACCCCTGTCACATTTTCGGCTGGTGTCGCGGCAGGGGAGGGAGGCTCCACGCGTGACATTCTGTACACGGCCCACCGCTTCAACTGGCGCTCCTTAAGTGTTTTAGGTTTAAGGAGTTTACACGCCGAACACCGCTTTTCGTCTTGCTCTAGGGGGAGACAAGCATTACACGACGTGTGCTCGTCTTTCCACGGATATCTGACCCTACAGACAGGGCAGAATCTAAATGGAGTCCTTTCCATAGCAGAAGGGAAGGGTGACCAGACCAAAAAGGAAAGCAGTGGAAAAGAGGAAAGACATAACAGTATGGCAAACCCTGAGCCCACTCCCTACTGTGTAGGCCGGCCAGAAGGCCCGACCATGTGGAAGTCAGAACGCCGGATCTTAGGCGCCGGAATCCACAGCTGTAGACGATTCCCCCGTAGTCTTCGTCGAAGGTGTTCTTGATGGGCGAAGTGTCTTAACGGGGATTAAACCGACAAATCGGTAAGATAAACAATGTCTCATGAAGAGCTCCGCTATAGGGCGACCAGTTATCTGGGCGAAAAAAAAACAATCTGAGGGACCTTGGCGCGTGAGGGATTTTGGGTACTACACACGTCTCGATAGGGATAGTGTTTCAGACACGCTTATGCCGACGTCCCCTTTCGGTCCCCGAAAGACAAGATGCAATACTCTGCGGTTACCACTGGAGGTCGGACCATATGCACAGCATGCGATTCTAAGCAGATTAACAAGCATCAGAAATATATTTTCACTGAAGAAAGGTTAACTAAAGTGTAGTTAAATTGAGCAGAATTAACACAGCAAAACCCTTGAAATTCAGCAGATGTGGTAAATTATGACCAGCTTAACTTAACACGCTCCCGTTGATGTCTCCCATAATGCTATGTCCCCCATAATGTCATTTACAACAGGAACGTGCAGAGTTAAGCTAGTCATGACTTGCCACATCTGCTGAATTTCAAGCGTTTTGTAGCATTAAATCTGCTCATTTAACTAAAGTTTAACCCCAGTATGTTTCTTTTAGATCCACTAGGTGGTCACAGCTAGATATGTTGGGTCCACTAGTCAGGGCCTTCAGCCGTGCCCACTGTATATTTTAAAACATTACAGGGACACTAGCCATGGCCTTCGACTGGACGGATTTGCAATAAATAAAAAACAAGGTGGGCAAAAAGCAACACATGCATTCCTTTTTTGGTTTGGTGTTAATCTGTTGGGTAGATTTTAAATAATTTCGACCGAGGAATTGATGCCCCACCAGTTCAAAGTCTACACTTGTCTTCCTGGTTTTAGTTATTTCCTTCCCACCAGAATCTGGACTAAGGCTCCCGGCCAGCCTAGGACTGTCCCACTCAAGTAACATTTCTTTTCTATGGTGAGCGTGCCTGTACGAACAGAAACGGGATTATAGTGCCTGCGTAGAAGGTCCCTCTTCCTGTTTCTATCTCTGGATCTTGGACTAGGGCTTTATCAGTCACTCTTTGAACCAAGCTCAAGACGACTTTCAACCTTACAAGCCCTTGTGTCCTGGCTGCACCACAGCTCTCGCCCCACTGGTCTTGCAGTCTACCTCTCGGTAACCATTCGAGTTTTGTACACCTTTGGCTTGGCCGATGCTGGTATCCTATCCAGGACCTATATGTCTACTTCTGCCACCTTCTTCCATTTGTCACTTTCCTCTGCCTCCAATTACCTCCTTCCTCACTCCTCTTTTCTAAGCAACTCTGCCTTGTACTGCTCTTCCTCTTATACAACCTCATTGTTGCCATGTTCCTCTACTAATCATTCCATCCTACAAATCACAACTTTCCTTTCTCATCCTCTCCTTTCTCATGCTCACTCTTTACATTCTCCACACACCTACACACTGCTCACCGAGCTTCAGACTTAGGCACACTGGGCTGGCCCCTCCCTCCTTTTAATACCCAGAATGCCTGCAATTGAGATCTGGGAGTTTTAGTAGGGACATCTGGGCATGGTTACAGGCGCTAACCTGGACTTAGATGGAGGTTGCATGTCCCTCTACCAAACTATGTTCAGCTGATGCTTTCTGAATTACCTGGGGCTTGCCCGCGGCTATGCAGTCAGAACCTTTAAAAGGGAGGGCTGCCATCTTGGAATCAGGAGGTCTCTTTCATGGGAGAAGGCAGGTTTTATCTGAATACATCATGGTTCATGTTCCTCCCCCTAACTGCTGCCCTGAGATCTGTGCTTGTGGTTTACGATTTGAGTGGCAACCATCAATATCTGAGTCCCTTTGGCTAACTGTGGCTTGGAGGATAAACGTGGCCCCAGTGACAAGTTTGATAATGGGGAAGAGGGACTGGTGGATCCTACATATATTATCACTTGGGCCAATATCAAACTGGGTGGCTTCCCTAGCCCAGGTTGTCCTTCTCACCCCATTTTCAAGCCTCACCGCTGGGACTTGGTCACTCGATAGGGCATTACCTTATTGAACACAATGTGTGTGCTACAATGTAACTCAGCCGCCCGACTGTACTCAAAGAGTTGCCCTTGACCAATTAGCCACATCGATGGAGCCAAGCAAAGATTGCGGAAAACCTTTTTGCTTAGCATCCTCTCTAATCCCCTCAACACCAGAAAGAGAAATATCACCCTCCCATCAAAAATACACAACCAGGACAAAACAGTTCCTTGAGTGATTACAGGGAATCTATTACAGAGAAAAAAAAAAATAAGATGGCGAGGCATTAATCACTTCCACTTCGTTTACTGTCTAGATGCTGGGGCAGCGGAAGCCAGAGGCACACATTTATTTAATTAAGTGCTTATAGTTTAAACCTTTGCACTATTTAGAGTTTAATATCAGTCTTATAAATGCAATCACACAAAGAATACATATCAGTTAAACATCAATAAAGGAACAAGTTACTTACCTGTAACTGTTGTTCTCCAGCATGGGTCTGGCATGGATTCACATGCTCATGAATATTCCCCGTCGTCAGGCTGGGAATCCTCGGTAAAGAAAAAACCAGTATCAGTTTCGTTTCTGATCTGTCTTTCGTAGTAATAACCAATCACTGGTCTCTGCGTCATACTGACCACAGCCAATGACTGCCCTCTACCTAAGCACCGCCTCTGGCAGCCATCTTCAGATTTGGAAGCACGTGAAGTGGCAGTATGACCAAGTGAAGAGCCGCAGAGGGGTAGGCGGGAGGGTTCGCATGTGAATCCATGCCAGACCCATGCTGGAGAACAACAGTTACAGGTAAGTAACTTGTTCCTTCTCCAGCATGGGGTCTGGCATGGATTCACATGCTCATGAATAAAGAATACATAGCAGTACACACATGCACAACCACGGGAGGTGGCAAAGGCTCAACATTAAGCATCACATCAACTCAACATTAAGCATCTTACCTCCTCACCAGGCTCACCTCAGGCGAACAGGTTGCGCAGCACTGCTTGGCCGACCCTGGACTCCTCCCTGGAATCCCGGTCGACGCAGTAGAATTTCGTGAAGGTGTGCGTCGACCTCCACGTAGCAGCCCTGCATATGTCCAGCAGGGGCACACCAGATAGGAACGCCGTGGTAGCTGCGATCGCTCTGGTGGAATGGGCTCTCGGACGGCCAGGCAGCGGTCGGTTTGCCAACCGGTGACAGTACATGATACAGCCGGAGAGCCATCTGGAGATGGAAGCCTTCGAGAGAGCCTTCCCCTGATTGACAGGTCCAAAGTTCACAAAGAGTTGTGACGTCTTCCGAAAACCTTTCGTGCGGTCCACGTAGAACTTCAGCGCTCTAGCTACATCCAGCGAGTGCAAAGTCCTCTCAGCCGGCGACGAAGGCGACGGGAAGAACACAGGTAACACCAAGGGTTCGTTGAGATGAAAGTCCGACGGTACCTTGGGCATGAAGGAGGGGTGCGTCCTGAGCACTACCCTCGTGTCGTGGAAAGTCAAGTACGGGGCCTTGCAGGAAAGGGCCTGGATCTCTCCCACTCGTCGTGCGGAGGTGATGGCCACGAGAAAAGCTGTTTTCCACGATAGAAACTTCAACAGGGCCGAGTGCAGAGGCTCGAACGGAGGTCCCATGAGTTTGGTCAGCACCACGTTGAGCTCCCACGCCGGGGCCGGAGCCTTCACCGGCGGGAACGATCTGAACAGTCCCTTCATAAACTCTTTCACCAGACGATGAGACCACAAGGACGTCCGGCCCGTGGTTCTGGTGTATCGGGAGATCGCAGCAAGATGAATCTTGATGGACGCGTGAGCCAGACCAGCTTTGGCCAGCGTCAGCAGGTACGGCAGCACTTGGGGAGCCGTAATCCGTAGAGGGTTAATCTTCTGTGCGTGGCACCAGACAGAGAACCTCTTCCATTTGTGTCCGTAGCATTTAAGAGTCGAGGACGCCCTGGCCTTTGCAAGAACCTCTCTGCAATCGGCCGGTATGTCGTATCCTCCAAACTCTAGCGCTGCAGGAGCCAGGCCTGCAAGTTCAGCGACTTCGGGTCGTGGTGGAGGATGGCGCCTCCTTCCCTGGAGAGTAGATCCGCGTCCGCCGGCAGCTTGATTGGCGGGGACGCCGACAAGTCCAGAAGGTCCGGGAACCATATCTGCCTCGGCCACGCAGGTGCGACGAGGATCATCCTGCACCGTGACCTCTTGAGCTGGTTGACGAGCCGGATTAGCAGAGGCAAGGGAGGGAACGCGTAGAGGAACAGGCCCTCCCAGGGGAACGAGAAAGCATCGCCCATGCTCCTCGTCTGGGGAAACCTGCTGGCGAACCTCCGGCACTTGGTGTTCGTCGCCGTCGCGAACAGGTCGATCTGGGGTGTGCCCCACCGTCGGAAGAGGCGATCCACCAGATCCTGCCGTAGTTCCCACTCGTGGCACGAGCGCAGCTCCCTGCTGAGTGAGTCGGCGATGGTGTTTTTTATCCCTGCCAGATGAAACGGCACCAGAAGAATCCCTTGGGCGACGGCCCAATGCCACAGGTCCTGCGCCTCCTTGGACAGCGCTGGGGACCTGGTTCCGCCCTGTTTCCTGATGTAAAACATGGTGGTGGTGTTGTCGGTGAAGATCCTCACCACCTTGCCCTTGAGGGACGGAAGGAAGGACCTGAGGGCCCAAAACACTGCACGGAGCTCCAGGACGTTGATATGCAGGGACTTCTCCGTCGGGAGCCAGAGTCCCCTTGCGTGCAGATTTTCGGTGTGCGCTCCCCACCCTTCTAGGGAGGCATCCGTGGTCACAGTCACCTGGTGGGCTGGGGTCTGGAAGTCCATGCCCGCCGTCAGATGCGCGCGGGTGCCCCACCACCGTATCGCTCGTCGGAAACTCTCGTCGAGCTTGATCCTTTCCTCGAGGCTGCCCGTCGTCTGGATCCAGCGCGCATCCAGGAACTCTTGCAACGGGCGCATCCGGAGCCTGCACATGGGAATGAGGTAGATGCAGGAAGACATCATCCCGAGGAGGGACTTGATGGACCTCACCTTGGCCGCGTCGGCCACCAACATCCGTTGCACCTTGCCCAAGATGGTCCTGGTCCTCTCCTCCGACGGGGAGGCCAGAAGGGACACTGTGTCGAGCCTCGCTCCCAGAAACAGTGCGACTTGCGCGGGCACCAGGTGGGATTTGGCGTAGTTCACGGAGAATCCCAGGTCCGTGAGGAGTTGGACGGTCCTTGCCGTGTGGACCACGGCGAGCTCCCTCGTCTTGGCGCGGATGAGCCAGTCGTCCAGGTAGGGGTAGACGTGAATCCCCTCGCGGCGCAGCTGCGCCGCCACCGGTGCGAGGCATTTGGTGAAAACCCTGGGTGCCGACCCTAGTCCGAAGGGAAGGGCTTTGCACTGGTAATGACGCCCTTGGACCACGAATCTGAGGAATTTTCGGTGCCCCTTTAGGATGGGAATGTGGAAGTAGGCATCCTCCAAATCCAACGACGATAGGAAGTCTCCTTCCTCCAGCTGACCCAGGACGTGCTGGAGGGTGACCATCCGGAACTTCTGCGCCTTGATGAACTTGTTCAGGCGTCGCAGGTCCAGGATGGGGCGCCATCCTCCCGTCTTCTTCTTCACGAGGAAGTAACGCGAGTAGACTCCGGAGCCCCGAAGCCTCTTTGGGACGAGTTCGATGGCGCCCTTTCTGAGCATCGCCTTTACCTCCAGGAGAAGTTGAGGGACGTGAAGTTCTTTCCTGGCCACGGGGGGGACGCGCGGGCACCTTCTTTGAAACTCGAGCGCGTGGCCCCGGGCCAGGGCGTCCAGCACCCAACGGTCGGTGGAGATGGACTCCCACACGCTGACGAAGCCCGCCAGCCGGCCTCCCACCGGGGTGCTTCGGTGGGGGCCCGACCCCACGGCCGGTTCAATCCTGCTTGGACGCGGCCTTGCCGCCTTGGCCTCCTTGGCGACGACGGCGGGGTCCGCCAGACTTGCCTCGTCCTCTGTAGGCCTCTTGCGACGACGAGCGGGCCGCTTGACGGTAGGAAGCGAAACCGCCGCCGGAACCTTTGGAGGCGCCCTTGCCTCCGCCGCTCCGAAAGGGCGTCCGCCGTTGCTGCAGTACTCCCAAGGGCCCGGGCCGTCTCAGTATCCGCCTTGATGGCCTGAAGGGAATCGTCCACTGTCTTCCCAAACAGGTTGTTCCCGTCGAAGGGCATGTCCAGGACCCTGGTCTGGACGTCCTGCCGAAAGTCCGTAGCCTTGAGCCATCCGCGACGTCGAAGGCAAACGCCGTTGCCCATCTGGCGGAACCCAGTGTCGGCGATGTCCGTCGCCACGGTGATGGCGTGGTCCGAGGCCACCTCACCTTCCTGCAGGATCTCAAGGGCCTCCGCCCTCTTGTCGTCCGGCAGAAAATCCAGCAGGGGAGCTATCTTGTACCAGAGTTCCCTGTCGTAGCGGGCCACGATAGCCAAGGCATTGGCCGCTTTAATCGTCGTCGCCGCCGACGAGATGACTCTGCGTCCCATGGCATCCAATTTCTTTCCCTCGCCGTCCGGCGGGGAAGTCGACGTGGAGGCCGCACCCCCCCCCGCTTTCTTCCTGGCTGCCGCGGAGACGACGGAGTCCGGGGTAGGCTGCGCCCGGAGGCATAGGGGGGCCGAGTCCGGGACCCGGTACTTTTTCTCGTACCGGTCTCTTTTCGCTGGCGTCGTGGAAGGGTTCTTGAGGAGGGAAAGGCCCTCATCCCAAATGTCGTCCAACAGAGGCACTGCGAGGACCGTCTTCCTCTTGGCCTCGCGCCGTTGGTAAAGGAAGCCTTCCTTTTTCTTCTCCTCAGGGCAGAGTTGGAAAAGCTCGGATGCCCTGGCGATCATTGAGTGGAACGATCCAATCTCGTCGGGTGGAGAAGCCCTGGTGGGAGGCGACGACGGAAAATCCTCGTCGTATGCCTCGTCGTCCGTACCCGTCGCTGCCGTGTCAGTCCCCGTATCATCCCCTCGGGTGGACGGGGAGGAGGGCTGGATGGGGCGCGACGGTTGAAAAGGAGGCGGTGGATGGATCCTTCTTTTCTTGGTAGGGGGAACACCAGAAGGTCCCGGTTCTGGATCCCCCGACGGGAGAGGTTCCTCCGTCGGTAACGGAAGTCTCGTCCTTATCTCGGAGCATAAGGACTGTATAGCCAACAAAATGGCCGCTGAGTTGTCTTGCGGCGCTGGCAGAGGGGAATCCGACGGGCGAGCAGGGGCCCCGTCGGTATCCTCGACGATGTCGTCGTCGTCGCCTGCGTCGGGGCCCATTCCGACGGGCTGGTCTTGTTCCACGCCTAGGCCGTGGCTTAAGACCTCGATCAGTTCCTCTTCTGAGGTTGAGGCCGAATCTACGACGACGCCCTGCCCCCCCTTCTTCCCCACGGAGGGTTTCACGGGGGTCCTATCGATGGGCACGAAAGAAGACTCCCTCCGAGGAGGCAGGGAGATTCTGGGCCCCGAGGCCGCCACCACTGGTGCAGCCTCCACAGGCTGGGCCAGGGCCGCCGCGACCGTTTCGATAGAGGGCTTGGTCGAATGGATCAAGGCCTTCACCACCTTAGGTGCGCTCACCGCCTTATCCTTGAGGGAGGGGGCACTGCCACGCTCCTCCTCTGCCTTAGAGCTCGACCGGGGTCTCTCCAGGAGCTTCGCCGGGTGCTCGGCCTTCCTCTTACCCGACCCAGAGCGTTGGCTCGTGGTTGATGGTGCCGGGGAGGGTGCGCCCTGCCTGGCGCCCGTAGAGCCCGACCGTTCGGCGCTCCCGGTGCCAGCGGACTCGCGGTGCTTGGCCTTATGTTGGGCCCCCGTCGCCGGGGCGCCCTCAAAGGTCTTAGAAGACCGCTCAGATTTCTTCTTCTTCTCGCCAGACGGGCTCTTACCCTCCAGCCAGCTGGCGAGACGTTGATGGCGGTCCTTCATGGTCCGTTCCGACATGTTGCCGCAAAACGCACAGTCCTTCTCCACGTGCGTCTTGTCCCCATGAAGGCAGTAAAGGCAGAAAGAGTGTTCGTCCTCCTTGAAGACGTTCTGCAGCTGGCATCCAGGGCAGGCCCTGAACAGCTTTCCGGGCGTCGAGCTTCCCTTCTCCTGGGCCATCTCCGAGACCGGGCCTGAGAAGCTTCTGGAGTCCTCCGAAGCGTAGCTCGACGAAATCTTCACCCTTGAGGGGCACAGATGAATCCGACACGGGTCCCCGTTGATCGGATGTAGGATCGGTGGAGCTTGAGGCTCTTTTGACCGAAAGAATCGAAGTTTTTTGTGAAAAAGCGCGAAAAAAAGCACTAACGCTCGAGAGCAATAGCACGAGGATCCCAACACATGAACGTGCGGTAAAAATCTGAAGATGGCTGCCAGAGGCGGTGCTTAGGTAGAGGGCAGTCATTGGCTGTGGTCAGTATGACGCAGAGACCAGTGATTGGTTATTACTACGAAAGACAGATCAGAAACGAAACTGATACTGGTTTTTTCTTTACCGAGGATTCCCAGCCTGACGACGGGGAATATTCATGAGCATGTGAATCCATGCCAGACCCCATGCTGGAGAAATGTTCTTAACCCATTTAATGTGTTACATAATCTCAATTATGATGTGTCCTGTGGTACACCGTCTTGTTTCACGTTCCAATTAATCTAAAGAGCATTAAAAAAATCATTACAGCTACAACTTTTCTAATTTCAGCAGCACCGCCTGTGAGAAACCGGAGGGTATTTTCACACCATGCGAAGGAGGATCACCTGTGTGGAGGGTCCTAGAGGATTGGGTGCGGGGAGTCCTTGGGGAGACATGGTATCGCTCTTTCCCGTTGACGACCAACCTAACCCTCCACCCAACCTTCATGGGCAATTATAAGCCAGCCTTTATTTTTCCACATATGCCACTTGACAGTATTGGGTCAAAGAAGAGGCAACTAAGAGCAATGAAACTACACTCTTTACCACTCTGGTACCGGGACAAGGGAGATGCCTGCTTAAAGGGTCAGACATGTCCCTCTGATTATGGTAAGGCAGGGCTAACTGGAAACACTCACCTGCAGCCCTTCAAGGAGTTCCAGGTGTATAAAAGAAGGCAAGAGCAACAAGGCAGGGGGCAAAGACAAGAGGAGCAGAGGTCCCTTATGAGGAGGCTGCCATGGTGAGACCAGGAGCAGAACCAGGATGCCGGCAACATACCCGGAGGACTTGCAGGGCCCAAAACGAGCGGGCTCTGGGAGCTGCAGAAGTGAAGCCCGGGCAGGGAGGACTGCGTACATGCCCAGAAACAAACTGAAGAGCCGGCGTGCAGAGAACCATACGGCTGTGAGCGGGACTTGTGCCAGTAGGTTTCCTGACTCCAGAAGCAAAGTGGGAGCTGCGGAAACCACCGCAGAGGCAAACAAAAGGCTGGTGAGTGTTGGGAGAGTACACGCACCAGGGCGCTCCTATCGGACCACAGGTGAATACTGGTCTGTGTTTTGAAGCTAATAGGTGCACATTGAATACCGAACTAAATGGAAACCTGTGAAGACAATATATGCATATTGAATACCGAACTAAATAGAGACTTAACTTTGCAGCAAATAAGTGCATATTAATATCAAACTGAATGATATCTTACAATTGAGCAACATAAGTGCACATGGGACACTGAATTAAAATTGAAAAAGATTAAATGCTTGTTGCATCGCGATTTAACTTGAACTTCGAAATTAAGCATATCGAAGGCTAAAGAGCCAAAAAGGGAATTTCGAGTGAATGCAGTGCAGCAAGGCCATAGCTTGGCAGGAGGTGTGTGACAGCCTTGTGGCCCTGCTACCATATAACAAGGAGAAGCCTGAGATGTATAATGATACCCACTAAGCCAAGAGACCAAACAAAGGAATAAAGGGAGCGTGACTTGGTACATAGGAGCAAGTACCAGGAAACGTGCATGTGTGAGCTGAGGAGTCCCGAGCCCTGGATGCGCGACCTGTAATGGGTGGACAATGCAGTCTAACAACTGCGCCTATACCATCGAGCCCTGCAGGGTGACATGAGGACTTGGAGTCACAACCTAATGAAACCACTGCAGAGGAGCTGACGAGGTAAGCCAGAAGGAGGGTAAAGTTGACCTGGAGTTTTGTTAAGAGTTTTTGTTGGAGAAGATTAAAGCAAGTATAATCGGTGAAGTTGAAGTCTTTGGGAAGGGCAACCCGAGACTAAAAGGACCACACCTGTTGTCTTGAGATCGGAATCTCAAGACCCCTTTTGTTTTGAACTGACTTAATGGAAACTTGGGGAAGGGAATCTCAGGAGTGATTTTGAACTATAACATTTTGAACTTAAGAAAGGTGATCAAATGGAACTTTCTTGTGCGTGGGGAAGGAGGAGATGAAAGAAAGCCGAGAGCTGGTGAGAGCTCAGAACGTTGAGGTGAACACTATTTTGTTGGCTTTGACACCCCTACACATTGGTTGATTGTAATTGTGAGGGAAAGGATAGGCTTTGGACATAGACATAAGTTGAATTTTTTGATTCAGGCTTTCCTTAGTTTTGTTCAGGTAGGGAAATCCCACCTTAGCATAGAGCAAGTTAGGCCTTTGACCTTCCTGACATTTAAGTCAATAAATATCTTTTGTTTGAATTTTTAGTCTGTTGTGTGTGTCGCACTTCATCATGCCTTCACATGCCTTCCACACACATGCTGCAGCAATACTGAGGCTGCAATGTAGATAGTGTTCCAGAACTAATCTGAACAAAGTTGATTTGCGCAGGTTACACAATTCTAGTATGGTCTGCAATGTTGATCTTTTAGGGCAGGGCACTCCAAAGGCAAATGTCTGCTGGTCTCTGTCTCCTGACTGCACGGGCGGCATGTCTCATTATCAGTGGGGATAACCGCCCATGTTCCATAGTATTCAATAGTGGGAAAAATGGTCAAATGCACATAAATAATAAATCGTTCAATAAAAGGAAGAGCAGGGTTTAAATAAGTATTATAGAGAGCTTTCGATTGGGAAGCCATGTTTGACGAATTTAGTGTAGCGCTTTTTATTAATCAGGCTATCCATATATTGGCTGAGCAATGCCAATCAGCTGTTTTAACCTTTAACAGTCCAAGGTTATTATTGCAATATTCAGCTCGTGGGGATGGGAGGACAATCTGCGACTGCACCGTTTCCAAGTCCTTGTAAAACAGGTTTTGGGGACTATCTTTGGTGGCCAGCACTATCAAGTTCACCAGGGAACCATTTACAGCTCGAGCCCAACTAAGTTTAACCAGGAGCTTGCTGAGCTGCAGTAACCAAAGTGCCTTAAATGAGGTCACACCCGGCTCGCACCTGAGCGCCTCAACAGGTACTGCCTGTGGCACTCCCAGGATTGAGCACAGCAAATTTACCCTCAAATACATCAAGCCATTTGAAATATTTTGATGGCAACGCTTCTACGCCAGATAGGATTGCAGGGATAATAGTGATTTTATACATCTCAATGAAGCCCTCAACATTCAGTACGGCCTTCCTGATAAACTGGCAAATTACAGACTTTCTGGGTAATGTAAATTTAATAAAAGGTTAGGGTGGGTGGTTATGGGGACCCCTGGGCATAGGTCTTCACTTTCTACAGGAGCTTTGCTCCAATGCGCCATTTGAAACCTGTGCTACCACTTGACTGTAAATCCATTGCCATATTTTAGTTTTCTTGTAATTTATCAGCATGTTATTGGCAGACAAATACATAAGGCGTCCATGGAGCGCTGCAGGACAATGGGTGTATAGTCCAGCATAGGCCGACTATGGTACGCTCTCGCCGCCCATGCCTGGCGGCACAAAAGTTTGAGCATCAAAGTGCAATGTGCTGTGCGTCGAGCTTCCGTGGTCACGGTATCCAGACTGCAGGAGGAAGGAGGCAGCCATACTGAGCACAGAACAGGTAAGTGGGGTGGAGGACAGTTGGGGGAGTAACAAGCTCCCCTGCCCCCCACAAAGAAAACCAGGAGAGGGCCGTTTATAAATGGCGGAAACTGCAGAATGTGGCCTTTTGATCTGCAATCCGCAGGTTCAGCCTTTTGTAAATGGCATTCGGACATAGACCCATGGCTGGTGCCACTTTCATGGAAATAAAGTTGCGAGGAAATTGGATGCCAACTATTTACTGCAAAAATCAGTCCAGTCACAATACCCACATTAATAAAAAAGAAAATTCCCCATGGAATTAACCTATAAGGAACAGAATTAATAAGCAGCAACTCAGATTACAGTTTGAAGACAAAGGATTATTCTAAATTAAGCATATTAATCAGTCTAACAACACATCAAAGTGTCTTCAGTAAACGTAACCTATCACCACACAATCGGCTCAAGTGTAATGTTTAAACAAGCAAGATAAAGCTTCACCGAGTTCTCACAATGGTGTTTCTTATGTATACTTGTATTTCATTATTCCCAATCCAACATGTCTTGCCCTTAGAGAAAATATTTACCTGTGCAGGGAATGGCAATGGGTCTGCGACATGAGGTGGTCTGAAGTGGTTAGGTTTTGGTAAAGCACTGTTCAACGATAGCCGGTCCAGGTTTAGCAAACGGGTGATGTTCACATCTGCCTGCCTACTGCCATCACTCCCCTTCCTGGCAGAAGCTAGAAGAGTTCAAAGAAAACAGCGTTTGTTGAGTAATTGTAAACTTAACACCATTATTCTCTTAGGAGCCAACAGGAAACAAATCACTGTTCAACCAGGACAGAGAACCTAACTGCAAAGATATGCATTTCTGGCAAATCAGTATTCATAAGGAAGAAACAAATATATATGCTAAAATCGTCAATGAACAAACTACTTACTTATTTAAATGTCCTAATCTCTAAGGAGACTTTACTACTTGCACAAGCTCAACATATCCGAGTAAAGCGCACTTCCATTGCATACACTCGTCTCATGGTAAGTAACTGCTGGACCCATATTCACGCAACTTACCTTAGTGCTTTTCGTACGGTGGTTGTGAGCTGCCGGAACCCTTTCCCTCCCCAGAGAAAGGTTAGACAACACGTTTGTCAAGTGTTGGCAATAAAAGGCCGTAGGACTTTATTGTTACAGATATGGTTATGGAAACAATCACAATAGCATATCCTGATATCATACTTTTGGGAACCGGGTCCTGAGGTTACCCCTCTGGCCCGTGCCGCCACAACCTGGATGGGTTACCGGCTGTCCAGGTTTCCCCCAAAAGTTGTTCGTTTCTTCCTAGCTGCCTTGTCTGTTCCCCTTGGTTTAGGCTATTCTTTGGTTGTGCCTGGTGCAGACTCGTGTATATAGCCATGTTTGGGGGGGCTTTCTGGCCCATACGCTGTGATTTGCTTTGTACTTTGATTCCTCAATTTATGCTAGTGTTTTGTGCATGTTCCCGGGGAGCCCTGCTTGGTTCCCCCGATTTCCAGGGTTTGCTCGTAGTTCCAAACCGTTTAATTTAATCTGCTAGTTTGGTGCTGCTGGCCCCGGCGTTTGCGGTGTTGGCCTGGTTGTCGGCGCTGTGTGGTGTTTTGTCCGCCTGGATGGATTTGGAAAAGGGGAGGTGCGACCTAGGAGTATGTTCAAGTTGGACCCTAGCCATGTTTCCAACGACCAAGGCAACTTTAATCTTATATGGGTGGGTAACCCCCCTTGTGCCCCTGGGTTCGGTAACCATTGTGAAATTTCCCAGGCATTCCAAAAGACGGTCCCCCCTGTTATGCACTTGTTTGCTAGCCAAAAGGTTGTTTTGTACCTGCCTTTAAGTTCCGGGCTACATTGTAGCTCCCAGCCCTTGCCCTCTGGCGTCTGTTGGCCCCTTGTATTGTGCTGTGTGGAGCTTTTCCCCCGCTGCGTATTAATTTCGTTGGATCCGTTTCCTGGTTCGTATTACTTTTAGCAGTCTGGCCCCGCCCTCGGGCGTTTTGTGCTGTGTGGTGTTTCTTCTGCACTATGTTGGGACAGGTTTTCAGGTTCGGTGCTGTTTATAGCACACTGGCCCTGGCCAACTGGGTTGGCCTGTTGTGCGGTGTGGTGTTTTTTCCCTACTGCATCCTGATTTCATTTAACCTGTTTTTGGGTTCTGTGCTAATTGTAGCACGTTGGCCTTAGCCCCGGTGGTCGGCATGTTGTGCGTCTGGTGTTTACCCCACTGCTTATTTTTGTAGAACCCGTTTTTTGGGTTCAGTGTTACTTGCAGTTTTCAGGCCCCCCGCCTTTGGTTGTTGGTTTTTTAGCCTCGTTAATGGTCTTTCCTTGTGACCTAAAACATACACCTTATTCTCTTGTATGTTCTGCTACCTCATTTGTTTTCCTTCTCTATTCTGTTCTTGAAGCACATGCATTGTATGTTTTGTTTTTGTTATTGATATGCCGCTGCGGTTCCTCGGGCATCTGGGCGCTGCTAATTTTCGATGGTGTGGGGTGCTCATTCATTGGCTTTGGAGGAATGCAAGGCTGAGTTCGGCCCTGCCCGGGTTCGAAACTGCATCTGCAAGCTCTGCCCGGATGTCAACGTGAGCGTTCTACTTGCTGCACTATCTGACTAGCTTTACCGTTTTGGAGGGTGTTGGCCAAGTTTTGGGAATTATCCTCTATCTGTTGCCTTGGCTGGCCTGGCGGCAAGCCTGGGCATTTATTCTGGGCCCTGGTTTGTGCTCGATCGTCCGGTCATCTGTGTTGTTGTTTCTTCTCCTGCTTATAACACCTCAAACCGCTGGGGAAGCTGTTCATCTACTTGTGCATTAACTTCAAGTTGTGAAGGGTTCTGATGTTCTGGAACATTTCTTCTTTAATGGCGCCTTGGTTTCTGGGATTTGTTGTGATTCTTCGGGATCTCACTTGATTATGTGTATTAGTTATTACCCTTGAATTATGGCGTTGGGTTTTTTGCCCTTGTGGGGGGTGGGAGGCTGAGGAAAAAAATATGTGGCTGGCTTGGGCCGGGTTGGAGGGAGGGCTCTGATGGTTGTGCTAAAGGGCCCGGCTCTGTCTTTCTGTGCGGTTTAGCCAATGAGCGCATAAATCTCGATTTATGAAGGCTGTTGGGCTGTGGAACCACCATCTGGTGCAGGTTGTAAACTGGAAAACGCTCTGCTTGATGCGACTGTTTGGTTGTCTGTCCTGCTTTTGCTGTTTGTTTTAGTTTTTTAATCTGTTTGTAGTGCCGGCTTCTGTACCTGCGTGTGTGTTTCTTTGGGACCCTGGCTGGTTGGGTGACCAACGGTGGGTGTGTGGAATCATGAGTTTTATGGTGCCCTGTGGGGGTACTTACCTTGCAGTGGTGACTTTGGTATCATCGCCCCTTCATGACCTGGCTCCTTCCTACTAGCCCTTAATGTCCTGAATGCTTCCGTGCTCTTTTGCTGTATTGTCGTCGCCCCCTTCCGTGCCTGTGGTCTGGTTCTGTTGCACTACCTCAGTAGTGTTGTTGCAACTGGGTCCCCAGAGTACAGGTTTTCCTTAGTTGTGCGTTGTTTTGAACCCAGTTTCAGGGTTCTGTGTTTATTCTGCATACACAGAACTGTTTGGCAAGCTCCGTTTTTTGTATAGCTGCTTGTAGTTGGGAGATCCCTTTCAAAGGGTTCTCTTTTTTATGGCCTTTGTTTCAGGCTGATGCCGATACGCATTGGCTTGTGTGTTGCCTCTGCCCGGCTTCAACTGCATCAGTATGCTCTGTCCGGGTGTACAAAAATGTGCATGTTTACGCTGGTTTTTGTACAGGTGGTTTCCCAATTTGTTCCTGAGGTCCAAAAGTATTGTTTTTGTCCCTTGCATTACCCTCAAACATCCAGTGTTATGAGGGAGGCTTGGGCCTTATGTGCTGCTTGTGGTGCATTGATTTGTCCATTCAGAAACTGCCATGTTTGTGGTAATTTTGGCTTGTTGGGCGCGGTGCATGGTCTACCCTTATTTGTTGGGTGGCCTGTTCAAAGCTCAGGGTCAGGGTACTGGGTTGCATCTATAAACTTGTCTCATGGCTGCTTACACCGATTTGTAGTGCTTGTGCAAGAAAACTTAATACGTGTGTGATTATTCTTGGTTTGAATATCAGATATGCACTTCCTCTGCCATTTTGTTTTCCTTTTGTCTGCGGGGTGGCTTGCCACCTGTATGTTGTTACTGGTCGACCCCTGGTCTAACTGTTGCGTTCTTGGGCAGTCCCCTGGTGCTTTTGGGTGAAGGTTTGGTTTGCCGCTACTGGTCATGCTTCCAGCTTCTCAAATGGGGCGCACTGTAGTCGGTGTTGCCCTCCTTTGTGGTGTAGTTTGTGCGCTACTCCGTACCTGGGGACTGTTGCTGCTATTTTTTCCCCGTATAAAAACTAGGGAGACTGTTTTTTGTGAATGGTTACCCCTCATCAGCCTGCTCAGCTATGGTAGGGGCCACAGCTACTACTAACAATATTTGTATTTATTGCATCATGCCAGGGTTGGAAACTGTAGCCAACAGGTTCTGTACTGCTATCCCTGAGCGCTCTACTCACTGTGTTATCGGTTCGGAAATCAGGAATATGTTTGTCACACTATGGTAACTGATATGCTGCACCCCGTATCAGGGTGTTATTTGGAGCTTTTGCTGTGTTTAATTTCTGAGAGAGATGGGTAGATGTTTCCCTTTATTCTCTAAGTGATGCGTCCTTGGTTTTTCTGCTTGTGTTTCAACAATGGGGAGCTAAACATGCTATGGATGACCCCATTTATGCTTGTGGGGGCATGTGTTCTTTAATTCGCAAACTGTGTTGTTTTTGCTAGGGACCGAAAATACGCTTTTGTTCAAAGCAACATTCTATGGCTTGTTGCTTTCCTCCCTGAACTCAGAAGTATTAAACTTCTTAATGACTTGCTGCATTGCGTAGTGCGATGGGGCACACAAATTGTGCTGTTATGCAGGCTTGCTGACATAGCCTGCCCGGGGATTTGTATTCTGACCGATTGCTTTCTACCCCCGTGTTTCAATATGTGGTACTGCTTATCATGGTGGGTTGTAGGCCTCCTGCTTATGGTTTCCTGCGGTTTTCGTTTGGGAGCCAAAAGACTTTTCTACTTTAGGCTGCCTATTGCAGTGAAACTCGAATTTTGATTGTCCCCTGTTTTGGGTTGTATTTTGATCATGTGCAACATTGGCTGGCATCGAGTTCTGAGATTTATACCTCCACTCAACCTTTGTCTGCCCATGACTGATCTCCCCATTGATGTGGTACTTGTGAAACTGCAAATATTTGTACTTTGTTTATTTGAAATTGCATTGTATCTACGCACAGTATATTTTTGCAAAATGCATGCCATAATAAAACTTTAATTTGCCCTTGTACTGAGCATGCCTGATATCCTCTCTGATGTGTGACCCATGGCTCTGCAATATTTGTCTTTTGCTCGTTTGAAATTGCCTATAACTGAGCACGGTATAACTTTGTGTCAGAAATGGACTAA
This sequence comes from Ambystoma mexicanum, assembly GCF_040938575.1. Classification (NCBI taxonomy): domain Eukaryota; kingdom Metazoa; phylum Chordata; class Amphibia; order Caudata; family Ambystomatidae; genus Ambystoma; species Ambystoma mexicanum. Next base: position 1,271,101,554 of record NC_090933.1, on the reverse strand, counting down.
AAACGTTTACAAATGCAGCTTGTTTACTCAAACATAGTGTTTTGAAGGAAACCCCCCTGCGTTTTATGAGTCTAGCAAAGTATGTGTTTCACCCATTGTATCCCTTATCGTGTATCTGTAAACACGCGTGGTCAATGTCTGCACGTTGCTCCATGTTGGCTTGTTTTCAAATGGAGTGCTTACTTTAAGAGAAACGACCGGCCTGATGCCTGTTGTTGCCGCGCCTGGCACTGCGCCTCTAATGACTGTCTAAACTGCATAAAACCGGCTTTATCGCGGTTTGACAAAAGTCCCACTCTGTTTTGTTTTAAAATGGACAAAACTCCTGCGTTCGTACCGTTCAGTAAAGTAACGTGTTTCAAACAATGTATCTATTTAACCTTCATTTTGTACAAACCCCGTGTGAAAAGTCTGGAACGTTGTTCAGTGTTGGCTTGCTTCTTAATGGAATGTTTGCTGTTCCCGTGGAGCTGTCGGCCTGCTGCCTGTTGCCACGCAACTGTTTGGGCTGCTCTGTTTGGTTTACTCGGTCTGCTTGTTCGAAAATGTCTGTACTCTGGTTTCCGCGTGCTCCGGCTGGAAGGCTCCTTTTGAGAGTCTGCTTCCCGCTTTCTTGGCGTTTGAATATTTTGAATAGGGTCGTGTTCAAGGCGGAAAAGACGCCGCAGGAGCAGCGAACTTGGAAACAAAAAAGGGGCCAAGGTAGGGGAAACCACGTGAAGATGCTTACTTAAAAGCAAACTTCACCAAAGAGTTAAAAGAAAGAAAAGAAGAAAGAGTGGAGGCCGCTGAGTGAACAGCGAACCTCCTGACTGTTTGGGTCCCCGGTCAGGGTCCACAAACAGTTTGTATTTTTCTGTGAGCTGTGTAGCTCTTATTTAAGAACCATGGGTAGCCCTGGGTCTTTGTTGTGTTGCTGTGGGGGCTGGCCCAGCCTCCAGGCCGGCTGTAGCCGACTGTCTGCCCACGCACCTCCCGAGGGGGGGCGGGGAGGGGTACAAGGTCTTTGTACTCCTTCCTGCCCAACTGCTGATTTCCTCTGGGTGCTTAGCACCCTGTTGCTTTGAGGAAGGGCGAGGCGATTGTTCACACCTCACCCTTCCTTTGCTTTGTAGTGGGAGAGACTGCGTGTCTGTGTGTGCTGAGGAGAGGGTCAGTCTTGGGGGAAGGGGCTGCCCCTCTCCTGGGCCTGCCAGATGGTACCAGCAGTTACCCTGCCTCGCTTTGGGCGGTCCTGCAGAATTGCCCAGTCTCTGACCATGTACCACCCAGGAAGTGGCAGCATGTAGCAGGAAGTGGCAGCAGAGCAGCAACAGTAAAACAGTTTGATTTTTCACAGAAAGGGGTGGCCAAACTAGTCCACAGAATACTTACTGTAAAATGTGTATGGCTTTGCTTACATGGTGGCCTTGCCCCTGAAAGGCCATCAGAGTCCCTACTATGCAACCCATGAACCCCATAAAGAGAATGGAGGTTGCATAGCACTTGGGAATACAGGGAACAAAGCGACTAGTCTTGAAACTCCGCTTCCTCTTGTCACGGTCACCATAAATTACTTCAATTCATTAAAAGTATATAACCGACTTTGTGCAGTACAGACAGGAAACCGGATAATTCTTTGGCTATAAAGGTCAAGGACCCCTAAAAGCATACAAATAATTCTGCAAGATGTAGAAACTATGATCATTTTCTTCTGGTGAAAATCAGAGGGCACACAGAAATTGATAGAAAATGAATTGAGACGAGCTTGTCCTCAGGACAGATACAGGGAAGTGGGACGCTAACATGGCTTCTCTTAGCACTCATAACAGCTGTAAGGAACACAGACTTTCAATAGTTTTCAAAAGGCATTAGTCCCTCTCACACGACACCCACATAGTGGTCCAACCCCTCATGATCTCACACATTGAAGTGGGATACATCGTCCTTACTGGCCTTCAAGGAGCGCAACCCCCTCCCCGCCCCACATCCGCCCAAGTGCCCGCTAATTCGATCATATGTCTCAGACACTACACAAGCATCACTGGCTCACCTGTCCACTAGCGTCATTTAAAACTGCCAAGTGTCACCTACAAAGCAATCTGAAACGGAACACCAACAGACTTGGTAGCTAAACTCCACACCTCTGGAGGCTCTTGCACCTCACATAGCAAAACTATCAAGTGATTGGAGACTGAGCTAGCCTGTAAAGAGAATACTCGAAATCTGTCATCTACCTGCAACGCCCCAACCATCTGGAACTCTTTCCGAGCAAATGCTGAACATTGCCCCACCATCCTCCAATTCGGCAAAACACTAAAATAGTGCCTCTTTGAACAATATCTGCCGGACTAATAAAAATAACTCCCTTGCTTCACCAAAAGTACTGCACTACTGTATAAAATGCCAAGGCCAGCGCTGCCCTCTTTCGATGTAAAGTGCTCCAATGCTCTTGAGCTAGGTTTGCACTATACGCAATAAAATAAGATCAAATAAACCAAAATAAACAAACAAATGACCCCATCACAAACAATAAGGGATCCATGAACTGGAGGGTGAAGAGGAAGAAGAAATGAAAACGCATGAACTTTCTGCATATAAGATTGAGAGAAATAGAATACCATGGTACAAGGTATATAACAATTGTAAAATCTTCCACGGTCAGGCAAAGATGTCAGCAAACTAATACCAGATTAGTAGGGAAATGTTCCCCTTTTACAAACCACTGTATGTCAATGAATGGCTTGGTATTCTGACTGCTTTTCAGGTAAGTGAGGTCATTTTAACCTCGCTTGCCTGCTCAAACCACATGCTTTGGGGGGCACTGGTTAGTTCCTAAGGTGGTCAGTCTGTGAGAGATTTATTTCTCCTACCTTTTCCTGCATTTATATCATGCAACACAAACCACCTTTAGTGGAAAGTCACAGGGACACAGTGTCCCCTTTTTCTTGATTCTCGGCCAGCTCCCTTCCCTCGGAGGGCAGAAACTCCTAAATAAGATACGGCACGATCACGTGATAGTGCCATGCATTGCTGGTCAGTGAATTGTGTGCCTGAAACGGGTTGGAATGGAAGTGGGAGAGGATGGCCGCTGCAGGGGGTACCTCTGCATATTCAATAAACTTTAAAAAAATATTTTTTTATCAGTGCCTCCACTCACTCCAATCCCCCCCCCATCCCCCAACCAGTATCGTGTCCTGCACTGCTGCCCCTTCCATTAGTGGATCTCAGAAGTATACCTGGAGCAACCTGGGCATGAGGAGCCACTGAAGTGGCTTCATCTCTGCATCGGACAGTCGCTTGGGAAGCCCAACAACGGGCAGATTCTTTGTTGCCTGTAGCAACTGCTCTCCACTGAGAAGAGGACCCAGTGTTGCGCAAACCTTCACTCCTGATGCCCTGGGCATACTGTTTAATATCAAGGACAACAAGCTTTTAAAATAATGTTGTCCTCTGGACAAGTGGATGGCTGCAGCTGTCATGCTTCAGAACATGACAGCTGCAGCCATCCTGCTGGTTCTAAAGTGAGCATTTTTTTTCCAGCTATCAGCAAGGCTCCGAGAGTATGATGCTTAGCAACCGACCTGAATTGAAGTCTGAATCAACTTTGTCGAGGCCAAGCAGCCCGCCTGTTCCACATGCCACTCGGACAGCAAAGTAGTTGTAGCAACTTGCACACTTTGGAGAGCTCTGTCTTGAGCAGAAATGTGCGAGAACTTCCATGCTTTAATTTAGCTGGCTCTGGAACAAAAAAACGTGTGTTGCTGATAGAGTAACGGCCTGCTTGATGGGTTCACTGCATGCAGTACTTTTATTATTTTTATTATTGAGCGCTGACCGAGCATCGAGAAGCAATGGAGCACTTTGCAAAGGTAGACACCAGTACAGATGCATAACAGCACTCAGAACAGATATACAGCAGGGGGTGGGGGGAGGTAAGATACAGAGGGACACAGAGGGGTGCAGCTTGTACATCTCTACTCTGTGACAGAGAGGGAGGCGGACAAGGTCTAGCAAGTCAGGTGGCACGGGGGCAACATGATGGCCTGTGTGTTGAGGAGGAGAGACTCCTTAAAGAGGTGGGTCTTGAGTTCTTTTCTGACTTGTAGGAACGAGGGAGGAGGTTGCATTATCTTGGGGCATAGGCAGAGACTGCTTGTTTTCTGGTCTTTCCTATTCGCATCAGTGGATTTCAAGTCTGCAGGTGTCCTGGCTTCTGGTAGTGCGCGAGATAGCTGGGCAAGTTGAGGGTGACTGCCTTATAAATCATGCAGTAAGAATTGAAGGTAATTTGTGTGTGCGGTGAGAGCTAGTGAAAGTCGATGAGGGCCGGGTGATGTGGTTGTTTCTGCGTAAACCCTTGATGAGGCATGGCGTTGCATGTAGGGTACTTCTCAGTGGCACAAGGGAGGATGACAGGGGGCCTTCGAGGAGTGCATTGCCCCCATCCAGGTGGGATAGGAGCAGTGCTTGAAAGGTGGATCTAAATCTGTCCGGTGGGGGCGGGGGGGCTTGACTTTCCACAGGAAGGAGTGCTGATACCAAGCTGTCTGAGTTTTCTTAGCTATGTGAAGGAGAGGTGTTTGGAGATGTGGAACCCAAGAGACTGTTTATTGATTTGTATTGCGCGCCAAACCCGAAGGTAGCAGGGCGCAGACATTACAGGAAGGTTCAAAAACTTAGTTACAGGACTAAGTACACAGAGCAATAGTTACATATCAAGAGTTGCAGATCCTTACGCGACATGGAGTGAACATAAAGAACGCTCAGTCTAGATGAGCCTAGGAGCAGCCGAGATTACACAGAGTAAGGCAACAGAATCATATCATAGTAAGGCAACAGATACATATCAGCAGTCAGCAGTTACATATGAGCAGCCATAGTAGGACCATAGTAAAGCACTAACAGGTGTATATTGCTGTGCAGGTGGTGCCAGTAGCTAGTAAGTCTTAAGCCAGTTGATACAACTGTGTCTAAAGCTCTGATATGATTGATCAGCTCGGAGTGAGGGTGGCAGGGAAGTCCATTGTTGGGCCGCTTTCACAGAGAAACTACCCCCACACGCCACCTTGGATGATTTAAACCTGGCGATGGTGAGGCAGTTGGTGTCGATTTGTCTGGATGGTCTAGAGGAAGTCCTATGGAATCTTTCAGCACAATAGCTAGGAGCAGCATTGTTCAGTGATTTATAAGTGAGAAGCAATTTTTTTGTTGAATTTTGTCATAAGTAGAGAGCCAGTTATTTTGTCGTCTGATCTCAGAGATATGTTCTCTCTTGGCTATGCTTAAGGCTGCTGTAAGAGCGTTATTTTGGAGAGTTTGGATTTTCATGATGGTATATTTATTGGAGCCAATATAAAGGGTGTTACAATTGGAGCCAATATAAAGGGTGTTACAGTAATCAAATCTGGACATGAGGGTTCTGGCCAGGGTGATGCGACTATTGTTGGAGAGGAAGAGTTTGCCAGTTCTGATAAGTTTACAAATGTAAGCAGTGGTGGAGGCCAAGGCATTAACTTTTTTAGTGTAGGAAAGCCTGGAGTCAAGGTACAAACCGAGAGTCTTAAGTGGCTACTTTGATAGGGCTGCTGTCAATTATAAAAGCAGTGTATTCAGGGCCTCATTTTTTGAGATAAGTAGTGGTACACAAGATAATGAGCTCTGTTTTATCTTCATCCAGGCAAAGACCATGGGTAGCCATCCATGCCTGGATGATGAGGTATACCCTATTCACCAAGGCCAAATCCTCGTCATAATCCCCGGAAAGTGGGAGGAGAATCTGAGTATCATCCGCATAATTAGTGTAGGTGATGCCAAGATGGTCCAAATCATCGAAGAGGGGCTTAGTGTATATGTTATACAAGGTGAGGGAGACACAGGAGCCCTGGGACACTTCACATGTGATCAGGATATGGTCTGCAGCTGTGGCTGGGGAGAAGACCCTCAGGGTCCCATCACATAAGAATGATTCTATCCAGACTATGGCCTCTTTAGAGAAGTGTACTGCCGAGTCTAGATGGCTACACAAGACCTTGTGATCCACAAGATCAAATTCAGCGGAGAGGTCAAGTAGGAGGAGGAGTGCCGACTTCCCTTTGTCTCTCAGCTCATCAATTTGAGCCTTCAAGTCAATAAGGGCAGTTTCTATTCTGTGCTGAGGGCGGAAACCAGATTGGCGAGCTCCTAGAAGGTGAAGTTCCAGGAATTTCTGGATTTGTAAGTATGCAACCTGATCCACGATCTTCAGTAGAAAAGGTACTGTTGTGATAGGCCGGTAGTTAGTTGGGATCAGTGGGTCTAATGTTTGTTTTTTTAGAAATGTTAATAACCATGATTCTTTGAGGTTACTAGGAATAGTGCCAGTTGTGAAGGAAGCGTTGATAAGCATGGATATGAAAGGGGCTAGATCCCTAGCTGCATCCTTAATAAGTTGGTCTGGGCAAAGGTCACCCTTGCAATTAGATGATTTGAGAGAAAATAGGACTTTTTCCACCTTAAGAACAGAGGGTTTGAAAATTTTGAAGCGAATGGGACGACAGTCGGTAGTAGAGGATGTGTTAATAGGAGGCGTTATGGTAGTGATGGTGGTTATAGATGCTTTAATTAGGGCAATTTTATTTTGGAGGGTGGTCCCTTTGTTGGATAACGCTTGCTGGATGTTAGAACACCAATTTTTGTCTTTAATGCAGGTGTCTGGCATGGGATTAGGAGCCTCTAACTCTTAAAAAGGTGAATAATTCCTTCGTACTAGAGTTGGCTTGAGGGATCAGATTGCTGTAGGATTCCCTTTTAGCCAATCAAATCTCTTTTATATAAGGATGAGATCTTGGTACGTTTAGTTCTGTTTTCATCTGTTGGGAGAGTTTTCCATACAGCCTCACAGTTTTGTTTCTTTTGTCGTAACTCTTTTAGGTGAGGAGTGAACCATTTGTTCCAGGAGTGGCGCTGAGGTGTGAAGCCCTCCAGTTTCATGGTTAATGGCCAGTTCTGTATGTCTGGGTGTTCAGTGTTGTCGGTGAGGAGTAGGAATTCCATCCTTGAGGTGTTGAGCTTTAGGTATGCACTGGACATCCAAGACTGGATCAGCGAGAGGCAGGTTTTGAACCTGTGGATGTCAATGAATGAGTCGATCTTGAGGCGCGTCATTGGCGTATTGGTGGATGTGGATGTGTGTGGCTAGGAGAGCTCCCAGCGGCTCCATGTATAGATTGAAGACCACTAGGAAGAGGATGGAAACCCTACGGGACTCCAGAGGTGATGGGCAGCATTGCTGATCTAGATGAGTCCATCTGAACAGCGTAGGACATGGTCGCTGATCCCCATGCGCCAATGTAGGGTGCCGATGAGCGCTTGGTGGTCTACTGTGACGAAAGCGTCCGAGAGGTTGAGTAGAACCAGGCGGCAGGGGTGTCCGTCGTCAAGGTGACCACCTGTATGGTTGCCTTCTTTGTGCTGCATCTTGTCTGAACCCGGATTGGTAGGTTTAGAGATTATTGGTGTCTATGTGTTGCCGCAGTTGCGTGGCAACTGCTTTCTCGATCTTACCTAGAAAGGGAAGATGGGTGATGGGGCGATAGTTATGTAGGTTGTCAGGGTCCAGAGTGGGTTTCTTTAGTAGAAGGAGAATTTGTCCTATCTGTAGGGTCGATGGGAATGTGCCTTGAGTTAGGGAGCTGTTGATCTCCAGGTCGGCAAGGAGAGCTTCTGCAGGGAGAGTCTTGAGGATGGATGCTGAAAGAATGTCTGTATACGATGTGGCTTTGAGAGTGGCCAGGGTTTCTACCAGGTCCTCTGTAGAGAGTGTCTTGAATGTTGTCTTGGGTGTGGAGATTTTGCAATGAGGGATGTGAGGTAGGTCTGTGGATGGAGAGCTGGTATCTATGTGTTGGCGAACGTTGCAGATTTTGTCGAAGGTGTTGATGGCATGGGATTTTTTTGATGAAGTGTGGTATGGTAGCGTCAGGTTGCAGGTTGACGCAGTGCTGGACCGCTTTGAAGAGGGCACTGCTTTTATTGTTGGCTTCTGCTATGGTTTTGCGATAGTTGGAGACCTTGGCTTTGTTGATAAGTTGTTGGCAGGTTGCTCGGAATACCTCGAGTGTCAGGTCGGATGTGGCCCTGGCGCGTCCCCAGTTTTTCTCTCATTTCCGGATGACTTTTGCTGAGGTCGAGTTCTTGCGTGTAACATGATGCCAACAGTTTGTTTGCAGGTGCGTTGTTTCAGAGGCACGTACCAGTCGGTGGAGGCTCAGAGGGTGGCGTTGAGTGCTTCCAGTAGAGAGTTGCAGTTGGGTTGGTGGTGTTCGGTCCATGTGAGGTGGAGGTTGGCAAGGGCTTCCACCAGGAAGTTCTTGAAGGACCTGAAGGTTTGTCTGATGTGTTTTTTTTGGGAGTTCTTGACTGGGGTGGTGTGCAGAATGTTGAAAGGCACAGCCAGGTGGTCAGAGCAGTCAAGCGGGAGAGGAGTGGAGGGAAGGCAGTACAGTGATGATTAGGTCAAGGATGTTACCTTTCTCGTGCGTTGGGTCTTTCATGTGCTGTGTGAGGCAGAGGGTGTCGAGAAGGCAGAGGAGAGCTTTGTTCATCAGTTTGGTGGCCTTGTTGGTGAAGGACATGGTGGTGACCAAGTCGGTGAAGTCTCAGATGAAGGTGGTTTTGGGTTGTCTATAGATGAGATGTAAGGTGACTGACTGTCAAGGAGAGTGCAAAGGGGCAAGAAAGTACTTCTAAGGAGCCAATGCTATCTACATCAAGTCTGGTGCAGGGCCACAAGGATGACTGCGAGACCTTGGTCTGTCTTGTTCGGTTGGTCTCTGTTTTGGACGCTGTAGCCGTCGGGGACAAGGACGTCTAGGATGCGGGTGGCGGTAGGGGACAGCCAGATCTTGGGGATGAAGATGGCATCAAGGTCATGTGTAGTGATGAGGTCAGTGATGTCTGCTGCATTGGTGATAGCTGAGCAGATATTGGCAAGTATCAACTTTTGTGTTATGGACTGTGAGGGGGTGTTGATGGGCTTGAGGCTGATGTGAGTGAGTTTGCTGCATTGCAAAGTCTATGCCTTTGAGGAGGGGCGATGACATTGGTGTTGCCTGGTGATGCTGGGGAAAAACATGTCGACATGTGCTTACCTGTTGTCTGAGCAAAGGGTTCAGTCCCTAGGTCCTCCTAGTCCAAAGAGGTCCAAACAGGAATCACCCTTTTCTTCATCTGCCCTTTACTTTGGACACCTGGGCAAGAGACGCCCTTGACCTAAGAGTTAAGAGCAGAATGGGAGATGCAGGGCTAAGGCGGCGGGTGGGGCTTAGGCCACTTGATTAAGATCCACTTGCACCTACTCACCAACTGTGCTTTACTTAAGAGCCACTGTCTCCTCCTGCCAGAAGAAGAAAGAGGATGTTCAAATGTGTATAGAGTACCGTTAAGTGAACACCCGCATTGTTCTCAACCAACGCACCACATCCATGATGGACAATGCAATGTATTGCTTGACAAGGACCAAGTGATTTTTGGTCTTAGACTTGTGGAGCAGCTACTACCAGATAACGATTCATCCTTTGGGACCGGAGAAGACTGCTTTCATCTGACTGGTGAGCTTCTACGCGTTCTTCAGGATGCCACAGGGGTTTTCTAGCATGCCAGGACATTGCAGTGCCTCAAGGAGAAAACGGTGGGTGACCTAAACCTCTTGGCGGCGCTGGTCTACCAGAAGGTTACCACTGTGTTTGGTCGGACCTTAAAGGAACAACAGGAGGCTAATAACGGTGCTCGATTGCCTGTGGAAGCAATGGCTAAATGTCAGTGTGGACAAGTGGCAGTTTTGCCGGACAAGTGTTAGGGAGAATTCTCTTATAAGGCTAATTTCCCAAACCTATGAGTCCCCCAGCAGCTTTGCTGGATTTTTGGGGTTTATTTTTTTCTCCTGCTAAGAGTGAGACTCTTTTCCTCCCACTCTTAGGCATGATTTGAGGTATGTCTGACTTTGTGTGCTTATTGGCTATGGGGTCTTTTTACTCCATAGGGTATCATCTGTCTTAGTGTATGTGTTACACAGCACCCTCAGTGCAGTAACACAGGGGTGTCATAGTGACCCCCAAACATAGACTCCATACCCTGGGACTGACTACTGTCTCCCAGGGCATGTAAAGTCACCATTGACTTTACTAGTCCAAAATTGTGAACAGAACCAGTACAAACCATTATATTGTGGAAGTACTGGAAGGGGTTAATTCGATTGCCCCTGGGGCTGTTTTCAAGGGGGCACTGTCCAGTCCCCCCTTGTCGAGTTTCTGGCTGGTGGCAGTGGTTACCACGCAAAATATTCCACCGGAATATTTCCGATGGGATTTTCCCATTCATTTTAAACGCACCACTTTTTGGTGCAATGTTAAAGATACCGCCAGTTTACTTATTTAATAAAATCACCGGTTAGGTCTTTTTGCCAGAACTCTTTTGTAAAATGGCGTTCGTGTTCGTCTCTGTAACTCCAACCAAGGTCGGGCCCTTTGTTCCACTTTTTGGTGGGCTTCTCCACAGAAGCCCTCCAACTGGTGCCACTCTGTCTGGGTTCCACAGGATGTGTGGGTGGGGGAATTGGCACCCTGTACTGCATTGCCTTATCAACTCAAGTCGCACTCTGTTCTGATTGGCCCAGTGGTGAGCCGCCTGGCTCACCACTCAGCATGTATGAGTGACAGCTAGGCTGTTGAATGGGGGTTTTTCTGGATAAAAGCAGGGCTTTTGGGACTGGAACTTCAGAAGTCGCCACAGGACCTAAGAAATCCGAAGAGGGGAGAAGCTGAGCCATCTGCAACGACGACACCACCGGTGGAGCCCTGCTGCAACAACCTCACCACTTTCCCGACAAGAGAAGATCTTCTGTTGAAAGAGTCTTCTTCCTCTGAGCTGGTGGGATCAACCAGTTCGCAAGTTCGCCTTCCAGGACGTCTCTTGGTCGAATCGCCCATGCCAAGCACCCCGGCGGCCGGATAGCCAAGCTTCACCACTGTGACGGCGAATAACAGGAACGCACCTTTTTCACCAAACGAACTCCGCGGCTGGTCTCTTCCCTGGGCAGGGCAACGACTCAAGTTTCCTCCTCGACGAGATCATCTCTTCCCCTGGTCGAAACCACGAACTGCACCCGCTGCCAGGAACAACTGCCACCGCTGGAGCTTCCTCAACTTTAAAGGTACTGTGTTCCACCTGGCCTCCCTGTCTACGGTTTGCTAAAGGGGACCCTTAATTCCTTGGCTTTCCAACTGGGTTGGCCCCCGACCTTCTAACTATACCTTCTGAGTCAACCCAACCTCTTTTGAACATTTTTACAAAGACCTGAATACATTTCTCAACTGTGTGATCTTGGGCACATTTCACCTTTCTCCATTTAAAGTGGGCCTGGCCTATGAACTTTGGCTCTACAGTAGACTCTGCCTTCACTAACTTGTTTTGGTCTTATAAAAGGGAACTGTTTTATTTTCATGACCTGCCTTTTTCTCTCCCTTTTACTTAATTATTGGAGTGCCATCGAAGTTACGTGCTCACCTCTGTTTTGACAAAAAGTGGTGTTTTGACTTAGACTTGTCTGATAATTCTTAAGGGAGGTGTGTATACTTTTCTGATTGTGTTTTGAACTTGCTTTGATTAATAGTGTTAGTGTATTTTCTAAAGTGTGTGTTAAATAAATAATGATATACTTTTGATAACAAGCTCTGGTCAGTGTTTGCTTGCTCCACTGTGTTTTTAGCCCTATTGTGTATCCTCTGTATCCACCTTTGCATCATGGCTGCCCAAATCACGTTATGTTGTCTTCTGTAGCAAGCCTCTATATGTGGCGTCTACTTGGCATTTCTGCGTACATACACTTATTAGCCAGCAAGTTACTTTATCTTCTTTGCATATATGATTACATGTTTTTCTTGTTACTTCGGTTACATCTTTATTCTTTAAGTATTTGCAGATCGTTTCAGGATGTCTGTGTCTTTTCTGAATGACATTACTCTGCCCTCGTCGGATTTCACTTATAGCTCTATGATGTCCAATGGTGTGTGCCAACATCCTTTCAGTGCGAGGGTACATTCAATATGGTTGTCTGAGTACATATCGTCTCTCATGCACTTGATGTGGTATTGGTATGATACCTGGTGTCCCACATAGGGCTCCTCTCCTCCTCTCCTGCTATTCCAGTATGACGGAGGTGAGGGGGTGGGAGCTAGGGATAACATGTCCAACTGCTACTCCACATTTGTCCCCTCTGGTGAAGTCCTCAACCACATTCTCCTCTTCAATTTTCTTCATCTTCTCTTCATACTGTGGTTCGTTTGGGATCCTTATCTCTGTCACCTTTCCACTGGTGACCTGTATTCTTTATATGTTCATCCACACTCCAGGTCATATTGTGGCAATCCCCAGATGGTGGACAGAATATCCAACGTCTTAATATTTCTTGTGATCCTTAGGATAGTAGAACTTTGCTCCTGGGGTACCATGGGCCTTTTCTTTATATTCTCACAGGTACTATCCTCATTTTGAATGTGTTCACCAGTTTCAGCATCTATATCAATTAAACTCATCGCATTGCGCCTGAGCGTCTCATGGGGGATAGCTCAGGGGCAACACACTCGCCTTGGCAGTAAAACAGTGCAACACAGGTTCAATCCCAGGGTCCGCACTTAGAAACCTCTGTGTATTAAGTGCATTATAAATAACCAATTACAATCCCAATAGCTTTCTTGGATGTCTTCTAGCATGGTCCCAAAATTATCCTTATAAGACAGGACCCTAGCAACACCAACACTAGTATTGCTCCAAGTAGTTTGAAGGCATTTGCCAGCCAAGTTGGAATCCATGAAAACAGAGACGAATACTAGTAATCTCCAGCAGTCTCATCAATGTTATCCTCCATTTTCGTATGCCGGGTTGTCAGCATAATTATTCTTCTGTCAGAGTTCCATTTTCTCAAACATGGGTAGGTGTGAAGGTACAGCAAGAAGACCAGACCTTGGCGGACACGCCTCCTTCCATTGCTGTAATTAAGTCCAGTACATACCTGTTCTGGAGGGTCATAAGCCCAATGGCCCTCAATTCTTCCTTGATTGCATTAAATCATTTTATTGTTGCGTTATTTGTCTAACAGCTTCCATCTGGTAATCTGCAGCCACTTGGCATTCACTGCAGTCTGAAGTCGTGGCATACATATAGATGTCATTATTATTGACATCTTGCTGAACAATGTATATCTGGTATATCATTATAGGCTTCCATTGAACTTTGATGAGAAATAGTTCTCCCTCTTCGGTCGGCAGAGGTCAAGCAACCTCTTTCTCCGGTGTTCAGTCATTTTTGGAAATTCATCAATATTGAGATCACTTTGAGGAATCCCTAATGCAGGAACATGTTTGACCACAATGGAGCATACCCCTTCCCAATTTTATGCAAATAAGCTCTGAATCCACAAGCCAAATATCGATCCATCAGCACAGCAGTTCCTCCATTCATTCCTGGTAATTCGAGCACCTACTCACATACTTTATTTTCCCCAACCACAACCAGGCCTTCATTCTTAAAACATGTTGTGCATTTTTATGGGTATTATAGATACCGGTCCTGCTTCATTGTCAACCCATGCTAGTAGCTTGGAGTACTTGGCCCATGACTCTAAACACATGTCATTTACTATTTGCAGCAGGCTTACTGCTTCCTTCTTCAATAAGTGTGCAGGGCAAGATGACACTCCTTTGCATCCTGTACTAGTGGCATCTTGGTACTCCTGATCTTTCCACTATGTCTGAACATTCCATCCTCTTCATTTGGAAAACCTTTATTTGTTCTCCAATTAGGGATGTATTGTGTTGTGATGTGCTTGGGGTGTATGGAGATGTGTGATGACCCAAGAGAAGGATGGTCTGCTGTGACAGAATGTGTGTGAATGCCGTGTGAAGGTTCCACGATTGGGCAGTTAAAAGAAGCTTGCCTGGGTGATAGGACCCAGTGGTTCAATGTAACAGCTTAACTTTGTAACTGAGACTAAAGCCTACATGAGGAACCTTGATGAAGTGTCCTAGGAGCTTGCTTTACAACAGATGTGTTTTGCTTGTCCAACATATCCTTTTTCCATCCTCTGTGTTTGCACATAAGTCTCTTCATATGGACATGTTCTCCTCGATTGCCATCGTAGTGTTTCACATTTTCCTTCGAATGGTCCTCTGGTTATGCATGCTGCTAAATGACTAAGGCACTTTGTATCACGTGCAGGCATTTCTTTTGCAATAAATGTTCAGACTGTGTTCATGGCATAGGGGATGAGAGAACATACGTAGCAGCTTTCATCCGACATTCTCTCTCCCACCTCCTTCGTATGCTGGTACCACAGGTAATTCTTTAAATGAGCCGAATTGTCAAGATATGCATTTATGTCTTCATCATCCTCTCCAGCAGCTCTTAAGTCTAACAATTTGTTTAGTAAAATCAGGGAAGATGCTGCTCTTGTTAGGGATCATAAAGAATGCTCCATTGTCCCCCTATTGTATCTGCATTTGCCATTATGTGTCCAAATAGCATAATACGAATGAACAAGACAAATCATAATGCAAAAATAAATTAAAATTACTATTGTAGAAAAATAGATTTTCTTGATGGTAATGCATCACTTATATTTTGGAACCTGACCATCTTGTTTTAATTCAATATGTAATTTTGTTATCTGGTATAATTCACACTTATATCAAAAACCGTAAAATAATTGCCTCACCGATTATGAAAATAATATGACTGTTTTCAGGATTTCTAAGAAATGTATTGTACATGTCTTATCAGAGCTGGGTAAGGTTGCAATAAATAGGTGAAAAGAGGATACAAGATACAAGAAGCCCTGAGGTGTAAAGGGCTGTGGACTTGAAGTTGTTTGGCTGTGGCGAGTGGAAAGGAGGGAGAAACCCATTCAACCCATTCAAGCCCACAGAAGAGGGAAGAGGAGCGTGTGCCTTTAACAACTAACAGCCAGCTAGTCAGCTGACTATTTAAGGCCGCCTCTGTGACCCTTGCGGCGTGAAGCCCTGAGGTGTAAAGAGCTGTGGACTTGGAGCTGTTTGGCTGTTTGGCGAGTGGGCGAGCTACAGCAATGGCGACAGCGCCGTCTCCAGCATTAAGGACTCGAGCTCAGAAGCATCGCGACTGTGCTGGAGTTCCAGCAGAAGCTATAGCTTCACATTGTTCTCAAATCATTTCCAAAGTAAGTCGCTACTATTCCTGCACTGATGATGTGGTTGACTGTAATCCGGAACTTGATTTTGAATCTGCTCAACACACACACTACGATACAGTATTTGAAGCATCTATTGCAGCTATTGCCTCGAACGAACCCGCGTACTCGCGCGAGAGAGAGAGTCCGTCTGACACTCTGCGTTGCTGAGGAGAGCTGTACTGCACTCGTTAGTGGCGCTGACTGTGTTCACAGTGTCAGCGCCGAGCATATCGACTCCTCGATAGCGCTAAACTTTAATACAGCAAACTTTACTGGAAACTAGTATCCTGAAAACAATGTCAACATTCCCCCCATGTTACATCTGTATTCAACACTCACCCGCACCATGGCCCTGTGGACGCCATCTCGGAGGGGGCGGGGGATGTCGGGGGGAGGAGTCCGGTGCAGCCTGGACGCCGTTGTGCGTGGGGTGGAGACTGGCGGCTGTGGAGCGGGGGTGCTCCCCCTGGTGGAGATCGCGTGGAGGGCTTGGGAGTTGTGTCCTTGCAGGGCTGTAGTCAATCAGAGTTACGCAAGGCAGGCGCCCAACGGAATGTCCTCTCACTCCCCAAGCTGGGCTGTGAGGATTCCATGCTCAGCGTAAATGAGTTAGATGCTTCGTTCACTACGAGCTCTCCATTGAGCATCAGGAAAAAATTGGCCACCGAGTATATTCATGAACTTAGTGAACTTAATGATAACGACATCGTCTTTCAGCAACACAACTTAACCCCAGAGGTGCAATGTTGAGAGTCGTGTCTGATTCTTGGCAGCCTGACGGAGCCGCTTTCGTGTGAAAAAAGTGCTGTAAGAAGAGACTCATTGGGAGCTGCGAATAATGTCTTACAGAACCTTGAGCTCTTGAACAAAACATGTTCAAATAAGCAACCTAAAGAGCACAGGATTTCTGTAGACACTAAGATAAAAACAGCCCTAAAACGAAATAATACCCAGTTAATGGGGGCCACGGGTGATATATGGTCAGAAGTTTGCTACAAACGGTTGAAAACACACGAACACCTGCCCAATGGGGAGTCATGGCATGAGTTATCTGGCATTCACTTGACCTCCCAAAAAAGACATTCCGCTCCAAACAGGAATGCAAATGCAAATGGGGTTGCTGAGGAGATATATTGCAATGAGCATTCTTTACATTCTCTACACAATGATTCTATGGACTCATCTTTGATGGAACGTCCATTCCTTAAAATTCGGCGCGACAACGAATATCATCCCGGTAAAATGCCGAAGCAACATGCACAAACCTCAGGAACGAAAATACCCACCGTGTTGTCCTCAACTGAACTGCAAGCCCTCCTATCGGCATCCTCTGCGATTTCTTTGGCCCCGTTTATGAAACTGTATAAGAATATACATGAGGCAACTAAAGATTTAACGACTATTGTGGCTATGATGAACTCCAAACTGATTCAATTAGAAAAATTCTGTGATCGCTCGTATGTAAAACAACACGAGGGAAGCAAAAGATTGGATGCAGCCTTTAACCTACTAAGTGAGGGCAGAAAAAGCGATGCAACCGACAAGCGGCTGTTGGCTGAAGTTGCCCGATAGGCACTCGCATTATTTAAATATGATACAAGTTAATTACTACGGCCAAGGTCCTCTGAGTGCACCAAAACTGATGGAGGGCAATTAAGTGCTAAGCCCAGCAACCAAGTCGAGCAGGAGCAAAACATCCTATTACAACATCAACAACTCCAAGCTGGTGCTTTGACTCTGCCGGAACGACAATGTCCTCAGTTATCAATTCCGATGCAGCTTCCTCTGGTGGGCGAGTTGGCCTCAGTAGAGGCTGAGAAGAGCGCTGCGGTCTCAGTAGATTTAACAAACAAGGTCTCAGTGTTACTGCCAAAGACCGGTCCTTGTTCATCTGTAATTTCTTTTATCCCAAACGTCGCAGACTTGTCATTCCATACAGCATTTGAACAGGCCAGACGTTCCGCTAATCAAGCTTGCCAGGATATTCAAATGGCATTGACCTCAGGAGTCAGCGTACAATCAGCTGACTTCAAAAGATGGGTCAATTCCTTCTACGGTGGGGCTGCCTAATGTATATTCAATTTTTACTGGAGGGTCCCAGAACTTAGGCAACTCTGAGAAATTGGCACCAAAACCTCAACACGCCGTTAAGACAATCTGTAAGAAATCGAAAAACCAAAAGGCGAGGAAAAATAACACTCTAAATGGAGCTCGGAAGTTCTTGCGGAACATTAAAATGGTCCAGATAGGGTCAACCGATTTGGTCAGACCAACTACGGGCCCTGCTGTTTCTAAAAATCAAATTCAAACTCAAGGTAAAATTGTAAACTTAACATCTGCAAAGCAATCACAAACGAAGATCACCACTCCTATTGTGGATATTGCGACAGAGCTACTTGACCCGTCAACTTACGATGATCCGGAATACGTGGATCTGGAGGCTTCATCATCGACAGGCAAAGATTCGACGCCCAACACGCAAGAGCAATCAAGTGTGGTGCCCATTCAATGCAAGGATAAACTTGTACACCCGGCAGCCAAAATAATCTTAGACAACCCACTGTCAAGTCAACCACGAATCAATAAGGAAGATTGCAGAACTCCCGCTACAAAATGCGGGTCATATGAAAGGTCATGTTACATCATCGAAGTACCGGATGACAACAAATCATTGCCTCCGCTCTTACTCAGTCCGGCTTTCTTGACAATGGACGAGAAGAGAAAACAGTGTCTAGCTAACTTTCAAGCTGCTAGACCGGGAGGTCAGGGTCAAATTCAGGCCGAAACAATAAATAAGCCATTGAAAAGGGTCTTCATTGGCAGTTGATTACAGCCGCTGATGCCAAGTCTCCGGACATCAATCGAAGGAAGGTGCAAGGGCTCGTGGCTGACAGACGTCCGCAAAAATTTAAGGAAAGTCTTCCAAAGTTAGTGCCAAACAGGAGCACTATCCACAAGTTGAAAATTGAGAGCTTGGAGTCGATTGACAACTTGACCTTGAATCGAGGAAACGTAATTAAGTTACTTCATCTTGTACCAAGTTTATATGCAATAACTTCAAATGATTTAAAAATCGTGGAGTTTCCAGAAGAAGGCATGAATGATAAGGCGGTGCTCCACCTAACCTCGGCCTTAATTGCTACATCAATATTGGAGGCTAATGTAGCATTGTTTTCATTGGGCTTTGATGTCTACAAATTTATTGAGCCAGAGGCATCTCGACCTGCCTCTAATGGAACCTTGGAAGTTCTAAGGGAAGCGTCCACGAAACCTGCTACGACACCGGTACCAAGAAGAGATACTGCGGCGAAGGATACACAAGGGGTGGATCGTAAACACATGATATCGTTGTTTCCGTTAAGGCTAACTCAAACATCAACGAGTAATGGAGGAGTGGCATCTGATGGACAAAATGCGCAAATAAGAATT
The DNA here is from genome assembly GCF_040938575.1 of Ambystoma mexicanum. Classification (NCBI taxonomy): domain Eukaryota; kingdom Metazoa; phylum Chordata; class Amphibia; order Caudata; family Ambystomatidae; genus Ambystoma; species Ambystoma mexicanum. The sequence goes on along the minus strand of NC_090933.1, from coordinate 1,271,082,905 downwards.
ACAATTAAAAGAAATGGACCTTTCGATGATAACATCAAAGAGGGACCTCAAGTTACAACCTCCCCCCTGGCAAATTACGAATGGCAATGGTTGGCAGGGGCCCTAAACACAAAAAATAACCAATAATGCCAGCTGCCTAGCCTCTTGGAACACACAAGGATTTACACATCTGTTCAATACAATCTGGCTAGATAATCTCCATATCGTGTGCTTACAGGAGACATGGCTAAGTGAGCTGCCGGTAACTTCGGAGTTTGAGGTCGCAATAAATCTGGCAGTAAAATCAAAACAAGGGCAACCTATGGCAGGGTTGTTGAAGATGGTGAGAAGAGCATTGGGATGGCGTATCACAAACTCTGTTAACCATTCTCCTTATATTCAAGAGACTTCCATTGAAAGGGCCGGGGCATATGAGCACACACAAGACAGGATCTTAATACTGAATCTGGATTGGAACCATCTACGAGCGGGAAAGACGGATTTCATTGACCAGATATCGGCGTTGATATATCTTCGGGTGGAAGCCCTAGGGTGGGCGAAGATAATCCTCTGTGGAGATTTAAACATAAACCTCTTCAAGCAAGCAAAATCAGAGCCAGGTGTACTGGCACAAGCATGGTTAAACTAAATGAATCTATGAAATTTCCAGATGTTGAATGGATGCACTCGTGGTGATATGCCACCTGCACCCACGTGGCATCGCGCGGATTCATCATCAATCGTAGACTACATGTTCGTGTCTGAAGCTCTGCACCCTAGGATAAATTTGCTGAATATCTGTAAAACAACAAACAGTGATCATGACATGCTACTTATGAAATTTGTAACAACTGAAACCGCTCAAAGGCCAATGTGGATATATAAACTTCAGGTTGAATCAAACAGAGTCTGTTTAAGACTGGAGGAGAGTGAAGTCAACTCTGTGATGAATCAGTATTGTCAACTGAATGCAGATCTTGAATACGATCAACTATTGACACAATTTAGAACAAAAAAGGTTGGCCTAAAAAATTCAAACATGGTTCGGGCTCATCACTTCGATCTCGAGATCCTTAAACAAAAATGAAGGATGCGTGCTGCACTTAGGAGAGCTCAGTCCCTAGATGTTGCCGCTCGTAAATTGGAAAAAAAGGCTGTGAAACAAAAATATAAGAACTGGTTGAAGATGCATAAACATGCCTTAGTACAAAACGATGCGGAGCAGATGCTAGATATATTGAGGAACAAAAATACGAGGGACTTTTGGAGTCTTATTAATAACAAGATTCTCAAAATGCATTGCAGTCTTGCATGGTCTCGGAATCCTCTTGGATTGCCCATTTTGAAGCCCTCTACAAAGCAAAAGATCAAGTAACTGTCCCATTGGAAACATCTTCGAAACCGTGGGCCCTGACTTTCTTGAGAGAAGATATTGTGTCAATAATCAAGAACGCAAATTTGCGAGCGCCAGGCCCGGATGGCCTTACCAACTTTACCATTAAACAGCATCCAGAGTTATGGTCATCCTTATGCGTAGCTTTATTCGACAGAATAATTAAGACCCGTAGGACCCGAAAATCATGGAAGTCTGCTGTTATCGTCCCAATTTTTAAGAAGGGAGACAGAACATGCCCAAAAAACTATCGCCCAGTTGCATTGTTGGACTTACTGGGGAAAACCTATGCCACAATGTTGCAGAAAAAACTGGTGGCATGGGCAGTCAAGTCTAACCATGTAGACAAAAGGCAATCTGGGTTTGTAAAACAAGTAGGCTGCCCGCTAAATCTGCTACTATTGAACCTGATTAAAATGGAGGCAATAAAGTCTAATACGAAGGTGTATCTGGCCTTCATTGACTTCTCATACGCATTCGATACCATCGACAGGTCACTTCTGTGGTCAAAACTACAAAGTTGGGGATGCCCAGTTGATTTAGTAGCAGCAATCCGGGATCTCCACTCTGAAACTTCAATAAAAATCCGTCTGGATCGCTCTGGAAATTTAACTGCACCAATCAAAACTGATAAAGGGGAAAAACAAGGCTGCCCCCTAGCTGCTGCAATATTCAGCTTATTCATATCGGATATAGGCTTATCGATCGATGCAGTAAGTTCTTTTCCATCAAAAGTAGCTAAGTCACATCTAAGCTGGCTCCTACATGCCGATCTGGTCCTGAAGGACTTAACACCTGTCGGCCTCCAAAGAAAATTGAACACTGTTGGCCAATACGTCGCAGCTAACCAATTGGTGATAAACACAAAAAAATGTGAAATCCTAGTGTTCAAGAACCTGAATAGCCAAGGAGGGAAGAAGACGAAAGAACTGAGATGGTTCCTAGGTCAAGATTTAATTCAGACAGCCCAGAGCGTAAAATATCTTGGCATGCTAATAAACTCATCTGTCAACGATGGGCATGGTTTGCTGAAACCAAAAGGAAATGCAAGCAATTGGCAAGTCAAGCTGTCATTATGCAAAAGAAATTTGGGAAATTTTCAATAAAACCACTGTTAGCTTTTTACCAGCAAAAAGTAATCCCAGTCTTGCTATACGGTGCTGAAAATGCTTTGGGTTGTACTTATGAAACATGGACATCGTTGGAGAACTGTTTTTGGTCCAAGGCACTGGCTCTCCCAAGGGGAAGTCTGACTGCATGTGTGAGATATGAACAGTCGCTCATATCGCTCCACGCTAGGGTATGTTGGACTCTGGTGAGCCTGTTTCGCAAAACTCGCTATTGCGGGCAAATACCGCAATTCAACATTTTTCATTGTCCAACACCAACGAATAACAGCATGGTGTCACTGTGGTCTAAGAGATGCGAAGAGATACTGAGAGAACACGGACTCAGTTTAGATATGCTTCATAACAATCCAAATGCCGCCAAATTAAAAGTCTGGCGTGTGGACTGGGACCGGACTTGTACCCAACGAGCTGCGGCAAAAATGATGAGTGAGGCATCGCTCGAAATCCGGGCATTTAATTCTCCACAACGTTACATTGAGTTGTTTCCAGATCCTCAGGCACGAAGAGTGTTTATGATGCTGCATCTAAACACATTTAAAACCAAAGAACGGCTGGGCTCATGGAAATGTAACAAAATCACAAATCCATTGTGCAGACTATGTGCTAAAGATAAGGAAACTCTAAAGCATTTAGTGCTATTTTGCACGATACTTCGAACTGAAAGGACAACCCATCTGGTCCCTTGGAGTCTAAATCACCCCTCCCTTTGTGCTGATGACTGGTGGGTCAACATGTTTCAAGGCTCTGACATGAAATTGCTATTGCCATTGACTCGTTTTTTAATGATAATTGAAAATCGCCTGAATTTATCGTTGGTTGATGAGCAATGAAGATAGCGATTAGACTAAGAAAAAGCAGATGGGAGGGGCTTTTTTCATAAGAGTGTGAAAATGACAAAAACCTTTTGTTTGTTTTGATGTGTTGTGTTGTGTTTTGGTTGTAAACATTTTAAAGGTTTGTGATAAACCGATAAAATAAAATAACAAAAGAATGTGTGCAATGTTATTATGATGGGTAGTATAGAAGAACAAGTCACATACCCCTGGTAACATTCTTTCAACTGGATGTTCCGTGAGTGAGGCGTCCATCCGTACAGTTATCTCCTGCCATGGCTGCCAAAAAGATTCTCGCTTCAGAATGTTGTCCTCGCAAGCCCACCACAGAAGATCCTGTGAGACTCTGCTTGGAACTTGAAGGTCTGACATCCTGCCTGAGAATTGGAACCATTGAGTCCTGAGAGCCCATCGGAGGGACCTCTTTCTCAGGCAAGCCTCTAGCACCAGAAAAACGCAGGATGCCATGAGGCCGAGCAACCTAAAAAGAATATCCAAGGCCGTAAGATGCTGGGTACTCTGGAATTTTGCAGAATGTGTTGAGCCCTTACCTCGGGTGGCGAGGCTTTTCCCAAGGACGTATCCAGGACTGCTCAAATCAATTGGAGCCTTTGAGATGGTATCATTTGGGACTTCTTGTAATTGAGGGAGAATCCCAGTCTGTGGAGAGAGTGACAGGTTATGCCGAGATGTTCCAGGGCTTGATTAGGTGACCGAGCCCTGATCAGCCAATCGTCCAGGTAGGGGTAGACGTGAAATCCCCGCCTCTCCCAAGACTCGCTGCCACCACCGCCACCAACTTGGTGAAAACCCTCGGAGTGGAGGTCAGCCCAAAAGGCAGAACTCGAACCTGATAATGAGAACCGCCAACAAAAAACCTCAGGTACCTTCTGTGCTTGTGATCGATTGGCACATGAAACAAAGCATCCTGAAGATCCAATGATAACATCGAGTCCTGAAGCTGGAGGGCCTGAAGGATCTGAGAAGGGGTAACCATCTTGAACTTGTCCTTCCTGAGGAACTTGTTAAAGTCTCTTAAGTCCGAGATGGGCCGCAATCCTCTGTTCTTATTGGGGATAAGAAAGTAAGGGCAGTACCAACTCTTGTTCCTCTCCACTACAGGTACTGGTTCTATAGCACCTTTCTCCAGCAGGGTCATTTCCTGCACAAGGAGCGGATCTGGAATTTTGAAAGAGTTACTCCCCGTTGGATGATCTTGTGGCATTTTTAGAATGGGAAGGCAGTAAACCCTGGGATACTGTTTCCAATGCCCATGCGTCTGAAGTAATACACTGCCATTCTTGCAGATGTTGTGAGTGTCTGCCTCCCACCAGAGTTTTGTGGGCTAAGGCCTCAGAGAGGTTTTGAGGCGGCTGAGGGTAAAGCAGCCATTGCCTGGGTGGTCTCAGCGCCCCTCCCCCGTCCACCTGGGGGGAAATCTTCTCTAAACTCGCCAGTCCTCTAGCTCTTCCAGCTGAGGGATAAAAACGAAAGGACCTGCCCCTCCAAGCTGTTCCACTGGGGCGAGTTTGCGGTTGTCCGTTTCCAGCACCAAGGGATTTGGCTGCCGCTTTGGAGGTCTGCAGTTTCTCTACGATCTTGTCAGCCTTGCTGCCAAATATGTGTGTCGTCAAAGGGAACGATAAGTCTTGATTGCACATCCGAAGCAAACCCAGACTTTCCTAACCACGCAAATCTGTGCATCACTGTGCTAGCCGCCATTGCTCTGCTGATACGGTCTGCAGAGTCAAGACCAGTTGGAAGGGACTCGCATATAGCTTCCTTCCCATCTTTATCAATGTTCAACAAAAATCTTTCTTCCAAGCCTGCTCCATCCTACTAGTCATTAGCTTTCTATATGACCCATCTGCATGTTCCGAAGGGTCTGGCCTACCAAATTCAAGCTCAGGGGATGTATCTATCCCACTTGCAGTTTGTAGCGTCTCATACAGGTCCTTCATTCTGATATTAGAGACTCTGGAACGCCTGGTGTTCAATAACCCAAGCCAAAAAAGACGTGCTTCACCCTCTTATGGCTCATGCTCTTTATATATTGTAGAGAGATTTACAAAAATGTTTTCTTGGAAGTGGAGTGAAGACTTCCCTAGATTTCTCAACATCCTGCAACACCTTTGTCACTTTTGTCGATGATGTCTAAGTTTTGGGCACCATTGATGACACCGGCATCAATTTTTTGCCGGCAAGGGCGTCTACTCCTTCGATGTCAGATTTTTTGCCGTCACAGACGTAGGCTCTCGACTTCGAAAGTTCTTGCAGAGTTTTCTCATGGGCACCCGGGCTCGATGGCGTACAGGGGTTTGTCCTTTGCCATTTCTTTGTCAGGTTTTCCCTCGACAGGGACATGGCTCCTACTCATCTGCTTCGAGCTGCATTCGCGAAGACTTGGAGCAGAATCTCTCTCATTCAGCCGGAGAAGCTGATTTTGTTGGGCAGGTTACCCGTTCAGTGGAGGAACTGGAAGACGACAGGGCCTGTGATGCCTTTTCTTCATTAAATCGTGAAGACAATGATGAGTGGTGAGATCCGCTCCTGGACCGAGAACATCTTAGCTTTCTTCCAATGTCGACCCTCGACTCGGAGGATCGCTTTTTCGGAAGTTGTCAAAGGGGATTTATGTGGCCTACCTACAGCTAATTTCCCTTTACGTTCTTTCAAGGGCTTTCACTGTCATCGAAAAGCAGGATCCACACTCTGATGTCTTATGATCGGATCCCAAGTGCCACAGACACACCCAATGGGGGGTCCGTAAGGGACATTTCTGCACCGCACTCGTATTTTTTAAACCCCGATCTTGGAGTCGATGATGCCAACGAGGATGCCATTATTTCCCAAAATTCGACAGGTTTCTTGAACAACCGAATCGCGACCATCTTCCAAAGCGATAGCTCTTGCAAAAAAATGGAACTGAAGCCAACAGTCGCTGCGCGCGATATATGCCATTGAGGACACCGAGACCGAGGCCCTCGAGGGACATCGAATTGACCGGCATCGATACGCAGCACCCCCTGCCGGAAAAATATTCCTGTGCAGCTAAATATGAAAATGGAAATATCAAAAAAAATAAAAAGAGGAATACGTGGGAGGACACAATGCATTTGAAGATGCAGTGTGCTTTTCTTTTGGCTCTGCTACATCAACATCTAGCTCTTTGTTCCTATGTAAAAAGGTTCCAGGATAGCAAGTCCATTCCTTCCTGATTATATTTAAGAAATGTTGATTTTTATTTCAAAGGTGTTGCTATTCCATTAACTCTTTTTTTTGCTTTTGATTGCTGATCTTGACTGCATGCACGGAACTTCTTCTCTTGCTTCAAGGTCAGTAGATGCAGGAGGGGAGGGTCAAAGCTTCTCCCTTGTATGGTTTGAGGTTGTGCAGATGCAGCCAGGCTCGCCTTCCTTGTAGCTTGACAGCTATGGAAGTAACTGCTTGCACCTCGTAGGGTCCCTCGAAATAGGGTTTATTCTAAGTGAAGACAAATTTGTGTATAAGCACCTGGTCCCCTGGGTATAAACTACATTGTTTTAATAGGCTGTCTGGATAATTTCATTGGCTTGCTTCTTCAATCCTCTTTGACCCCCTACCTCAGGTTCTTGATCAGTTGAGAAATAAACACTAGCAGTCATAGTTGCTAAATAATCATAATCATGCATCTTGTCACCTAATGTCTTCACTACACTGTAGGCATCAGTTTCTAACCTAGTTGCAGGAGCAAGAGGTGTTCTCATTCGGCGTCCAGTCACCAACTCGTGAGAACCAGGTTGATTTTGCAGCGCATATAGTGCGAGGGGTATCCAATGTAGCTACCACTTTCTTAAAGTAATTTTAATCTTGGCTATCCTCCCTTTAAGTAATCCATTTAAACATTTACAAATCCCATTCGCCAAGGCAGAAGAGAACTTGCGTTTTATCCCCAATAAAACAGTGACCTGCTCAAATAGTTCCATTTACAAAATGTGGTCTATTGTCAGACCGCAGGACCTCGCACAAACCCCATCTTGGGAACACCTCATTCACAATGAACTTGGCGGCGCGGCCTGTCCTGCTTGGCCTTCTCCTTAAGGGGCGGGTTGGCACCTCGGCCCCCCTTGGCCTTCTCTGGCAAGGACAGGCCAGATTTGGACTTCTTTGGCCGTCTTCAGGGCCGCCTTCAGTTTGGCCGGATGGTCTGACTTCCTCTTGGACGAAGATCCTGCGTGTTGACTGGTGGTCGCTGGAGACATCAGACGCTCCCTGGCCACTGAAGAACCCGCTGCAACAGCGCGCCCGGTGGCAGTGGACTGTGCTTAGCCTTTTGTTGGACCCCTCCGGGAGGGGCACACTCAAAGGACTTAGAAGCCCGCTCAGCTTTCTTGGAACCTGGAGAGGCATGCTCCTGGAACCCCCCCACCCCCCGAGCAACGGCCTTGGCCTGTAGCCACTCTTTCAGTCGCCTATGCCGATCCTTCAGAGTGTGAGCCTTAAACTTGTGGCAAAAAGCACAATCCTCCTCCTTGTGCGTCGAGTACAGACAGTAAAGGCACTGGGGATGTTTATCGTCCATATAAATATTCCGCAGACTGCAGTCGGAACAGATCCTGAAGAGGGGCAATCCTCGTCGGCCATGATCCACACAGAGTAGGTCTTGAAGAATCTTATGGAAGCCTCCACGAAGTAACTCGACGTAAACCGCCCATGGGGGGCGTTGAAGCATCTGAAAAACGTGTCCGCTTTAGTCGGAAGGTTGATCGATGGAGCACAGGGGCTCAATTGACCGAAAAATAGAATAAGACTTCCAAAAAGCAAAAAATGCAGTAAAAGCTAGAGAGCAAAGCATGAGGACTCCCAACACTTGAACGTGCGATAAAAATCTGAAGATGGCTGCCAGAGGAGGGGCTTAGGTAGAGGGCAGTCATTGGCTGGGGGCAGTATGACCCAGAGCTCAGACTGGTTGTTAGGAAATCCAGTTCAGAAATGAAACTGATTTTTTTTCCGTTACCGAGGATTCCCAGCCTGATGACGGGGAATATTCATGAGCATGTGAATCCATGCCAGACCCCATGCTGGAGAAATATGCTACCTTTTTGGCTTCTAAGACTGCAGTATCCGTCCTGCAAGAAATCATGTCTGTTCTTTTAGTATGTGGTGCGCATTTTAGGACTGCGGTAGTGAATGGGAGCCTTAATGCCTCAATGAGCTTATCCAATAGGGCCGCATGTTGCACTGGTGTGCAGTCTGCGCGGAGGAAGCACCTCCTTTTCCAGCGTGACAAACCTGCATGTACAGTTGATGCGACATAGGCAAAGTCAGAGTACACTGTCACTTCTTCAGCCTCATATTTTTGGAGTGCAGCGATAAGCGCCACTCATTCTATAGCCTGTGCTGAGCAACGCAAAGGCAATCTCGTGCTTGGAACTAGCAAGCCTTTTACCCGTCGTTTGGTCAATTTCTGTTGAACCAGCAATAAACAGAACTCCCCCTTCCCCCATTCCCCCTCTGAGAGCATTTTGTCTAACATGGGGAATGTCAAAAAATTCAGTATACGTTGTGCAGTCATGTGTATAATCATCCTCCTCTGCTGGTTCGGCTATGAATGGTTCTGGGTTCACAATTCTGCATCTAACAATTTTGATCGCAGGATTCAAGATAATTACCTCATACCATGATGCTCTTTCTGTGCTCCATGTACTTTTGGGTTTTTCTAAAATAGCAAATAATGCATGAGCAACTAATGATACTTAACCACCCATTGTAATACTTTAAGCCTTTTCAATAGCAAATTCAGCAGCAGCTAAAGCTTGTTCGCAAGGGTAATGCCCTTTCATAACTGGATCTAAAATCCCACTGTAGTAAGCCAAAGGTTTATGCCCATGTCCTAATATCGTTTTCTGTGTGAGCACTGCTGTCATGATTTCTCCATTTCAATTGAAGAATAGGTAAAATTCTTCATGATAATATGGAATTCCTAACACAGGGTCTTTACTGATTGCTTTTTTTAATTCCTCAAATCCTTTAGTCATTTCATCTGTCCATTTAAAAGTGGTCAAATAAATGTACTGTAATGGAAAACCCAGGCCCTACAATAGTTACATAGGCCTAAAGACTTTAATAACATTCCTTTCCCCAGTGTTTAATGCCAACACCTTTACTATTTTCAGTTGCATAAATCGACTAGTTTTTCGAATCAGATTGTATGATCCCATAAGACTGTGTGGGACCTCTTTGCTCCGTTTGTCTTGCACAAAATGTTTTGACAACAATGTTCATTGAGTTTATGTACTACTTGTACAGTTGCTACACCTTCTGTTATGTGTAATATTGATTTGTCACTAATTTTTTTATCAAATCACATGTTTTGAAAACTAAAATTCATTTGCGAAATTCTACCTGAGTGGCATCTACTATATGATTCATTGAATGTAAGGGTGCAGTGATCTTGTTTGGTCGCCTTGATCAATTGTGCTTTCACCACTTTACTTACCTGAGCAGATATGGGAATTGCCAGGAGCCCTATTGATTATTCCATCCTGATAGTGACCTCATCCTCCTGATAGGATACATCTCCTGCAATATGTTTTCTTTAGGGCCATCTAGATCTGATCATTTTACCCCTTTTTCTACACATGAATCTTTAAAAAACACCTGTGCCTTCTTTTCGGGCTTTCTCGTTCTCTTCGTCCAACATCATTATGCCCCAGCTTGTATGGCTTTCATCCCTTTCCACATCAAGATCTAGTCTACTTAAAGACAGCATTCTGTGCTTGTCTGTTATGATGTCATCTGAACTACCTCCCATTTCCCTCGATTAAAACCTGCAACATTCTCTTTGGCCTTATAACCGCCCCTCATTTGTCCATTTAAATCCCCAGTCTTCTTCCCTATGTTATCTGCTTCATGCTTGTCAACCCATGTTTGTATTCTTGGCATTCCTTGCAGTTCCCTACAGGGCTGTTGTGACCCACTCTCTTCCACTGATGATTCTTGTACTTCTATTAAATACATAATCTTGTCATCTTTTAGTCTCCTACTTCTGTTCGTCTCTTCTTCCCATCTCATCTCTCTCAACTCTTCTCATTCTTGCCTTTTTTTTTGCAAGCTACATACTTTCAATCTTTGAATTTCTCTCTCCTCTGATCTCTTCTCTTCTAGTCTTTTCTTTCCTAGCCTCGAACCTTCTTTGTTTTTCCTTTTGCTTCCTCTTCTTCCTTCTCTTCTTTGTATGCGCTCATGTTCACTTTCTTTCCCTGCTATTCTCTTACTTGAACCCCCATAAATGCCCTTTTCAACCAGCTTGAGTAATGTCTGTCCTCCCATCCATTCATTCATTCATTCATTCTCTACCATCGTTACTACATTAGCCTCGTCTTTCACTTCCCTTTGTCTCCTTGTATCTTCCTCCATCTCCATCTGTCTATCCTGCCAGCCGTTTCTTTCATCACGCTGTTTACTTTCATCGCATGTTGACATATTTGTGCTCTCTACTTTTACTTTCTTCTGCATTATCCTTACCGTTATAAGCGGAGGGCTCGTATGCCGGATTAACATACCCTGCCCGCTGCTTTAAATTCCTTTTAACGATAAAATCCCTGCTCCTCAGTATCTGTGCTCTTGTTTTCAGAAGTGAAAAGAGGAACAAAGCGAAACACCTCCCTCTTTATGCTCATTAAACATTCACTCCTTTCTCACTCTGATACATCGTCCATAAATCTGAAACGGCCAACCTTTTCTATAACTTCTATCCCTTATAAGTAGTATGCAAATATGTTTTCATATGTTGCAATACTGTTTTTGACACCAAACCCTCCTGAGGCCACAGCATGAGTTTAATTAGTCGTGCCTGTAACCCACTCTGCGTGATACTGCCTTATCTTGGCTATATATCTTGGCAGTGTCCTGCATAGGTGTAAAAGAGGAGCGTCGTCCATGATGACAAGTCGATCTCAACTGTCAATACTTACCAGATCTTTTATTTATTTTATCAAGTATACCAGACTGAATAATGTGTGCATGTACCACCAATCGCCTCTTATTACCAAAACATTTTTTTTACTGCTTTTAAAATTCTTCTTCAATGATGTTCCTTCATTTGCACTTTCAATTTCTGCGGTCTCATTTTATCATTAATGATATAAGAATCTCTTCTTTATTATTCTTGTTTGATTTTTATCCTCCTGATTGACGCCAACCTCTATGTAATAACCAATAACTCTTATGCCACCAGAAGGGCCTGACCCATTTTACTCGAGGAAGCAGAAGCGACGGGCTAAACGTGTCCCGACTAGGCAAGCAAGGCAACACACTGTATCGGAGGACTTTGCACCCTCTCAACAACAGAGGCTCTAACCGTGTAAAAAGAAAACCGCCCGCAACAAAAAATGGCAGCAGTAAAAGGTTGTCAATCTGAATAATTGTCTAAGAAGTACGAGTCACGTTGCGGAGAAGGGAGCAGACTCTGAGCCTAATACACTGCAAGACAATGATTGTTGAACTGACTTGGTCGATCAAATCAGTCCACGAATGACTCCACTCATACCAATGACGAATATTCTGGGGTCAACCGCAAGAGGCACCAAATGATGGTGAGATTAAAGGAACAGAGTGCCAACTCAGGAATGATGGGAAACTTGTATTTAAATACTTGAATAAAAATAAACAAATGCATGGGCCTCCAGATCAACCCTTTTAAATTATTTGTACCAAATTCTGCAACTCTGAGTTCTACTTAATGACTATTTTGCCTTCTTCCAGCCGCTGAAATCCAATAATCCGAAGGTCTCAATGACTCACTGTAAAAACCTGGGAACGGTCACACAGCTATAAGGATCTCCTTCTTGATTCTGAAATTGAGATAGACATTGAGAGGGACTTAGATGACCCACTACTGCCTATAGTCAAGCCCATCAACGGCAATCTAGACCCATACCCTAATCACTGTTGGGTGTATAAACACAGGAAATTTACAAAATGTCTACATCCCGGTCACGTTAAAATGGTTGGCTGAATCATTACCAGCTGTTATGTTGCGCCAAAACTAAAGCATCTCTATGGTTTCTTGGCATACACAATGATTTGTTCATCTTTTTTGATTCCAAGGGCTCAATAGATATATCTTAGCCCAAAATCAATTATGTTTGATTCAGGAATTGTGGCTTACTACTGAAATTTACATAAATGGGTTTACAATATATCAGATAAGGGCAAACCACAGTGCATTAGGGAGACCTTATGGGGGCCTGTTGGTGGGTGTGAATATTGTAAGTTACTCATCGTAGTGACTAATGTACTCTTAGTCCTTAGTCCCCTTTCCTCCATACTGCATGGGCGTACCAAGGGACGGGAGACAACCTTTTTCACCAGAAAAACCTTCCCTTTAAATTTAGAGGCGCGCGGGGGTGTGGCCCTGGGAGCATGCGCTGTCCTGACTCCGCCATCCGGCGCCACACCTCAGTCCCCATAGACACGTCGACAATAGAACAACATTGCCTAATGACAAGTATTATTGGGGGGGGGGGGGAGGAGGATGGTGGGACATATGAAGGAAAGGGGACTAAGGACTACTTAGTCACTACGGTGAGTAACTTACAATTACTCTTACGTCCCATCCCCTTTCCTCCATACTGCATGGGCGATTACAACTGAGTGTAGCACCAGGGTGGAGAGGAGAACCTCCCTGTCATGATCTCTGCTTCCAAAAGGTCAGGGTTTTACCAACTCCCTTGGAAGCAGATCCATAACCCAGGTTCCGAGTGCCAACCAGTCCCAATTGGGACCTTTTGGACCCAGTCCTGGCGCCAGTGGCACCAGGCTCATAAATATGCCCAGTCCCAGCGCTGGAAGCGCCGGGCTCATAATGCTTGGGTGGACTTACCTGCAGCAGACCATGCTGCTTACTTGCCTGCCAGTTGAGCCTCTGATCCTCTTCTGTTTGGAACTACTTTTCCTGTTGGGTGGGGCAGGAGCCACTCCCTAGATTCAGAACACTGGAACTCTTCTGGAAAGCAGGAACTCTTTTCTTACCTAGGCGTGGCTGTGGAAGGAGACACCTAAGCACTACAGGAGGCTATTTAAACCAGACCCGATGGATGAATCTTGCTTTGCGTTATTCTGCATCCTCTGCAGCAGAACGCTCATCGTGTCTTCTGCATCTGATCCTGGGCCTAAGGAAAAAGGCTTACCATCCTGAATCCAGTCTTCAGCAACACCTATAAAGACAAGAAAGAACAGGTTAGCATTACGGTCTTCAGTGACAGCTCTTCACTTACCTGGTCCATCGGCTGTCACCAACGCCTCGCGCTGCATTCCGGCATCTGAAAGACAAAGGCTTACCTACTCTTCGTGCGCTCCGGAGGTCTTCACACTGCATTCAGGCATCTGAAAGACAAAAGCTTACCAACTCTTCGCACGCTCCGGAGGCCTTCGGCGCTGCATCCCGCATCTGAAAGACAAAACAAGGTGCGTTTAAAGACATTGGGGAACTTTAATACTCACGTGCCATTACTCCTTTCCACATCTAACCCAGTGGGTATTCCGGCACCCTGCAGCCGCTCCGAACTTGTACCTGCAAAATAAAAAGACAGTTAGAGCGCATCGTGAAGCAGGCAACAAGCGCTTACTTACGTGCTTCCAGGCGCTTCTATTCATCACACGGGCTCCATCTTCAACTCACTTCAGCCCGTCATCCGCCATCGCCGGAACCCTGCAAAACAAGAGACATCATTACTAAGACTTTAAAGACATTAGAATTACTCGAAACTTACCGTTCGTGCAGTAAACGACGGACAGCAGTCCTCTGAAGTCAAGAGGCCTGCTCCCCTTATCCAGTGAAGAAACTGGTTACAGCACCCTGCCCCGAGGCAGATGGAGAGCACAGCGTTCACTTACCTAAGGTGAGAGCATTAACCTTTGGGGTCGTACAGGAGAAGAGAAAGGGAAGAAGAGAGAGACATTCAATAACCCAGTTCCTTAATCCCATATTTTCTATCTGCAGACATCTTACCCTTCGAGTCAGACATACAGTGCACAGAGGTCCAGCCCAAAGAGCCAGCCGTGTGTTACACATCACCTTTGAAGATACGGTATACGCCCAGTCAAGACCGGCGCCTCTACGGGAATCAGGTGAGCGTTACAGAACGCAAAGCCAACCACAAAACTCCCGTCCAGGCGCTATGGAAACCTCGGATACCGACCAGCTAGCCCAGTTACTTGGGGAACTAAGGGCAGAAGTGCATGCAGCCCGTCAGGAAACGAACGCTCTAAGAAGGGAACTGATTATTTCCAAGGAGCGAACAGATGATCTCGCTAGACAATTGCTACAGTCACAAGCCGGACAGACCCCGTTACCCGCATCTGGGGGAAATCTTCCTTCTACATCCTCTATGAATCCAGTGCAGATCAACCTACCTGGGAATGTACCTCTGGCTCCGCCCGAACGATTTTCTGGTGACCCAAAGAGGTTTGCAGTATTTATCAATCAGTGCCGGTTGCATTTCTTATGCCGGCCAGCAGCCTTTCCAACTGATCAAGCTAAAGTAGCTTTCGTGCTTTCGTACCTTAGTGGCAATGCGGCAGACTGGTCGATCCCTCTAGTAAATCAAGATGATCCGGTCCTCCATGATTTTCAAGCTTTTCAGCTCAGTATGGAAAAACTGTTCGCAAGACATTCACAGGGGCAGGCCTTGGACAATGAGCTTCTTTCGTTGCGACAAGGTAATCAAGACCTTTTGGCTTATATTGCGTCTTTCAACAGACTGATAGTGGAAACTCAATGGCCTGAGGACAAAAGGATTACGCTGTTTTATAGAGGTCTACGTGGAGAGCTCAAAGATGTGTTAGCCCAAGTAGTGAATCCCCCACAAGATTGTTCGGACTATATAGACTTAGTCGTTCAAATAGATCACAGACTGCAGAACAGGAAGGCCGATCGTTCCAAGTTTGATGCTCGAGTATTTTCCAAACCGCCAACTCCTTCCAAAGGAGTAGACTCCGGGGAACCCATGCAAATAGGGGGTCTGAAAGGTCCTCTAACACAAAAGGAGCGGGAAAGGAGAAAACAGTTGCAATTATGCCTCTATTGCGGAAACTCGGGGCACTTTCTTCGAGACTGTCCAGTGAAACCTGCCAAGAAGGCAGTAGGAGCTGCAGTTACCAAAGTTACAAACTCTGAGCAGGGAAACGACCTCGCCCGACAAGAATAGAGGTCCTCTTGCCGAGCGTGAAAACCAGTTCCGTGACCTCGCATTTCGTGATACCTATGGTCCTCATTAGCCCTGATAATCCGGATCGATTACATGCAATTGAAGCTTACGTCGACAGCGGTGCCATCGGCAATTATGTGGATCATGAAATGGTGTTGAGGATGAATCTAACTCTTTGTCCCAAGGCTGTAAAGGACGTCATTACTACGGTGGATGGTACGGAGATAGCCTCCGGGCCAGTAACGCATACCACTCAAGAGGTGACGCTAGTAAGTCAAGATGGACACCATGAGAAGATCGTGTTCGATGTGATCAAGGCCCCTCAGTTTCAGATTATTCTAGGAATACCTTGGTTAGAGAAACACAATCCTCTGATCGATTGGCGAGCAAGAACGGTCCAGTTTCCAGAATGTGTCTCTACTTGTCACCCTCCACCTGGTGTTGCACTGGCAGCAATTTCTTCAGAGACTCCCCAGTTACCTCCCGAATACCTAGAATACCAAGATGTTTTCCGGAAGGATCAGGCTAACTCTCTACCTCCTCATAGGTCTTATGACTGCCAGATAGACCTGATACCTGGATCTACTCCTCCTTGTAGTAGAATTTATGCCCTCACCGTGCCTGAGAACCTTCACCTTCGACAATACCTGGATCAATACCTGGCAAATGGGTTTATTCGTCCTTCCAAGTCCCCTGCTTCTTCAGCTTTGTTCTTCGTTCCAAAAAAGGAAGGAGACCTTAGAACTTGTATAGATTATCGCTCCCTGAACCAGATCACCGTTAAGAATAGATATCCGTTACCTTTGATCCCTGAACTCCTGGACCAAGTCAGAAAAGCATGCATATATACAAAGCTGGATCTTAGAGGAGCTTACCACTTGGTACGAGTAAAAGAGGGCGATGAATGGAAGACGGCCTTCCGCACCAAGTATGGGCTATTTGAATATCAGGTCATGCCCTTCGGACTTTGCAATGCCCCGGCCGCCTTTCAATATTTTATGAACGATGTCCTCAGAGAGCTCATAGATGTGTGTGTTGTTGTTTACATTGACGACATCCTCGTTTATTCTTCATCGGAATCTGAACATCGGAAACACGTGAAAATGGTCCTCGAAAGATTGCGTCAACACAAACTTTTCGCTAAGTTGGAAAAATGTGTTTTCAACGTGACTGAAGTTGAATTCTTGGGATTCATATTATCACCTGGCGGAGTGCGTATGGATTCAAAGAAGGTCGATGCAGTTCTCAAATGGCCATCACCATCCTCCGTAAAAGGTGTGCAAAGCATGTTAGGCTTCGCTAACTTTTACCGCAGGTTTATCCCCGAATTCTCTCGAATAGTCCAGCCCATCACTGCCTTGTTAAAGAAAAACAAACGTTTTGAATGGTCTACCGAGGCGGAACAAGCTTTCCAGGATTTGAAGACTAAATTTATCTCTGCACCAATCTTAAAACACCCTCGCCCCGAACTCCCCTACATCGTGGAAACTGATGCTTCAAGCCTTGCCATGGGGGCAGTTCTATCACAAAGGGACCCGGTAACCAATCAGTTGCATCCCGTGGCATTTTGGTCCCGCAAATTCTCGCCTCCTGTAATCAATTACACGATTACTGACAAGGAACTTCTGGCTATCAAGTCTGCCTTTAAGGCTTGGCGGCATTATCTGCTGGGGGCCCGACACACCGTTACTGTGATTACGGATCACCGAAACCTGCAATATTTGAAAACCGCAAAAGCCCAATCCTCTAGACAACTCCGTTGGGCATTATTCTTTGCCGAGTTTGACTTCATAATTACCTATCGACCTGGTACCAAGAACGGTAAAGCTGATGCCCTTTCTCGGATGGGAGTGGAAGAACACTTGATCAACCCTAAACCTGTACCAATCATTCCCGAACAAAGAATTCTGGGTGTAATAGCCACAGAATCCATAGAGGAAGTTAAGGATAAAGCCAGGCAACTTGTAACTCCAGCAGACATACAGAATTGGCATCTGCAGGGAAAGGACTTTGCAGTAAAGGACAACTTATTGTATTTCCAAGAACGATTATACCTACCCAGCACAGATTTACAGAAAAAAGTAATCTCTTGTTATCACGATTCTTTAATGGAAGGACATCCCGGTATGGCCAAGACCTCAGAAAAGATCAAGCGCTACTTCTGGTGGCCGTCTTGGAAAAAAGATATCAGAGACTTTATAATGTCCTGTGGAGTATGCGCCCAAAACAAGAGTCAAAAGGAAAGACCAGCAGGCCTCTTACGCCCTATTGACATCCCACCTCGCCCTTGGCATACGCTTTCTATGGACTTCATCACCGATCTACCTCCATGCTCCGGATACAATACGATTCTAGTAATCGTGGACTTATTCTCCAAGATGGCGCATTTCATTCCGCTCAAAGGCTTGCCAACAGCAGCAACTCTGGCCCGAGAATTTCTCGAAAACATCGTCCGACTGCACGGTTTTCCTTCGGTTCTAATTTCGGATCGAGGTAGTCAATTTATTTCTCATTTTTGGCGAAGTTGCTGTCGGTCGGCTCAAATTGATGTGAGACTATCGACCAGTCACCACCCTCAGACCGACGGACAGCAATCAAACTCTGGAACAGTATTTACGCTGCATGCTGCAACAAACTGAAAAAACTTGGAAAGACATCCTTTGGATAGCCGAATATGCCTACAATAACTCTGTCCATTCGGGAACTGGGAAAACCCCGTTTTTTCTTTTATACGGCAGTCACCCTCGAACCTCGGAGTTGGATCCCCTCCAAGATCTTGAAACACCAGCAGTAGACTACCTGCATTCTACAATCACCCAAGCCTTTAAGGAAGCTGTTTCTCACCTTCAAAGGGCTAAAGAACAATACAAGAAAGGAGCAGATCAACATCGGAAGGAAGCCCCTCAATATCAAGTAGGGGATCAAGTCTGGTTATCCACCAAATATCTACCTCTAAAAGGGCCACGCACATTCAACCCAAGATACCTTGGTCCCTATTCCATCACTACCATAGTAAACCCAGTAGCGGTCAAGTTGGACTTGCCCCCGCACATGAAGATACATCCGGTCTTCCACGTCTCTCTATTAAAACCCGTGCAACCTCAAACCCGACTAACTAAATCTCCAAAACCTATCCTAGTTGATGGAGAACTCGAGTTTGAAGTCAAAAGCATTCTGGACTCCAAGATCTTCAAATCTAAACTATTCTACCTAATTGACTGGAAAGGCTACGGCCCCCAAGAGAGATCCTGGGAACCTGCTGAATATGTCCACGCTCCTCGCCTAATCAAAAGATTTCACCGAACATTTCCTGACAAGCCAAAACCCCCGGAGAAGCCCGGTTTGGGAGGGGCCTTGAGGGGGGGTACTGTCATGATCTCTGCTTCCAAAAGGTCAGGGTTTTACCAACTCCCTTGGAAGCAGATCCATAACCCAGGTTCCGAGTGCCAACCAGTCCCAATTGGGACCTTTTGGACCCAGTCCTGGCGCCAGTGGCACCAGGCTCATAAATATGCCCAGTCCCAGCGCTGGAAGCGCCGGGCTCATAATGCTTGGGTGGACTTACCTGCAGCAGACCATGCTGCTTACTTGCCTGCCAGTTGAGCCTCTGATCCTCTTCTGTTTGGAACTACTTTTCCTGTTGGGTGGGGCAGGAGCCACTCCCTAGATTCAGAACACTGGAACTCTTCTGGAAAGCAGGAACTCTTTTCTTACCTAGGCGTGGCTGTGGAAGGAGACACCTAAGCACTACAGGAGGCTATTTAAACCAGACCCGATGGATGAATCTTGCTTTGCGTTATTCTGCATCCTCTGCAGCAGAACGCTCATCGTGTCTTCTGCATCTGATCCTGGGCCTAAGGAAAAAGGCTTACCATCCTGAATCCAGTCTTCAGCAACACCTATAAAGACAAGAAAGAACAGGTTAGCATTACGGTCTTCAGTGACAGCTCTTCACTTACCTGGTCCATCGGCTGTCACCAACGCCTCGCGCTGCATTCGGGCATCTGAAAGACAAAGGCTTACCTACTCTTCGTGCGCTCCGGAGGTCTTCACACTGCATTCAGGCATCTGAAAGACAAAAGCTTACCAACTCTTCGCACGCTCCGGAGGCCTTCGGCGCTGCATCCCGCATCTGAAAGACAAAACAAGGTGCGTTTAAAGACATTGGGGAACTTTAATACTCACGTGCCATTACTCCTTTCCACATCTAACCCAGTGGGTATTCCGGCACCCTGCAGCCGCTCCGAACTTGTACCTGCAAAATAAAAAGACAGTTAGAGCGCATCGTGAAGCAGGCAACAAGCGCTTACTTACGTGCTTCCAGGCGCTTCTATTCATCACACGGGCTCCATCTTCAACTCACTTCAGCCCGTCATCCGCCATCGCCGGAACCCTGCAAAACGAGAGACATCATTACTAAGACTTTAAAGACATTAGAATTACTCGAAACTTACCGTTCGTGCAGTAAACGACGGACAGCAGTCCTCTGAAGTCAAGAGGCCTGCTCCCCTTGTCCAGTAAAGAAACTGGTTACAGCACCCTGCCCCGAGGCAGATGGAGAGCACAGCGTTCACTTACCTAAGGTGAGAGCGTTAACCTTTGGGGTTCTACAGGAGAAGAGAAAGGGAAGAAGAGAGAGACATTCAATAACCCAGTTCCTTAATCCCATATTTTCTATCTGCAGACATCTTACCCTTCGAGTCAGACATACAGTGCACAGAGGTCCAGCCCAAAGAGCCAGCCGTGTGTTACACATCACCTTTGAAGATACGGTATACGCCCAGTCAAGACCGGCGCCTCTACGGGAATCAGGTGAGCGTTACACTCCCTTTGCAAACATGTTCCTGAGAACTGCCTGTCCGAAAGCCGTATCAGATATAGAGCCGGCATCCAAACAGTGCTTGCAGAAAGCCGAGGGAGTGGCCCAAGTGGCCGCCCTGCTTATGAATTGCCAAGGGACATGGCGCTGGAATGCGATGGCCGTTGCCTTGGCCCTGACTGTGTGGGGGTGCATGTTTGCTGGAAGAGGCTTGTGCAGCCCCTTATATGCTGCTTTGATGGCCAAGACCATCCAGCGGGATATGGATGCCCGATAGCCTGGTCTTGCACCTCAAAAGTGACAAATAGGGCGTATGACATGCGGAAACCTTTGGTCCTGTTAAGGTAGAATTTCAGGGACGCCTGACATCCAGGCAGTGCACACCACTTTTTGCCTCATCCTTAGGATCAGCAAAAAACATAGCAAGCACTATTTCCCCGTTTAAATGGAAAGCAGATGGCACCTTAGGCAGGAATACTGGGTGTCTCCGCAGGACTACTTTGTCCGTGTGAAAGGTAGTATGTGGTTCTGAGGCAATCAGTGCCTGGATTTCGCCGACTCTGCAAGCCGAGGTGAGGCAACTAGTAAGGCCATCTTAATTGTGACCAGCCTGATGTCCGCGGAGGCCATTGGCGCGAATGGTTTGTGTGCCAGGGCACCCAAGACTGTGTTCAGATCCCACACGGGGTGTGGCCTCTTGATGGGCGGGTAGAGCCTTGCGAGTCCCGTCAAATGTTTCTTGACAATCGGATTGGAGGAGAAGACGACGACGACCTCCTCAGAGTTCCTGTAAGCCCCGATGGCTGCGGTGTAAGTGCAGCAAGTGTCCACCTGCACGCCTGAGTGGGCGAGGTGCGACGAAAAGGAGAGTATGTCGTCCACGTACATGCCGGGGGGTGGGAGGGGTGTCGATTTTCTTGGAGTCTGCCCAGTGGCAGAACCTGGTCCATTTACATTTATACTTGGCCTTGGTAGCCTTGCTCCTTGCGCCCTGTATGACCTCCAGATTAGCCTGGGAGAGGCTGAGGTGCCTTAGCGTTACCTGATCAGGACCCATGCTGTGAAGGCCAGCTTCTGTGGCGCAGGGTGGATGACCCGGCCCACCAGCTGCACCAGAAGATGTGCTGGGCCCGTCGGAAGGTGAATCAGTGGCATCTCCGAGAGGCTGAGCAGCTCCAAGAACCATGGCCTGGCTGGCCACCATGGACCTATTAGAATGATACTGAGCTGGTGATTCCTTGATCTTGCAAATCACTCTGTGAATCAGCGGAGTGGGCGGGAAGGCGTACGCGCTCATGCCGTTACACTGAATCCGAAATGCGTCCCTGCCATGAGTGCCATGAGGCAAATTTAGGGCACTTCTTGTTGGGCCAGGTGGCAAAGAGGTCCACCTGGGGGTGACCCCATCTGCTGAAGATCGAGGTCGTTTAGCCGCCACTCGTAATTGTCTGCTCCCAACCTACTGAGCCTGTCTGCCTCCAGGTTGGATTCCCCTGGAAGGTGGACTGCCGTGAAGTCAATGTTGTTCAGGGCCCATTACTACATGCCGATTGCCTGTCGGCACAGTGGAGGGGATCTGGTGCCTCCCTGCTTATTGACATAGTACATTCTGGTCAAGTTGTCTGTCTGGATGAGGACAACCTTGCCTTCAGTAAGTTGAAGGAATGCCCTATGCGCTAGATGACATTCAGTTCAAATCAATTGATGTGGTACTCCTGCCGAATCCAGGTGCCACGGACAGTGTGATTGTCCAGGGTGGCTACCCATCCCTCGAGAGGGGTTTGTGGTGATGGTAACCTGGGGGGAGGGAGGCCGGAAGGGCTTGCCTGACCATAGGTTGCAGTCCATGGACCATCATGTGAGGTCACGGTGGAGAGATGGAGGAACGTTGTTAATCTCAGATTGAGAGCTCCGCTACTGGTTCTCAGGAGGTGCTGGTACCACCAAGCCGAGGTCACTTCTCAGCTGAGGAAGTGAGTAGTGGCCCTCTTGATGGCTGTGATCTTGTCCTCCGACGGAAAAACCTTCTCAGAGCACGTGTCCCATATGAGTCCCAAGAAGGTCAGAGTCTGCGTGGATTGCAGCTGCAACGTCTTGAGATTGAGCGAAAAGCCCAGCTCATGCAGTGTGTTCATAAAAGCATGGGAAGTGTGGTGCACTGCTTCCAGAGATGTAGCCCTGACGAGCCAGTCATTGAGGTATGGGTAGCTGGAGGCCCTGTGCCCCGAGGAGGGCAGCCACTGTATTCATGAGTCTGGTAAAGACCCTGGGGGCTGAGTTGATGCCGAAAGAGAGCACCTTGTATTGGAAATGGAAGTCGATGATTCCGAATCATAGAAAGGAACAATGGGGCTGCCTAATGGGGACGTGTAGGTACAAGTCCTTCAGGTCCAGGCAGCACATCCAGTCTCTATTGCACAATGTCTCCTCTATAAAAGCTGGAATAACCATCTCAAATTTTTGTAGAGGTAATGATAGGTTGAGGGTGGAAAGGTCCAGCACAACTCAGTCCCGCCTGGTTCTTTTTTCTGAATGGCGAAAATCCTGGAGTAAAAGCCCAAGCCTCGGAGGCTGGGACTTCCTCCACTGCTTGGCTCTCGACAAGTGACCAGATCTCTGCTAAAAGACTTGCTGTCCCAACCTGAGGGAGTGGAGGGGAGGAGGGACGAGAGGCTGGGAAGTACCCTGTGGATACTACGGATAGTATCCAGGGTTCAGCAAAATTCTGATGCCAGAAATGTGCATGGAGAGCAAGCCTGCCCCCCCACTGGAGACACGTGGACCTGGAGGGGCGTGTCATGCCTTCTTTCCCTCTGAGGCTGCTGTGGAGAAGGGGGACGGGGAAAAAGCCCTTACACCCCTCCTCCCCCACTTTTGCTGCTTGCGCAGATATGGAGTCTGCGAGCGGTCCGGCTGCGTGGACCTCCGTTCTTGGAAGCTGCGGAAGCCTCCGTACGTACGCCCCTTGTCAGAGCGCTGCTGTGACTGGGTGTGCAATTTGGCCACGGTCTTTGACAGGATGGATAAAGACTTGGCTGTTTGTCCAGCTCCTCATCCGTGGTGGAGTGGAAGAGGTCACCCCCCTCGAACGGCAGGTCTAATATGCGTTCCTGGACGTCCGGGTTGAATTTAGTTGCACACACCCAGGTTGCTCTTTCTCATGCCCGTGGCGATGCAAATGGCACTGCCAGAGGGGTCAATGTGGGCCATGGTGGACTCCATGATGTCCTGCGCCACCATCTTCGTCATAGCCAGTCCCACCTTGAAACGCAATTGGGTCTGCGTAGGAAGCTCTGGAAGGAAATCCGCAATTTCCCATCATAACCTCTGGTTAAGACCTACCAGCATGGCAATGGCACTGGCCTGACAAAGATGCAAGGACGCGTTGGAATACAGCTTCTTCCCATAAGCCTCCACGAAAATCTCCTCCTTGCCTAGCAGCACAGCAGAGGAGGAGGGAGAGGACGAATGGGGCTTGGAATATAGTGATGCCGCAGGGATCACAGAGGAGTGTGGCTGAGGATGGGCCGATAGCAAGAGTATGCCCCTCCATCTGCCTGTTCTTGGCGTCCAGGTGTCGATTGACCAGCTGTACCGAGTGGGGCTTGAGCCACCCATCTTGGCCAAGGCGACTACTTCTGTCTGCATCGGGATTCCCGTCTTAGCAGAGTGGCGTCGCGGGAGGACTGCTGTAAGGACCCCCTCTGCTGGTTGCTCGACCTCGGTTTGAGGAAGGCCCAGGTACTCTGCCAACCCTGCAAGACGTTTGTGGAAGGCCTTGGCTGAAGATGGTGTGTCGGGGTCCTCCTCCTCGTCCATGTCCACCTGCGGTTCCGTAGGATCCGCCACCGTTGGAGGAGTGATGGGAGCCGGAGGATGAGGTACGGTGACCAGAGCCAGAGGCTGTGGAGGAGGCTGGTATGGAACTGCCTGTACAATCGGTTGGGGGGCCAGAGCAGGTGGCAGAGGCTGCGCTAGGGCCGGAGGCGCCGGCGGTGGAGCCTGCAGAGCCGGAAGCATTGGAGGGAGCGCATCCCTGAGGATGACCCCCATCCCTGTCCTCACAGGCTGCAGGGGTGGTAGGTGATATTGACTGGGTAGCGGAAGGCTGATGAAGCCGCTGAATACCCTGCCCATATGGATGCAGCGGGAACCTGCTCTGTGCAAATGAAGGCCAGGCCGTAGGCCACGTACATGGTTGACAGCCGTCCAACCTGGACACTCGTTCCTCGACCTGCTCCCTTTCCTGGTGCGGCGGCGGACAGGTGCAGATTTCTGGTGCAGCAGCCATCTTGTTGAGCTACCTTCCACGTGCCAGCGTTGTGTTGCATGGCTCACTGGGCCCAGCCTCGTCTAGGATTCTTAGTGTGGATCATGAGGCCTACCCTGCTCCTCAGGCCGAGGCCTTGTAGGCATTACACCCTTGGCCGAAAGGCCGATAGAACTGCGTTTAGGCGCCCCCTCTAACATATTGCCAGTACTGGGGCGCGGCCCCTTGGATGTAATGCCGATACTAGGGCATGGCCCCTCAGGTGAAGACCAAGTAACAGAACCTTCCGGTCTCTCAACACTGTCACCAGCAGGAGCCACTGATCCCTCGGCCTGTAGGCGGGTAGCTGAGATAGCCTCGATGCACGTGCCGGTACGAGAACCTGAGCGGTCACTCCCACACGGGCAAATCCTTGGGAAGGATGCTCCCTTGCAGGGTGCGATGGTGAATTAAGTCCTTCAGGTCCTCTGGAAGAGCTCCCTCCACCTGTCTAGTCTGTTCTTCAGAGATCTTAACGAAAGGGCGTTGCATGCGGTAAAGGCTTGCCAACCGTGGTCTGGGCCCAGGCAACGTAGGCAGAGGGCATGGGGGTCAGAAGTTGGAAAGAGCCATTCGCATGAGGGACACCTGCTAAACCCTGAGGAAGTCAACATGCGCAGGGGAGGAGTGCGACGCCTGAGGACCAAGTACCTGCAATGATAAAAAGACAACAAAAGACAGAAGTTTTGGCGCGTGGAATTTCATGGCCGAAGCCAAATCCAGGAGCGCCGGTGAATTCGGCCCGTTCTTATCGACGCGGAAAAGGGGACTGAGGTGTGGCGCCAGAGGGCTGAGTCAGGGCAGCGCATGCTCCTAGGGCCGTACCCCGCGCTACTCGAAATTTAAAGGAGAAGGTTTTTTATGGTGAAAAAGGTTCCGTCTCTCGTCCTCTGGAAAGGACGCCCATGCAGTATGGAAGAAAGGGGACAGGACGTAAGAGTACATTGTTTTAAGTCACGCAGAATTGCAACTGGGCATTCGTAATATGTTTTAGCAGTGGAAGTTGAACTCCTGCAGAGGGCATTTAGCTGGCCTGGCTTCATTATCAACCTCTATGACCCCCTCCCCCCCACACCTCCTGATATGCTACAGACTAAATATGTACAAAAAACATTACATTAACTTTTCCTTGCCTGGGCATCTTGTGATGGGGAGGATGCCACAATAATGGCAGGGGATTGTGTGTGTAATGAAGTGTTGTAGGGATGTAATGGCATTAAGGAGCGGAGTGACATGGGAACATTTAATTCCAACTGTGCTGATCAATCCTGGAAAGGTTTCACAGGAATGTGGTACCTGAAAATGCTCAATGGTCGGGTTGAAGGGGACCTCCCGGGGCGTGTACATGGAGACAGGGACAAAAAGAGGTCAACCTTAGATTATTTCTTAGTCAATACTCTAGTCCTCCCCAGAATTGACTGACAGTGCAGAATCGAATATTTGCAGTGATCACGCAAAGTGTAGTGAGAAAAACGTAGGAACATGATTGGCCAAATCCAAGTAAATCACCCAGGAAAGTGCATCAGTTGATCGTGTCAAAATATTAACAACTGCACATTCCAGTTACTAGTTTGGAAATAATTCACAACATAAAAAGTGTCAACATCAGAATTTATCCAACCGAAGCATGTCCAAATGGTCAATTACTGCGCAAGTCAATTTGAAACCTTGATATCCAAACTGCAGAGTAGAAGTATTGAAGAACTGGAGGCATGGATATCTGGTTTTTCTCACAAGCATGCCAATTTGAAACCTGCAGTGAATATAGACATTGAGAAAAAACACCCCTACTATAATAAAGAAATCCGCGACAGAAAGCGTCCATTAAGGAAGGAAGTGCACAGATTTAAAATTAGCCCTGGTAACATTCTTGATAGATTATCATGGATGAAAGTTGCAAAAAACACATGCCGAAACTATCGGCTGTCAAGGTCACAGCAATCCATCCAGTGACAATGAATGTTAAGGGTACTAGCTGGAGGTAACTCCAGGTCCATCTGGTTGTTTCTGGGGGAGGTGAAGGGTAACAGTGCTAGGAAGGTTCTCAACCCCATAAATGAGGAGATTTGTGTACATCTGAGTACGAGAACCAGTGTCAAAGATGAAGTGTCTGGTTATCGCTCCTACGTGGGAATAATAACTAGTCCACTCCTAGAATATGAGGACGACAAAATATAGAATTGGCAAGTTAAAATCGTCCAGGGCACCAGGGCCAAATGGTCTGACCAATGAAAACAAGATGCTGCTTTTTGGGCTGCCCTCCTAAAGATAATGTATCATGAAATTCTAAGGGAAGGTAAGATTACTATATCATGGCAAACATCAATGATGGTCCCGGTTTTGAAAAAGGGATCTCGTGTCCCTAGCAATTATCGACTGTTGTCAATGCTAGACCGCGCAGGCAAGTTGTTCTACACACTCCTATTAAAGGACTTGCAGTCATGGGTGGACACAATGCTGGCATACTAGACAGATTCGAGGGTGGTTTCCGCCCGGGGTACTCGACTGCACACAACCTAAGAGTAATAGATTTCTTGACTGAGAGAGCACAGCAGAAGGAGGCTCCTGGTGTATATACCCTCTTCGTGGATTGCACTTCTGCTTTTGACCTGGTTGACATGTCTAGCTTGTGGGAGAAGATGGACCGAATGGGCTGCCCCCTCTAGGATGCTTTACTTCATAAACTTACTCTATGTATAAACATAGGTAAAGGATAAATTGGATGCAGAGGGAGCCTTGACTGCACCCATCTATATTGGAGCTTGTGTAAAACAAGGGTGCATCTTGACCCGCCTGCTTTTCAATTTATATCTGTCTGATCTCCCAGTTATACTGACAAAACTAGCATGTTGCCCACCTAAGGTGGATACTGCACAATGGCAAATTTTGGCTAAAGCAGGCGGCTGAATGTATTTGGAAGTACGCCGACGAGAACTCACTAATTATTAGCAGTTCAAAAACAAAGCTGATATTATTCGCTTCCCAAAAAGATTTGCAACCATTATTGTTGGTCCGTAACGTACCAATTGATTACGTGCCAGAGTGCAATCTGGGTGTGGAAATGGAAGCCAGAAGGGGCTACGAAGCATGTAAAATGGCACGCACAAGGAAGGCCGCCCAATTGACGGCCATGATGCACCAGTTTGTATTGCAGACCTGGGGATTCACTCTGGAGGGAGCGTGATGATTGCATCTACAATGCCTTGTAATGGCTATCATTTATGGGTTGGAAAGTATGGCTATGATAGATTTTGATTGGTTACATCGTATTGAGGGCAAATTCTAGTAAAAGGTGTTGGTGCTGCCCTCAAGCGTCCCTATGGCCATCATCAGACTTGAACTTGGGCTGTCCCAGTTAGGGAAATTTTTCATTTCTGTGCTACTTCCCTTCAAGCTTAGAGACCCTCAGCTCTTTTACTGGTTTTGGGGCTTGTGATTTATTACTCCTGAGTGAGTGGGACCTTTTTCTCACTCCCTCATTTATTTTTCCTGGCTAGGATTGCGTTTTACTGCTTTTTGCATATGAACATACAGGACCGTAGGCGCCGTACCACTCACAGGTCCCCTGGACTTCCCTTAATGTTCAATGAAATTTACTTGGGTAAGGAACAAGTTACTTACCTAGAACTGTTGTTCTCCAGCATGGGTCTGCAGCAGTCCTTTCATGAACTTCACCAGGCAGTGGGACCACAGCGACGACCGCCCCGGAATTATGGTGTAGCGGGAGATAGCCGCCAGATGAATTTTGATCGAGGCATGTGCCAGCCCTGCCTTGGCCAGAGACAGCAAGTACGGCAGCACTTGAGGGGCTGTAATCCGTAGAGGGTTGATCTTCTGTGCACGGCACCAGACAGAGAACCTCTTCCATTTATGTCCATAGCACTTAAGAGTTGAGGGAGCGCTGACCTTGGCAAGTACCTTTATGCAGTCCGCCGGGATGTTGCAGGAGCCAGTCCCGCAGATTCAGCGATCCTGGGTCGTGATGCAGGATCGCGCCTCCTTCCCTGGCGAGAAGATCCGCGTCCGTTAACAGCTTGACTGGAGGGAACGCTGACAAGTCGAGAAGGTCCAGGAACCATATTTGTCCCACCACGCCGGTGCGACGAAGATCATCCTGCACCGGGACCATCTGAGTTGACTGACGAGTCCCAGAAGCAACGGCGGGAATGCATAGAGGAACAGGCCGTCCCAGGGAAAGGAGAATGCGTCCCCCAAGATCCGCGGCTGGGGAAACCTGCTGGCAAACTTCTGGCACTTGGTGTTCGCCGCCATCGCGAATAGATCAATCTGGGGATTGCCCCATCGTCGGAATAGGAGATCTACCCGATCTTGCCGAAGTTCCCACTCATGGGAAGAACGCAGCTCCCTGCTGCGTGAGTCGGCGATGGTGTTCTTTCTTCACTCCTGCCAGGTGAAAGGGTACCAGGAACATCCCTTGGGCGATGGCTTAGTGCCACAGATCGTGCGCTTCCTTGGAGAGTGCCAGGGATCTGGTGCCCCCCTGCTTCCGGATGTAGAACATTGTGGTGGTGTTGTCGGTGAAGACCCGTACCACCTTGCCCTTGAGTGACAGAAGGAAGGACCCGAGAGCCCAGAATACGGCCCGGAGCTCCAGGACGTTTGTGTGCAGCTCCCTCTCCTCCGGGAGCCAAAGGCTTCTTGCATGGAGATCTCCAGTGTGCGTGCCCCATCCCTCCAGGGAGGCATCCGTCACAGTTTCCTGATGCGCTGGGGTCTGGAAGTCCATGCTCGCTGCGAGATACGCGCGGGTGCCCCACCACCGGATCTCTTGTCGGAAAGCCTCATTTAGGGCGATCTTGTCCTCGAAAGCTTCCCGCACCTTGTATCCAACGGGTGTCGAAGAACACCAGCAGTGGCCGCAACCTGCACAGCCGCACGAGGTAGAAGCAGAACATCATGCCTAGCAGGGACTTGATGGACCTCACCCTGGCAACTTCCATGATCAACAGCTGTTGTACCTTGCCCAGGATGGCCTTTATTCTCTCCTCCGACGGTGAAGCCAGCCACACCACCGTGTTGAGCTTGGCTCCCAGGAACAGAGCGTCCTGTGATGGCACTAAGCAGGACTTTGCATAGTTCATCAAGAACCCTAGTTCTGCGAGCAGGCAGATGGTCCTCGCTGTGTGGTCGACAGCGAGTTCCCTTGACTTTGCTTGGATGAGCCAATCGTCCAGATAGGGGTAGACATGGATTCCGTTGCAGTTGCTGTCGCGCCTTCACCGGCGCCAGGCAATTGGTGAAGACCCTGGGTGCCGACTTCAAACTGAAGTGTAGTGCCTTGAACTGATAGTGCCGCCATTAGACCACGAAGCACAGACATTTTCAATGACCCTTGCACATGGGGATGTGGAAGTATGCATCCTCCAGGTCCAGTGACAACAGGAAGTACCCTTCTTCCAGCTGTCCTAGCATGTGCTAAAGGGTGACCATCTGGAATTTCTGTGATGTTATGTATTTGTTGAGACGGTGGAGATCTAGGATGGGCCGCCAGCCGCCGGTCTTCTTTCGGACGAGGAAGTACCGCAAGTATACTCCAGAGCCCCGGAGCCTCTTCAGGACGAGCTCCATCGCGCCCTTTTCCAGCATCGCTCGTACCTCCAGAAGTAGCTGTGGAATGTGGTTTTCTTTCCTGGCCACCGGTGGAAAGAGGACACCTCCTTTGGAACTCCAGAGTGTGTCCATGGGCCAGGGCATCCAGCACCCAACGGTCAGTGGAGATGGATTTCCACACGCAGATGAAGTTGGCCATCCGGACACCCACCAGGGAGCTCGGGTGGGGGCCCGACGTCACGCCCGGTTCAGTCCTGCTTCGCCAAGGCCTTGCCACCTTGGACACCCGGGCGACGACGATGTCCACCGGCTTTGCTGCGGCCCCTGTAGACTTCCTGCGTTGAACGGGCCGCCTGACGGTACGAGAAAGAGCTGCCACCGAATCCTTTGGAGGCACGTTGAGACTTTCCTCTGGAGGTCCGAAAGGATGGCCGTCGCTGATGCAGCGTGCTCAAGGCACGGACCATCTCGACATCCACCTTGATGGCCTGCAGGGACTCCTCCACTACCTTGCTGAACAGGTTTTTCCTGTCGAACGGCATGTCCAGTAACCTGGTCTATACGTCCTGACGGAAATCGGTGGCCCTGAGCCAACCACGCCGGCAAAGGCAAACGCTGTTGCCCATCTGGCAAAAACTGGTGTCGGCGATGTCCGTGGCTAAAGTAATGGCGTGATCAGAAGCCACCTCGCCCTCCTGCAGGATTTCGAGGACCTCCGCTCTCTTGTCGTCCGGAAGGAAGTCCAGGAAGGGGGCATTTTAAACCACAGCTCCCTTCATAGCGGGCCACGATAGCGAGATCATTGGCCGCCTTAATGGTCATCGCTGCCGAGGAGATGAACAGACGTCCCAGGTCGTCCAGATTTTTCCCCTCGCCACCCGGCAGGGAAGAGGAAGTCGATGCCGTCGGCCCTGTATGTTTCTTCTTGGCCACCGCGGAGACTGCCAAGTCTGGGAACGGCTGGGCCCTGAGGCACATAGGAGCGGAATCTAGGATTTGGTACTACTTCTCATACCGGTCTCTCTTCGCAGGGGGCGTGGATGGGTTCTTCAGAAGGGACAGTCCCTCGTCCCAGATGTCATCCAACAATGGGTCTGAGAGTACAGTCTTCCTCTTGGCCTCTCGTCTTTGATAAAGGATTCCTCCTTCTGCTCTTTGGGGCATAGATAGAAGAGCTCTGAGGCCCTGGAGATCATGGCGTGAAACTAGCCAATTTCGTCAGGAGGGGAAGCCCGGGGAGGGGGCCAAAGGGGATCTGTTCCGTCGTCGCCGCCGTTGTCCATACCAGTCGTTGCTGTCTCTGTCCCCGTCTAATCCCTCGGGGAGGGGAGGGAGGTGAAGGATGGAAGGGCGGGGGAGGATTGATCCGCCTTCGATTGGATGGTGGGCTCTCCGACAGTTCAGGCACCGATGGGTCGTCTGCCAGAGGCAAGGGCAACCTTGTCCTTATTTCTGTGCAAGGCTAACAAGATGTTCTCCGGTGGAGGCAGCGGTTGCGACTGTAGCATCGGCAGCGTTGTAGAGTCCTCCGACTCTTCGTCGATCTGCTGTTCCTCACCGTCTTCCCCCATCTCTTTCTACGTCCGCCTCGTCGGGGTCCTTCCCGTAGGCCCTGACCTCGGTGAATCGTTGGTCAAGAACCGTTTTGAGTCATGAAAGCTCGTCCTCGGAGGAGATATCCGAGTCCGGTAGCACTGTGCCCCCCACTTTTTCCTCACACAGGGGCTTCACAGGGGTCTTATCGATGGGTGTGAAAGACTATTCCCTCTGGCTGGGAACGGAAACTCTAGGCTTGAGGGTCGTTTGCACTGGGTCCGCCTCCGCAGCCTTTGCCAGGGACGCCACCACTCCCCTCAAGCGAAGCATTAGCCTGGTGAATCTGGGCCATTGTGACCTTAGGTGCGCCTGATGCCTTCACTGTGGGGGGAGGGCCACTGCCTCGCTCCCCCATGGCTTTCTCCATCGGAACCGACAGGGCCTTCTCCAGAAGCTTATCCGGGTTGTCCAATTTCCTTTTCATCGAGCCGGAGCGCTGGCTCGTGGTTGACGGCGTTGGTGATGTCACGCCCGGCATAGCAGCCGAGGAACCCGTACCGTATTGACAGGAGGGAGAGCCCAACACAAGCGCAGGACAAAGGGCTAACAATAACTGTATACAAGGGGGGTGGTGTCCTGGCTGTGGAAGTCTGAGCTAATTGCAACTTACTTAAATGCAAATTGAGTCTGTTGTGTATTCACTACCCATCAGTGGCACTACTTATGCATATCCTGGGGTAGGTGTACATGAAAAGAAGAAAAATACACATGGGCTAGCTTGTTTATGAGAGAAGGAGCAGCTTTTAATAAGTTGCTGCCCTTGTTCACTTTAACACTTTTTTATATGTGAAACTGTGAAGTCAATATGCAAACGTGCTATCATTCTGCACATATAGCAAACAAAGATACATAGAAATTATACGATGAACATAGACCAGAAGCAACATAAATTAATGCATGAATACACTGCATGGTAGCAATAGTGGAAAAAGACATACATATAAAATGCTTCTAAGTACATACTGTTCTCCTCATTGTTCACCATGTTATTAAATCAAGTTAGAACGTGTTTTCCTAATACAAGTAGAATTAACATATCCTATTGTTCCTCTAAGATGGAGACCTTGGATAGGTCTAACATAGCCAGGCTAAAGGGTGACCAACAGCGCTCCCGGTGCCCACGGACTCGCGGTGCATTGCCTTATGTTGGGCCCCTGTCGCCGGAGTGCCCTCAAAGGTCTTAGAAGACTGCTTGGATTTTCTCTTCGGAGAAGTACTTTGCCGGGGCTCACCTGCAGCCGGGCTTTTCGACTCCAGCCAGTCAGCGAGTCGCTTGCGGCGGTCCTTCATAGATCGAGAGGACATTTCCTTGCGGAACGCACAGGCCTCAACGATGCGATTTATCTGCGTGCAGGCAGTAGAGGCACCGACATTCTGTAGTCTATATCCTGGGCAGATCCTAAACAGAGCTCTCAAGTCTCCCTGGTCTTCGGCCATGACCACAAGGGGTAGGCCTCCAAGATCTTCTGGAATCCTCCAAGAAGTGAAATTCAATGAACACTCACCCTTGAAGGGCGTAGAGATTTCCGAAGCAGGTCCCACATTGATCGGAAGACGAATCGGTGGAGCTTGAGGCTCCATATGACCGAAAAAATAAGAGTAAACTCATTGAAAAAACGCAATACGCAGTAAAGCTTGAGAGCTAAGCACGAGGACTCCCAACACTTGAACGTGCAGTAAAAATCTGAAGATGGCTGCCAGAGGAGGGGCTTAGGTAGAGGGCAGCCTTTGGCTGGGGGCAGTATGACCGAGAGACCAGTGATTGGTTATTAGTAGAAAGACAGTTCAGAAACTAAACTGAAACTGATTTATTTCTTTACCGATGATTCCCAGCCTGACAGGGAATATTCATGAGCATGTGAATCCATGCCAGACCCCATGCTGGAGAAACTACCGTTCCCAGGAATAGTAAGATGATCCCTGTCTTAATTACCTTTCTTTGTGGGACCAGCACACACCACGCTATGTGGAGTGCTAGGGGGTTACTTGATTCCATCTACTACTTCTCATGTGACATTTCTTTGTTACACTTACCTACTTTAAATAGCTGGTGGCAGTGGTTTACTTTTACTACCAGTGTACATTTCTACCACAGGTTGAACCCTCAGCTG
Source organism: Ambystoma mexicanum (assembly GCF_040938575.1). Taxonomy (NCBI): domain Eukaryota; kingdom Metazoa; phylum Chordata; class Amphibia; order Caudata; family Ambystomatidae; genus Ambystoma; species Ambystoma mexicanum. Next base: position 1,271,048,973 of record NC_090933.1, on the reverse strand, counting down.
CAGTCAGCATCTTCTGTTTTTGCCGTTTTCTGTTTGTTAGTTCTTTTGTGGCTTTTACTCTGTTAGTTGAAGCTGTTCTGAGCTCCTTGTGTTTTTTGCCTTTGGCGGGCTTCAGCCCAGAAGGCCGCCCAGGCTCCAGTGTGTCTGGAAAGGCAGGAAGTGACGGAGGGTCCTGAAACTTCCCTGTCCTTTGTCTCTAGGTATGCCCGAGTGAAACCAGTTCTGATTGGACAGCTGGCTGTCCTGATAGCACAGCCACCCTACTGTATAATTGACAGCATAGGCTGTGAATGAATGGGAAATTGCATGAAGAGCAAGGTTTTTTGGGACTAGAGACAGAGTCGACCACTGGATAGGAACATCCAAAGAAGACGTGACACCAGCAGCACCCTCTTGGACCGTGTTGAAGTCCTGCAGATGTGCTGACCCGGTTTTCATATCAACTGGGAAAACCTGTATGAGACAACTTCCTCCCTTAGGCTGTTGAGACCAACTAGCCTCAAGATAAGCTTCCATTTGGCACATCTCCCGACTTACTATGCCTCACCAGAGCTGCAGAAGCCCAATGCCAGGGTCCTGTGATCATTGACAAGTGCATCGTCTTGCTGAGTCCGAATCTGTCCACATCTATGTGGGCATCCAGAGGACCTCATTGAAGCAGGAAATCTTGATCCAGAGTCCGATCACCAGAGTCCAGAACCAAGAGAGCGAACTTCTTCCAACCAGAGTTCTCGTTCTTCATGGACGCTAAGGAAAAGGCACCAAAACTCTGAAGTGCCGCTGAAACAAAGGAAATCCACTGCTGGTGCCTCTCCCGAGCTTGTGCTCTCTACAAAGTAGCTCACTTGAGTTACTGTGATTTCTTCTGAACTTACTAACTTTGTCAAAACTATCTAAGAAGTGCATCAGAACTATTGACTTTGTCCATTGACTTTGGCTGTCCTGGCTCCCTAAATGCACTCCTCTGAACTTACTGGCTTAGGCAATACTTGTTCCCTCATAGGTTATAATTGTTGACACTATTATTGCTGGGATAAAAGTTGACCTGCCTCCCTTTAGGAGATTGTAATTGTTTTACAAACTGTTGAAAGTATGTTCTAAATCTTATTCTAACCTTTCCCTTCCTTCCACAACTCAATAACTGAATTGGTAACTGAAATAAGTGCAATACTGGCCTTTACTGAAGTTACTCTGTGTGCTGGAAAATGTGTTAGAAAAAGAAGAACAAGTTACTTACCCCTGTTAACGTTCTTTCGACTGGATATTCCTCCCACGCATTCCTCATCTTGGATATACGATGTTCAGCTTCAGCTGCTTCGGAAAAGTGTTTTTTTCGGCAGAGGGTGCTGCATGTCGACTGGACGTCCCTCAAAGGCCTCCGTCTCGAGGATTATGTAATCGAAGGCATATATAGCGCGCACACAGCACCTGTTGGTTTCAGTTCTATTTGTTCACAGTCGAAATACTCGCAAAAGCACGGGAGTGACCGTACTAAGCCTTAAAAGAAGGTAAACTGTAATAGCATGGGAAATTCTACTGTGGGGTAGGTTGGGAGGGCGATGAGGAATATGTGGGAGGATCATCCAGTCGAAAGAACGTTACCATGGCTAAGTAACTTGATCTTCAAATGGATTGTGTCCTCCCACGTATTAATCATCTTTGATAGACTCCCAAAGCAGTGTTTGATTTGGTGGAGGGAGTAGAAAATGGTTTTCATGAACCGAGTGCAGGACTGCTTTTCCAAAGCTCCCATCCCAAGGGAAGATTCCAGGCAGTACTGCTTTGTGAACGTGTGGATAGTCGACCACGTTGCTGTTTCACAAATACTTTATCAGTACACCTCTTAGCAGGGCCGTAGAAAAAGCCATGCCCCTGGGGGAATGGGCCCTTAATCCTTTAGGAGGATCCTTCCCTGCCATCCTGTAACATTCTGAGATGACCAGAATGATCCACCTGGATAAGGTCTGTTTTGTAACAGCCTGACAGTTTCTGGCCTGTACAGCCAATGAAAAGCTGATCATCAATAGAGAGTTGACAGTCTAGAAATATAAAAGCTTAAAGCTCTGCGAGGGTCCAACCTATGTAATCTCTCCTCCTCTTCGCTAGGATGAGATGGGGGATAAAAAGAAGGTAAAACAATCTTCTGCCCTACATGGAAATCAGAAATGGTTTTGGGTAAAAATTAAGGTTTAACCCTTTAGAACAACTCTATCCTTATGGAAGAAAGTAAAGGGTGGCTTGGAGGAAAGTGCCTGCAACTCGCTCACTCTGTGGGTTGATGTTAGAGCTATCAATAGAAGGGTTTTAAAGGTCAACAACCTTAAAGGACTTGAGTGTAAAGGTTCAAAAGGTGCACACATTAGGAATTTTAGAACAATATTAAGATCCCAAACTGGAACCTGGAAAGGAGCCGAGTGGGAACACGTTGGTGAGCCCCTTTAGAAATTGTGTCACCAGTAGTATGAACATTCCTCTGACGAGCATTTAAAGATGGACAGCGCTGCCAAATAGCCTTTAATAGTACCAATCTGGAGCCCCAGATTGGCTAAAGATAGTAGAAAGGATAAAACATCTGGTGTCTTACATAGAACAGGATCTACATTCTTATCTCTGCATCAGTTGCACAATGTATTCCAACGGCACAAAGACGTTGTTGCTGGCCTTCTGGTTGAAAGCAAAATCTCTGTTACATCATCCGGGAGGTCCCAATGCTTGTATCTCAGCCTTTCAGAAATCAAGAGTGAAGGTGTGTTGTGTTTTTTTTTTGTCCTCTCTCGCTCTGAAACATGTACAGGAGTGGAAATTCCCAGTCCACTATTAACACATCTCCTAGAGCTCCTCTTGGGGGAAATTGCCAGGAGCAATACAGATCGCATTCTCGGTTGAAACCAGTCACAAACAGGTCCACTTGTGGGGTTCCCCAAAGGGTGAAGATCTCTTGAAGTACTTCCTGAGCTAGTTCCCACTCGTGGGAGACTGCTCTTCCTGCTCAGAGCGTCCACCGCTGTGTTCTCCTCTCCGACTAGGTAAACTGCAGATAGAGATTGCCTCTTGAATTGCCCAGTACCAGAGCTGCATTGCCTCTATGCACAGTGATAGTGACCAGACATCACCTCTCTTGTTGAGGTAGTACATGTCCACTGTGTTGTCAGTCATTATCAGGGCATTCTTTCCCCGCACAGAGGGCCTTCAGCACTAGTCTGATTGCCCTCAGCTCCAAAAGATTAATATGTAGTTTGGACTCCGATGGAGACCAATGACTGCCATCAGCTCGCTGGTGTGGACTCCCCCTACCCTGCAAGTGTGGCGTCCGTCACTACTGTTATCTCTGGCCATGGTTGCCAAAAAGGTTCATCCTTCAAAATGTCTTCGCAGGCCCACCACAGAAGATCCTGTGCAACCCTGCTTGGAACCTGAAGTAGGTCCGATATCTTTCCTAAGAACTGGGACCCTTGTGTTCTGAGAGCCCACTGAAGGGATCTCATTCTCAGGCAGGCCTCTGGAACCAGAACGATGCAGGGTGCCATGAGGCAGAGCAACCTCAAAAAACAAAAAACAATGTATTTAAAAAATAAATCGAAGGCCAGGAGACGCTGGGCACTGTGAAATTTGGTGACCATTGTTGAATGTCTTGAACCCTCACCTCGGGTGGCAAGCTCGTTCCCAAGGATGTACCAAGAACAGCTCAGATGAATTGGAGTTTCTGAAAAGGTGTCATGTGGGACTTCATGTAATTGAGGGAGAAGCCAGGTCTGTGAAGGGAGTGGCAGGTGACGTTGAGATGATCCAGAGCTTGTTCGGGAGAACGCGCCCAGTTCATCCAATCGTCCAGGTAAGGGTAGACGTCAATCCCCACCTCTCCTGAGACTTGCTACCACCACCGCCATCATTTTGTTGAAAACCCTCGGGTGGAGGTCAGCCCGAATGGCAGAACTCGAAATTGATCATGGGAACCGCCAACTGCAAACCTCCGGTATTTTATGTGCTTGAGATGGATTGGCATTTGAAAATAAGCATCCTGAAGGTCCAATGACACCATCCAATCCTGAAGTTGGAGTGCCTGAATGATCTGAGAAAGTGTGACCATCTTGAACTTGTCCTTCCTGAGGAACTAGTTCAAGTATTTCAAGTCCAAGATGGGTCTCAGTCCTCCATTCCTTTTGAGCATTAAAAAATAAGGGGAATACCAACCCTTGTTCCTCTACGCTACAGGCAACGGTTCTATGGCACCTTTCTCTAGCAGGGTTAACATTTCCAGCACAAGGAGCAGATCTGGAATCCTCTGAGTGGCTCCCCGGTGGATTGCGGACGTCTCTGTATGAAAGGAAGGCAGTACCCGTGGGGTATGGTTTCCAATGCCCAAACATCCAAAGTAATGAATCGCCATTCTCCTAGATGCTGACACAGTCTCTCTCTCTCCCCCCACCCCCCACTGTTGAACTGTGACTCGGGACCGGCTGATGTAGTGGCAAATGGTAGAGGCGCATGACCTGGCTTCGCATCTCTCCCTAGTCCAGCAAGAGGAAATCTTTTTTGCCCCTTGGACTAGCCACTCCTCTTGCCCTTCCAACTGTGGAGTAGCAGCGAAAAGATCTACCCCTCCAAGTTTGTCGAATAGGTTGAAAAGGCTGAGGTTACCTATTAGCAGCTCCTAAAGATTTGGCTGCCGCCTTTGAGGTCTGCAACATCAAGACTCTCGTCAGCCTTATGCCAAAAAGGTGAGATCCGTCAAAGGGTATGTTCAGAAGTCTGGATTGCAAATCCGGTGCAAAAACAGACTCTCATTCACGCAAATCTGTGCATAACGGTGCTAGTAGCCATGGATCTGCTGATGCGGTCAGCAGAATCCAGACCTGACTGAAGACTCGCATGCTTCTGCGCCATCTCCAACTATGGCTAAGAACCCATCTCTTTCATCCCCTTCAGCAATATGCTCTGTCGCCATGGAAATGCAGTCCCATAGAGTGAACGTAAATTTTGCAAGGGCACATGTGGAGTTGGCAGATTTGAGTGGCATACTCCCTGTAGAAAATACCTTCCTTGCCCATCCTCTTTTGTCGTCCCTATCTGGAGGTGTTTTGACAGGTAGTTGGGGGTCACTACTGGAAGGGCAGTACTTCTTGGTCAAGTTCTTATTCACAGCCGGATTGGTTTCTGGTGTTTCCCAATTCATCGCCACCCTTTCTTGCAGAGCAATGTGAAAGAGTAACATAGGATCTGACTGAGGACCCTTATCCAGTATGTCTGTCAGATCATCCTGTTCAAATGGCAATGGAGGCCTACTTCACACCATGTAGTCCACTACTTTAGACATGAATTTTCTGCAGAATGTATCGGCATGATCCACAGCCTCTGGTCTCCCAAACTCCAACTCAGGTGAAGTGTCTACCCCACTGGCAGTCAGCAGGTTGTCAGAGATCCCTCAACCTTGACTCCTGTGAAATAAAACTTTCTGGTACATTTGGAGGCCAAATTGAGCCTTGTTATTTGAGGGCTAATTTTCCTCAGATATTGAAAGGACTTAAAATAGTATTTTCTAGGTAGAGGCACATAGGATTTCTCAGGTATGAGGGTTTTTATGACCAATTGATTAGACGCTGGAGGTGCTGTCAAAACTTTTTTTTGGCGTCATATGTTTTAGTGGGGCACTTAAGAGTCGATGGTGTCAATAGCTATGATGGCGTGGAGGCCTTCAGCGTCTAGGGTTCGGCTGGCATCGAAGGCTCTGTCAGTGTCTAAGGTGTCGATGACCTCGACTTGTGCTTTTATCTCGACGGATCCTTCGATGTTACATCATCGGATCGAGGCCTTCACGGCTCCCAATGAGGATCAGTCCTTCGTTCTAGGCTAGAGGACACGCGGGATCTAGGTCGAGCCCTTTCCTTCCCGGCTTATTTCAAAGGCGTGGTAGGAGCATGGCTTGAAGGCTTTCGTTTTTCAAATATCTTGAGCATATCTGCTCTGAAGGCCTTCCACTCAGCCAGAGTGGATTTTTTGATTGGGCAAGATACTCTCTCAGGGAAAGCGTCCGACAAAGAAGTCGAAGGCATCAAACTATGGTGCCTCCTCTTAGACGATGAGGAGTGGCGGGGGCCACTCATCGATCTCGACCGCTTTACCTTCCTGAGGAGAGTCGCCTCATCGGTCGAAGGTTTCTTTGGTCAGGGTAGGAGATTTAGGGTTTCAACCTACCGTTAACTTCTCCTTTCATTCTTTCAAGGACTTTGCCGTCATCGACTGGCACTTGGAGCAGTCCGAGGTGTTATGGTCTACTCTGAGGCACCACAAACATACTATGAGGATCGGTAAAAGGCATTTTCGAGCCACAATCAAGACTTTTTGAACCTAGTCTTCGAGGTTGTCGGTATTGACGAAGACGACATTTTCTCCCGATTTCTCAAAATAATGAAGTCACCACGAAGTGAAGAAGCACGGCATATTTCTCAAAGCGATAGCATTCGCAGAAACCGAACTGAAGCCAAAGGGCGCTGCACGTGTTGTATATGCCTTCGATGACCTCAACCTCGAGACAGAGGCCTTCAAGGGACATCAAGTGGATGCCATCGACGCACAGGCCAAATTTCTTTTTCCGGAGCAGCTAATGCTGGATATCGTATATCAGAGATGAGGAACACGTGGGAGGGCACAATCCATTCCAAAAGTCTTTACCAACTATTATTGTCTTTTAAAAACTACTTCCTAAATTTGACTGAATGTTATTAGTAAATAAAGCTTTGTAAAGAATGCTTATTTAAACCTGGTGTATATTATAAATAAATATTTATATAGAACTTGAAGTGTGTAAGTGTTACTTGGCTACTTGTACTTACGGATTTCAATTGTACAGCTCACATTATCCCTCTTAAAATAGACTTGGCTGCTCAGTCACACTACCAACTTGTGTAGTACAGGCCAATATTACAAGGTTGGTTACCTAATACCAAGATGATAAGTCTTGTGAAGTCCTCACCAGTTGGACTGCACTAATTCTTATCTCACACTCTATATGTATAAGAAGTCACAACATTAATTGACTATATGCCCATCTAAGCACCTGCACCGTTACGTTTGAATTATCTTTTGCTTGAATCCTTTCATCTGCTTGTCACTGAGAGGGAGGTGCTGTTTCCACCCTCCTGGCCATCTGTTTTCCTGCACATGTGGAGTTTCTGCATGGCTGCTGACCATTCAATTAGGTAGATGCACTTTCTGTGCATTACTGCACCTCCAGGGGAATCATTGAACCTGAAAAATCGATATTAGAAAAGAAATAATACAAATGTGCATATAATTGTTGGAAATGACTGTTATTTGGCATTTTCATCGTGCTGCCATTTTTTGAGCTTTTTAATACCTGGAGCTGCCTTGCAATTTTGAAAGCACAAGACTTTCCCACTATTGCCTGCTTATTTGACTGTTTTTTGGCTCTTCCAAGATGGCCACCGTGGTTTTCTTTGTTGTGTAGGCAGGCTGTGCTGAACCACCTCTCCCTGTGCTGCACTCCCATTGGTTTCTGTGTGTTTTCTTCCATCCAATCAGGGACTGGCAGGCACAATGATGCTGCCACCTCACTCCTCTAAGAAATCCGGACTGCCTTGACTTTGCCTCCTCCAGAACTATAGGTTAGTTCCCTTATATGGACTTAATCCTACCCCCCTTTGACTATCACTGTTCTTTATGCTTGTTACTCCCATGCTGTCATCCTGATGCGCAGTGCTTCCTCCCCCCCCCCGCTCCCCTGAGTATCTCCATCCTCTACTCGCTTCCACCCATATGGCGCTTTCTGTTTTTCCTATCTTTTCAAACTGCTTCTCCATTGACTATCCTTCCCTTCTCACTAAGTCTGGTAGGAAGAAGTTCAAAAAGGATATCTTGGCCTCTAACCCTGATCTTCCTATCACTGACACCTACTCAAATGTTTCCTCCAGACAGACCCTCACTGACATCCTCTGTCGTTCCTTCGTCAGATCTATGGACTCCTCAAATGGTCTCTGCCCCATCTCCTCCTCTCCAATTAATGGTGGCACTCAATGGGAAGAAGTAGTCCACCACCACCAGGCCCATGAAGCGTGTGTCAGTTGAGGCTTTTGCCGCCACTTTCTCATCCCCCCCCCCCCTTCCACCTTTGGCTGTCACATCCTGACACAGACCCGTCTCTGCTCTACTCTTCAATTTCTGATACTCTTGATGTTCTTGCCCCTGTCATGAGGATCAGTTTGAAGTCCAAAGACAAGTGCAATTCCTGGTATGACTCTGACCTAGCTACACTTAAACATAAGTGTAGGGCGGCTGAGAGGAAATGGAGGACTTCCTGTTCATCCTCTGACAAACTGGCCTGTCGCCTGCTACAAAGGCAATACCGACTCTGTCCTCACCAAGAAGAGAGGCCACATTCAAGCTTGGGTCTCTGCGGGATCTAATAATTCGGCCGAACTCTTTAAAATCTGCAAGGAGCTGGTCAATCCTGCTGCAGTCTCTACCTCACCTATGCCTCCCAAGCTCTTTGCAATGCCCTTGCCTCTCACTTCATTTCAAAAACCCAGGACATCCTGTCCACCCACAACGCCTCCTCTCCATCTTTGCTTGCTGACCCTCCTTTAGCCACCCCCCCACCATCCTTCTCGTCCTTTCCTCTTTTCTCCCCTTACGAGGTCGCTAGACAAGTCCGATCTATGAGAGCCTCGTCAAAACAGGTTCATCCCAGTTCCTCTAAAACCATCAAGGACCACATTGACACCCTCGCTCCAGCCCTTGCTGATTTTTGCAAACACTCCTTTGCCTCAGGATCCTTCCCCTCCCCTCTGAAGCACTCCCTTGTCCATCCTCTTAAGCAACCCACAGCTGATCCTTCTTGTCCAGCTAACTATCGCCCATTTTCCATTACTCCCTTTCTGGGCAAACTCCTGGAAAAGTTGGCCACTTCTCAGCTTAACCTTCATTCCAATTCTGTTGGCCGTCTCCATGACCGCCAGTCTGGCTTCAGAGCTGCCAGAAGCACGGAAACTGCTCTCCTGAACATCCGTGCAGATCTGCTCTCCAACCTTGACTCTAACATTCCCTCTGTCCTCATGCTCCCCGATCTCTCTTCTGCCTTCGACACGGTCAACCATACCATCCTGCTCAACTGTCTCCGGGAAAACCTGGGTATCTGTTAGGCGATCCTCTGCACACCAGAACACTGCTCACATTTCCCCAACACCTCCCTCCAGGGTTCGAGGCTCATGTGATTCGGTTTACCCAAAGGACCGAAAGCTCCATACCAGGTACGATTTACGGGCTCGATTACAGCCCTTCCTGCACTGGCAGTTGCCATGGAGAACATACAGCAGAAGGGGCGGCGTTACACCTCCACGCCGATCGTTCACTTGCTCACGTGATCCAGAGTGGCGTTTCCCACGTGACCTTGGTGGACGTCACATGACCCCGAAACGCACAGTATATAAGGCTTGATGCACGGAACACTCATTGCTTCTCAGCTGTCTTCAGACCCTGTTTGGCGCTACGTTTGGATAACACTACTGGTTTACCTTGATCTTGGAACTCTCTCTTGGACTCCTTCGGATTACCCTTTTGTACCTTTGCTTGGAACTGCTTACCTATTGCTGGATTTCTGACACGACCCTAACTTGTCTTCGGATCATCCCTTGGTACCTTGTTGAACTTCTACGCCATTTCCCTTTTGGGATTCAAGTCACGCCTTCAGTCCTACAGGTGGCTTATCCTGCACCCACGCTTGTCTGCGGTCCTCTTGTTCTAGGGACCGCCTCATCTGAGTCTCGAACCTCCCTCCTAGGTTTCCTGGGTTTTCCAAACACCGGATAGGTAAGACTATTCAGATCCTTTGGTTCTTGTGATATATTGTAATTGCCTGGTACTTAACCTCGTTCTTTTTGACAGCAGCATCGGTGTTCCAGAGGTTCCGTGGATCCGGGAAGTAACATCTCCCACCTGTGGCCCCAAAGGTCGCACAGCGGGTTTCTATTAGTTCCCCTGTGCGTCACTTGAGGACGGAGGTTTCAACGGTCTACACGACACTCAAGTCAGAACAGTATCACTGATCAGGCTCTGGCATGGCTGACCTCTTTCCTCTCGGATCGACCCTCCCAGGTCCAACTTGGGTCCTTCATTTCATCTATCGTCCTCTCTACCTGTGGTGTTCCCCAGGGGTCTAACCTCTCGCCCTGACTTTTCAACCAATACCTGGCAACTCTCGCCCACTGTATTGCCACTTTCTGCTCAAATTTCCAGTGCTATGCTGACAACACAACTCATTTTCAGGCTGCCCTCTGCCACCTTCTCTGCCTCTCATCTCCGATTGCCATTCAAGATTGGTGTGCCGCCAATGATCTTTGTCTGAATGCCAGCAAGACGGAGATCCTCCTCATCGGCACACCTTCACCATCCTTTCCCCTCACTCTTTGGCCGGCTGGCCTCCCTTGGCCCTCCTTCTACCCCCACCTGCGAGGCTAAGAACCTCTGGGTCATCTTTAACTCCACCCTTTCCTTCTCTGCCCACATCTCTAAGGTCTCTAAAAAGTCAAATGTCCTACTGCACCTCCTCAGAGGTACTCTGCCTTTCCTCTCCTTCCCCCTGAAGCTCATGGTATCCCAAGCTCTGGATCTCTCTAGGTTGGACTATTGTAACAGCCTCTTTCTAAATCTACCTGCCTCTACTCTCCGCCCTCTACAACTAATCCAGAATAGGACTGCAAGACTTGTCCTTGGCCTCAAGCCCTGGGATCGTATCTCTCCAGCTCTGAAATCTCTCCATTGGTTCCCAGTGGATGCAAGGATTAAATTCAAAACACTCTGTATTGTCCACAAGGCTTTCTGGGGCCTGGGTCCAAAATACCTTCAGCTATCCCTCTGCAAATACCTCCCCTCTCGAGCTCTTTGCTCCTCTACATCCAACTCCCTCAGGGTCAGTCGTTTTCCAAAGAAATGAGCTGGGGTAGATCTCTGTCTTCGGCTGGGGCCTCCCTCTGGAACAGCCTCCCTGCCACTCTAAAACTTGGAGAACCATCTCCGGTTCCGGAAGCCTCACAAGACCTTCCTCTTTTCTTCTGCCTTTGCTCCCCCTCTACCCTGCTGATCTGTCTCTTGGCACCGTGCACCTGGCCACCCTGTGTCCTCTGGGCCCAGATACCTGCCCACCCGGCCACCCTCCCGCACTGCCTCCGGCCCACCCCTTGCACTGCGGTCTGTATCTGTACCCATACAGCCCCCCCCTTTTTCTTCCTGCACTTATCAGACCTACCCCGTCTGCTGCCTTAAACCTAGCACTTGCAAATTGCTGCCTGCACTACCACTGTTTGTTGCCTTTATTATTTATTGTTATTTATCGGTTTCTCCTCTGCTTCACACTTTCCACTTCTCACCCCTTCCAAGCACTTGTGCGTTCTCAATGTCACTGGTCCTAGTAAGATCGCTGTTTTGTTCTCCCCTGTTCCCCTCCCTTGCCTTGCCGCGCTCTGAAACACTTGTGTACGAGCGCGATAGAAATAATATTTCAATATCTACCGGTGCTATTAGTAATAGGCCGATCATTGAAGATACTGAGGCTGAGAGAATATTTAGAATGTGTAAAAATCTGCAAGCCTTGAAGTACCAATAAACATGTGTTGACTGAATGTCCGTTAATGGACAGTAGCTATATAAAATACTAGGGGACCATGTTTACTGCCCAAATACCATCAAAACGGCAGATTTCTGGCGACTATGTTGTAACACGCAAAGCTGGATCTATACAGGGTCTGGCTAAATGGCTGGCTAAATGTCTACAAGAACTTTAAGAGGTCATTGTAGATCCCGGTCAGGGGGATA